>NC_036256.1:13603012-13657283 GCF_002742605.1 Olea europaea var. sylvestris | reverse complement strand
ATGCCATCAACTCTTTTTGGACCTATTTCAACTAAAAAGTCCCTCGTCTTTTGATCAATGTGGATGTCCTTCCAATTTTCGGGATCTTCAAAATTCAAAGAAAAACAATTCTCTTGATTTAAATCTTCATATTAAATATTATCTACCTCATTTTGCTTTGATTCATCCACATTGGCAGGTTCAATCATTTCCTCGTTCTCTTTCCGTTCATCCACATTATCATTATCATTCTGATTCTGTTGTTCCTCAATCAATAAATTTTCTGATGTTCCTTCCTTCTCTTTTTGTTTCTTATTATTAAAGTACTTCTCCATATCTCCAGTCTGACTTCGAATTAATGCTTCTACTCTTTCTCTCTTTTTCTTTTTTTGAGCTCCAGATGCATATTTAGGAGCCATGGTATTTGATTCAAGTCACTCAACAACTATCAATAACCTGCAAGGATCCCAAAGTGGTCCAAAAATATTAGTACATTAATATTGTCTAATGTGATTATTAAACTAGAGTTCAACTAAAAATTCAAATTTATTACAATTTGAATGAGTGGATGTGGGGAAAACAGGCCCCTTTGAAAATGGAATGAGGCAAGAAATTCTACATTTCTACCCTTCCCAAATATGGAAAATCCAATTGCAAATCATGCCATCTGAATTTGCCTCACCAAGATACGAGTCAAGGCTTCTCCAATTCTCCATACCCGACCCAACTCAACAAACTTATCATCACAGTGATCACACTATCAGTCTATCACAATTCACAGCCAGCAGCCTGTGAGGAAAGGAACGCGAAAGTAGAAACTAAAGCCTAAAGGTTCGGTTGAAACAAAAGAGCATCTGAGCATGTTTGGCTAAGCTTATAATTTACTTATAAGCTTCATTTTCTCTTAATTATGAATTGATGAAGATGAGAAAATAAAAAAGAGTTGTTTCAACAAGCGCAAGCGCAGGCACAGCCGCACAGGCAAAGTCGCAAATCCGCCAAATCGCAATGTGAAATAAATTAAATAATTACAAGAAACCAGTGCCCGCACTGCAGAATGAGAAAGGGTTAAACTTAACTGGTTAAGGGTTGTTGATTTTCTGAAATCTTTGGCGAGAAGAGAGCCGTCAGCCGTGCCTCATGCCTGTTGCTGTCGGGCGCCGGCCGATTGCGGCCCCGCCTTTGCGCTTTCCTCTTTTAGAACTTAGAAGGGCTTTGATTTTTGAATTTTGCAGGGATGCAGGGTAAGTGGTGGACGGTAGTCTCTAGGTCTGGTCTCCGTCTCCCGACTGCCATCTTTATTAAAAAGAAGAATAAAAAAAATGAAAGAGAAAAATTTTGGGCCCCCTAAAAATATGGGCCTGAGGCGGAGGCCTCTCATCAGGTCCGGCCCTACGTGTGATTATTGTATGCTATACGTGTCTATAGAATGAAATTGCTGTCTCCAGCATTAGTATGGCAATAGCCTTCGCATATGTAATGTGCGGTTGCAGAATACTTGTGTGTATAATGCTAGAAGTTTTTAGTTAATGATTGTATGGACATATTGTTTGATTTTAAACTTGTTCATCTTGCCAATATTTATAATCTTGTTTGAAATGATAACTCTGGAGAGAGCGATTTGGATGCTGCTGCATTTTAACTCGTTGCAGGTACAATGCCCTTATAATGCCAGCATTGGGGTAGCTTCTTTGGCGTACGCTTCTGGCTGAGCTGCATCAAAATTGTTTTGGTGCTCTAGGTTCAAGTAACATATCCATTTTGTTGTTTCCTTGAAGAAACATAGTTGCTGATCAGAATTGTGAAATAGGCGTGTCTTCTTTCCAGTGGATTTGAACATGAGCCATGAACTCAAACAAAATTAATGTTTATAGCTCTCGTCTGCTTCTTGGAGTGTGGTGTGCAAAGTTCTTACCAGTGAAGCCTCTTAAGTGAATTTCTTATCGCCCAGTTCATCAATTTTCGTCGGCATTCTGTTAGGTAACTTTGTGGCTATTCAGAGGTTAAATAGTATGCACGTAGAACATTTTCTGCTACCAAGTCAATGTAAAGCATATGGACTATAGGCATGGTTGGAGTTGTTTGCGAATGATAAAATTATATAGATTAGCGGTGGACGAGCAAGTAGTATAATTTTATAAAAATGTGACGAAATGTTTTGATTGATTTAAAAAGAGAGGTCATTGGTTCACAGTTGCATTGCTTTTCAAGGTAGTTTTATAGTGTATTGGTTCATTTTGATTCTATTCGTCGTTCTATGTAAAGAGCCCTGATTCTCTTATAGGGTTTGGGACAGATTCAAAAACAGGGGTTGAGGTGCATCTACATTAGTCCCTACTTTGGATTTTTGAAATTCAAATCAAGGGATGAGGTGCGTCCACATCAGTCTGTTTTTTATCCATGTCCCCAACCTTGTACTAATAGCATAAATCTCTATGTAAATTCAGACTTTATGTCTGCTTGTCATGTAATGGTTGAACTTCCCATCAAATATGCTAGTCCTCGAGAGTTGAGGTTCAAAATTTTGCGTTTTAGGAATCTATTTGCTCCTAGATTATAACCTCTTAAGAGCAATCGATGCAATGCGAATAAGAAATTCAAGGAGAAACTTTAAGAACACAATTTGAAATCCATCAAAGAATGAAAGATAAAATCAAGAAGTTTTATTAATTCTAAGATACATAAAAACAAAGAATTAACCATTTATTTATAAAGGTTTAAATGAAAACCTAACTTAAAGGAACTAAAATTGTAAAGAATTCGAAATTAACTAAATGACAAAAATAGTACTAAAACTTAAAAGGCAATTTTCGAATTCTAAACGAACTTGGATGTCTAAAATTCACCATACATCATAGCAAACCCTAAGTTCATTGTGTTTCATTGTTCTCTTTTTGAAATGGTATTATGGGCTCAAATCTGAGCTCAAAAGTCAAATTTGCAATTTTCTGTTTTTCCCTTTTCGATCCAACTGTTCCTCAATCTATTCAATCATCTGCTCTACATCACAAATGGATTGGACTTCAGTAGGTAAGAAAAAAGATATACAACTTTAGTGGGAATTCTGCAAAGCTATGTCATTCCATTTAGAGAAAATTTAAGAGAAGATCAATTCCGATCCACCAATATGAACACACATTAACTCCATCATAAGAACCTGATTATCGAACAAGTCGATCAATTACCAAATAACGTTTTTCTAACCAAATAACCACCGAGTCCGAAAGAAACTTGTGCATTAAGATTTATGGAACAAAGTGGAACTTAGAAAAGAAAAGAACCAATCAACAAACCGACCAATTTCTATTAAGATAAGAGGATAAAATACTTACGTTACTATGAAATGAAACGGCCCTATCTTGGTTTAGTTACAGATTGTAACTAAATTCATGAAGCACTATGTTCTACTAGGATTCACTGTATCAAGCAGCAGTGAATTTTGTATTTTCAACTAGAACACAATACATAATAGTAGAAAGTTTGCCTAACTGATGTGGCTTGAAAACTAAACTTGGGTTAGAATTTAATAGACCCATATAAGTGAAAAAGTGTTTTAGGCCTTCTGCCAATAGCATTAACAGTGAAGGGAATGCAAATCCCATAATATAATGTGATGTCAAGAGAAGAATCAAAATTATCTCATGCATAGTTAAAAAATATTTAGTTAATGTTAAGGACATAGTTAAGGTAAATAAATAAATCATTTAAGTTTATCAATCAATTAGTGAAGAAATATTTGAATGCATATTGCATATTATAATTCAAGGGTTCAAATTTAAAGTTCATCTCATGCCCCGAAAATTTAAAGTTTGGCCCAGATTAAATTTCGCCTGGCACTGAACAAAATTTCAGTTAGGATTCGAGTTTTAACGGTTGAAGTACTACCATTGGCTTTAAGTGTAGCAGCCATGTCCAGTAGTTACAAGGACTTTGCTATTTGTACATTCGAGGTTGACACCCTGGATGACACTCCCCTCACAAAAGGGGGGCCCACAATTATTTTATTACGTGTGGACCCTCCTCTCTTGTGAGGGGAGTGTCATCCGCGGTGTTAAGCCCGAATGTATAACTAACTTTATTGGTAGTTACAATACCTATGTAGAAAACTTCGAATCATATATTCATTTCATGCATATTAGGCACACCTAATCTCATATAAGAATCATAAAAACCACTATAATTGAATTCATGCAAACGCCTACATTATCTGAGGAATATAAGAAAAATACATGTAAAATTAAAAATCATAAATTTAATAACAAATATCCCATTATTTAAAAAATAAATATAATTTTTGATAAAAATTAAAACGACAGAATTGTTTTGCTTTCCGTGCAGATAAAAATGTTGCCTTAGTAAAATACGGTAATGAAATGAGCGACTATAACAAAAGGTTGATACCAACTTAATATTAAGCAATGTGTTGGGATCAATGATGCAATATTCCCAAATTAAGTGACTCGGGAGTGGACACTTTATGTGGGAAAATGTTTGGTATACAGAAAAATTTCCTACAAAAATTTTACAGATATCTCACAAAGTATGGACCCCGCATGCATAAATAATGTCAAAAAATTCACCCACCCACCCCGTCCATGTGAGATGTTGTGAACCTCAACTTGTACATCAATTACTGCCCCTTTATGTGACCCCCTTCGAATTTTATTTAAAAAGACAACAACAAAAAATTTAGATGAATTTGCTTGTTGTACAAAGTGATTTGAAGTACTATATTATGTCCCGAATGTCTCGTTGAATAGGTTTGATTTCAAGATTCAAAATTGTTTGAAGTCGTCATGTGAGACATTCGATTCATGAACATGAAATGTATCTCCAAAGCAAGTTCTTCAATTTGATCCAGTCTGTCACGCTTCAGATATAATACCATTCAAAATGGAATGACTCAAATTTCTTGACTCTTTTGGATTTTATAGTAGAATTAATGAACAAGTACGTTGAAAATCAAATCAACTTAATACTTTTGAGATCAATGGTTCAATATTCCAGGATAAATAAATAAGTGTGTGTGTGTGTGTGTGTAAATTTATGAGCGCACACTACGAGAGGCGACACTTCACGTAGCGTCTCAATTTTCATACCATCAAATTTTCAATCCGTTTCTTCTCAAATGTCTAATCAACAAGGGAAAATGAGAAGCAATTAGTGCCGAGGTACTGATTCATATAGATGATTAACCTTCATTTGGTAGAACTTTATTTATAAACGATCAAACTTCATTTTAACCACAAATTTCAATGAATCCATAAGTTCAATTAAACCCTTTGCGTTGAACAATACTTAACAATATTAAAAAGAGAGAAGGCGAAAAACAACTAATATACAATTCTATCCAAGACTACATGCCTCATCAAGTACATTCTTCCACGCACCATTATGATAACACGATGCCTCTAGCGGATGCTATGTTATATAATAAAGCCAAGCTCGTAGAATATTGTAGACAATGTTTTAAATTCTTCTTTTGTACTTCCTAATACTGTACAATCTATTCTACTAAACAAGCTGTAATGACATATTTGTTAAGATTAGAAATGAGTAATGAAGAAATAACTGTAACAAAACTTATCGTCATGTTTAAGTGTGTCTAATCGAACATTCTAAACATGTTATTATAAGCTATTGTGAATGAACAACTTTGAATGGCCTAAGTTTTGGCTTCTCTGTAATATTGTTTCACAAAAATCAAGTGAGAAATGGATTCACCATTGCTGAAAGATTTGAGTGCACAATGCATCTAAAATCTTGTATTACTTACACTCTTTTCTTCTGTGTGGGTTCTGGGCAGACCACTATTTACACGTTTAATATGACAAAAATCTACCTAGAGGAACATACCACCATTATAATCACAGCCTTTCTAAATATATGCAATATAATTTTCCCACAACCTCGAACCAAATCGAACTGAAATCTCAGATCCGAGGAAAACTAAGCAGCTTCATCAAAATTGACCCTCTCACCTGTAGAAAAGATATTCCAGAACAAAGCAGCAGAGAAATACAGAAATGCTGTCAGCAATAAAAAACCCTTGAAAGAACCGACTAGTTCGACGAAGAAACCAGCACCGACTGTTCCCACCACAGCAGCGAATGAGCCGGCGGTATTTGAGAGACCTATATGAAATGGGAAAAGACAATTATGTCACAAAATACATTCTGTGCATGCTTGGTAAGGAGGATTGGATAGCATTCAACAATGTTACTCAAGAAAAAGAAGCTAAAATTTTGTTTATTATAGCATGTAGTACAATCCTGCCCAGTACTACATGCCAAATGAGCAATCTAGGCAATTATCACAAACAAATTGGATCTGCCATCTAAGCCCGGATGCAAAGGGTCATTCTGCCTAATCTTATCAAAGACTGTTGCCAATGGGTGGTGCACAGAACACGCAGGAACACCAGAAAACAAGTGAGCATATTTGGCGAAGCTTAAGTAGAAGTTACTTTTTAAAAAACTTGCGAGCCAGATATATTTGGGTAGCTTACTTTTTATTTAAAAAAAAGTTACTTATTAGTAAAACTTGCAAGAAACTTATTTATTTCCTATTACTCGTTTCAAAACTTTAAACACGAGAATCCGGCAAGTCCAGGGAAATTTTGTTCTTTCAGGATCAATCCCTTTCTCTTCCTCTTTCTTCCCTTTCCATTTCTGATCTTTCTATTGTATTGACAATGGTGGATGTGCATTTATCATAGATTCTGCCACATCACCTAGATTCTCATTTACTTGAATTCCACTTATAGTGAACGGTACTCAGTAGATGCAGTGCTTTATCAAAATGTTAAACCTAAATGAGTTGAAATCATTAGGCAGAAAAAATAGAGAAATTACCATGTAGTACACCAGAGTATTGTGGGGAAATCTCCTGGTCACAGAAAAATAATGACAGAGAAGTTAAAATTGCCCAATAATTGCTGAAATGATTAATTATGGTGTACAGAGTATGTTAACCTGAAGATTCACAAGGAAGCCGCAGTGACTAAATGCTTTCAGTCCAACAGCTACAGTAAGCCAAGCAGATGCTAGTCCTGGACTTTTTGCTGTCGTTAAACCAATGAGAGCAATGCCAGGCCCAATAAATCCAATTGACTGCCAAGAAAATATTAACATAAAATACCAAAGTAGGATAATAAGTAAATCAAATGATAACTATAATCCATTATCTACGAACATAACACAAGCAGCCTATATTATTTATCAGAGTCTTCATTATGAAGGTATAGGCTAAAATTAGATTACCACAAAATTTCAGTAACCAAGAACAGTTACAGTACAAGCTGAACTACTATCAAGTAGCATACTATTCCTTCCAATTACAATCAAAACTGTTTCATATTGCAAATCACTAACCACTCATTATTTTCAGGAACCAAATTTGTTCCACATGTCAAGTATACTGATTATGCTATTAATGGTGATTCAGATTCGGATCATCTTTGGGAAGTGTTTATAAAACGGTGTAAATTATAATTAAATAGAAATGAATGGTGAATAAGTGATTAGTATTTATGGATCTCTTGAAATGTGTGATTAAAAAAAAATATATATATATATGAGAGTCGCTAGAGCGCCAAACATAGGCATGAATAAAGCTAGATGTACATTTAAATTGCATTAAAATTGCTAAGTCAAACCATATGAAAAAATGTGGACACTTGATATTTTATTTTGTTTGGCCCAAGCTTCAATTATTACTCGAAAAGATATTAGGAGCTTTTCCAAATTCCAAGTTCAAAAAGATAAGTAACTTCACTTTCAAACTAGGGGTGTCAACTGGCCAATGGCCACCTGGCCCAATTTTTTTTTTTTTTACTTTATTATTATTATTATTATTATTATTATTATTATTATTATTATTATTATTATTATTATTATTATTATTATTATTATTATCTTCTGAAAATACTGAAAAGGGGAAAAATAGAACAGAGGCGGCACTCAGGCATGTTAACAGCCCATCTTTTCAAGCGAACCAACCCCTTTTACACCTCTAAATGTGACTTAAGGCATGCTCGGTGATTTGTTTTATCTTGTGCCATAAAGATTAAGTTTATGAGAATCATCAATTTACATAAGTATTTTAAGCGCAAGGCCTAAAATACAGACATGCTGCTATTTATAAAGAAGAAGAAAACAAACGCACTTTGAAAAAATAAATAAATAAATAAATAAAACCCTTCAGGCTTTTGGCTGGAAGTAGGTATGTTTGCAATCATCTTATCTAGAAAATCTCATGACTGTGAAACATGAATGTCCTTACATGCAATATACAAACAAAGGACAACAAAGTTCCACCTGCATAAGTTTGCGAGTCAAAGTAACACTTATGCTTCTTTGAATCATCATGTCTGACCAAAACCCAGCAAAGTAGCCAACTACAGCCATCATGCTCCATGGAACAGCACTAAACCATGCAGCTTCTCTGAGGTCAACATGATATATCTACAAAAGACGTACATTCTCTAATTTATATTTCAACTTAGGAAACGATAAGTTAGTTGGTATCTGGAAGCAATTACACGTATATATTGTAACTAACCGTTTTAAAGTAAATTGGCATCCATGAAAGTATAACAAAAAATCCCTGCATGAAACGAGAAATATGAAATTATCTTCTATAAAACTAATATTGCAAAATTCGAATTAATGGGTGATAAGTTATACATGAGTAGATTCTGGTCAATACTGACAGTGATAAGTTACAAAGGGAAACTACGATAATGATACTGAGCTAAAGGATGATTGGATGCATTACCCAGCTGTGCATGGCATTTGCAACAATTAGAGACCAAGTAGGTAGCTTAGAGAGCAATCGCCTAAAGGGAGGAATGACTTGTCTTGTTTTCTGTTCATTCCTTGAGAGAGAGGGTATGGCCACCTTGTGCTGTATGTACCTCAACTCATACATTGATATTTGTGGACTCTGCTCCGGAGTGCTCGAGGTTGCAGATACCCAAACTAACACCCAGAGAAAACCAAATAATCCAAATATTACAAATGGTCCATACTTACCACCCTGTGACATGAGGATTGGAGAAAGTGTAAGTCCAATAGCACTTCCAAGCTGAAAACCAGCCATTGCTAGTCCTACAACCCTTGCGCGTTCTGTTTGAGGAAACCATCTGCAACAAAAATTCAAATAGTTTTAACCTATTGGATTTAGCTTTGCCAACTTTCCCACATCCTGAATGATAAAAAGTTGTGAAAAAGAAAAATCATTTTCGAGGGATTCTATAGCTTGGGTACCTTGCAATCATATTGTTCATACAAGGAAGCGCTACACCTTCTGCTATGCCGAGCAGTATTCTCATGGCAAGCAGTGCCAACACAGATGTTTCTGCAGCCCAAGGAGTAAGGAAAGTGGCCAAAGACCACAAAGCCACTCCCCACGCCATGACCACCTTACCACCATAATAGTCCACCAGTGCCCCTCCAGCTATAGGTGATATCATGTATCCCCATAGAAAAGACGACTACCATTAATGAAAATTAAAATCAAAGCCAGTAATAGTTGCCCATAACCACAGCTGAAAACAATGAGGTAGTATATATCTTTATACTATATACATCAATAATGCTTCAAATTTTCACAAAAACTCAACGATGAATTTACCCATTTACAAGAGAATAATTATTAGTTTTCTAAGAAACTATATATATGTATCTGTGTGTGTGTGTGTGTGTGTGTGTGTGTACCTACAAGTTTCAATCAAAGGAGAAATATTCAAAAATAGAAGTCAACTTTTCAAAAGGATGTCTCAAAAGCAGATAACGAAGAAAAGTTGATTGAAGACTTTTCAAATGGACGGTGTAAAATTTCAAAAGGTGCAACTATTCAAGATTCATTCTCCATATTGAAGAAATTTTCAAGTCCGGATTTCAAGATTTCAATTGTAAAAGAAGATCAAGCATTCAAGAAATCCGTAGAGTTGATTTAGTAGGAGATAAATCATTCTCAAAATAATTTGAGAAATCTTTGTATTCTTTTACCATCTTTATCTTCCAATAGTATAATTCAAAGTTCATTTCAACATTTGTATTTCAATTTTCAAATATCAATAAAATTATCTTCATTTTCAACATTTGATTATTTCCACCTCTACACTTCTCCACCTGGGCCCATTTTGGTATCAGAGCCATAAGAGAGTGAGGTGAGGTTATAGTAGTTTATCACTATAGGCACTGTTCAAATAGGAGAACCTGATTTGATTCCGAGATGTCTGCTCAATAGACGTTGGTCAGCTCGTTTTTAGCCGAGGAAGGCATGTTAGGGTGGTCCCGTTTGTAGTCTTGATAAGAATCAGTCTATCTTATTTAACTGTTTTTACAGTGGTAAATTGTTATCATTTCATTTAATTTAACTATGTCATCTTTTTCAAATTAGTTTCAAAGGTCTAGAAATAGATCTTAAAATATTTCAAATGTTTTTCAAAATAAAGAAGAAATTGATCAAACATTTGCATCATTTACATTAAATGATTTCAATAGTCATGAACTTCAAATTGCTCAAATAGAACAAAGATTACATAATTGGACAATTACAAAGGTAGGAAAGACTTCTATCTATGAAATTGGAAAGTTTGATTTTACTCAAAATTATGTTATCAAAACTTTTGAACAAGCATTATCTATCAAAATCAAAATGCAGACATCAATTTATTTTCAAAAGAATCAATTGAATCCCACAAGAAGAAATTTAAATATCTTCATGTTGGATTAATTCAAATTACTGTCAAACCTTCGTTTAGACTTGGTTTAGACATTCTAATTCTCTTTAACTTTTTGAGATAAGAGACTCCTCAAATTCAAAATTCATTATTATCCATTCTAGAGTCAAATCTAGAAAGCGGTCCAATTTATTCAAATTGTTATCCCAATTTTTCGATTAATCTCAATGATGGAGCTATTCTTAATGCTCTAAATCTTCATAGTCAAACAAAAAATCTCGATTTCGATAATCATTCAAATGCTTTTACTGTAATATACAGGATATATTACAAGCTCATGAATACTCAACTCAATATTGGTGCTTTACGTTTATCCCCTAAAGATGAAAGTCTTTTTGTTGAATGTAATCCTTTCATTCAAACATCATGATTCCTAAGAGAATTCCTTGGAATCTTCAAACTTGTGGACTAGAATGAAATTTTGAAAATGTTCAAAATCCTATTCCTGCTCCTGTTAAAACAATTCCTAATCAAATTCTTACTTTTCCTAATGGAAACGTCAAAATGGTTTTCAAAGAATCTTCTTTTAAGTTTCAAAGATAAACTTAGAACTTCTTTTCAATCAGCTAGATTTTCAACACCTTCTCTTATAGGTGTTGATTTCACTACAAATATTCCAAAACCTCAATATATCGAAAAATAAGCAGAAAAAGAAGAAGAATCAGAACAACCTAAACTACCAACTTTTTCTGATATGTTTTCTTCTCAAAATGAAAGACTTGATCATCAAATAAATGTTATTTCTTCAAGAATCGATAAAAGAAATGAATTCAAAACTGATCAGACTCGTGATATTAAAAGTTTTTGAAAGATATTTCGTCAAAACTTTTCAAAAGAAGAAAGAGAATTTTATTGGAAAAAATTTTATGAATTCCCTGAAGATTTAAGTTTTTATGAATGGGCGTATTTCAAAATTTTTAACAAAAAACCTACCTTTTCAAAGAAGGAAAAAGTTTATTCAAAGAAAGAAAAGATCTCTTCAAAGAAAGAGAAAACTATTCAAACTACAAATATTCCACAAAAGACTTGGAAAACTTAATGGGCCCAGGTGGAGAAGAGTGGAAGTGAAAATAATCAAATATTGAAAGTAAAGATAATTTTATTGATATTTTAAAATTGAAATACAAATATTAAAATGAACTTTAAATTATAATATTGAAAGATGAAGATAGTAAAAGAATACAAAGATTTCTCAAACTATCTTGAGAATAATTTATCTCCCGCTAAATCAATTATGAGAAGATCTTCAATGCTTGATCTTCTTTTATGCTTCCGGACTTGAAAATTTTTTCAATTTAGAGAAGGAATCTTGAATAATTGCACCTTTTGAAACTTTTGCACCGTCCATTTGCAAAAGTCTTCAAATAACAAAAAAATTCTTCAATCAACTTTTCTTTGTCATCAACTTTAATTTTTGAAAAGTTGATGACAATTCTTTGAAAGACATCCATTTGATTGGAACTATCATCATAATAATTCCAATTTTTGACATTTGCTTTGATTTTATCTCCGTAGACTAGAACTCAAGCAAATTATTGAGATTGAATAATTCTTCATCTGCATAATTGAGGTTAAGTCCTTGAAATGGTTCTTCATTTTGATGGAATAAATTCTCAAAACAATCTTGAGACATTTAAATTTTATCATCAAATATTTTCCTAATCAAAGGGACTTGAGTTTAAGTCCACTTTTCTTCACGATAAAAATGGCATAATATTCATCATGGAACATCAACTGTAATATTGAATTGTCAATATTTTCATCAAGTTTTTTCTTTGCTGCCATAATGGATTTTGATCTAATTTTTGTAAGAATTTCTCTCACATGCTTTTTGATAATGATTTTTTTTATAAACTTTTGATGAGATATTTGAATCTGACATTGAAAGATTTACAGACAAAGTACTCCAGATAGTAACAATTTGTTTGGTTGAAAAATACTCTTCAGTAAAAAGAGTGTTATTGAATTTTTCTTCCTCAGCAATCCATTCAAGAAAAATAGTTGAGAATTCAATTTTGAGAGTTTTAACTTTGAATTCAAAAATATGATTAATAACACTTTTGAGAGAGCTATTAAAAAGTGAAATATTAGTTTTTGAATCGATATATATTGAGGAAATAAATCCTCATTCAATCATTTGACGAATTTCTTAATTAATTATATTAATGATTGAAATACCTTTGAGGGTAAAGTGAAGTTTATAATAACTATCACAAGTCTCAAAACCATTGAAATAAAAGTTAAATATTATAAAAATAATAATTTTGAATGTTTGAGTACAAGTAGGATCTCTATTAATAATATTTTGATAAATATCTTCAGAAAGTTGTAAGACTTTCTTCATAAGATTTATTCTATTCTTTTTTAATAAGAATGGAGTTTTGAAAGAAAATTTTTTTGAAGAATATTGATGAATAAGTCTTTCATTTTTTTGAAATTTTTTTATTATTTTGTTACTACCGTCAAAAATTTCAATAGTATTTTTAAGACATCTTATAATATCTTTATTACTTCTTTGGTAATAAGTAGTAATAATATCATTAAATTATCTTTTTGAAATTTGAAAAGTTTTTTATGAGTTTTAAACTCATAGAATTTTGGTTCAGTTCCAAGAAAGGAATCTGATTGAGAAGAAAATTTACCTTTATTCAAATAATATGATTCTTCGATTGAAAAAGGTATGTAGCTTGAGAAAATTTTGTCTTCAAAGGATTTTGAAGAAGATCCTGAAACGGTATTTGAATAATTTTTTGTATTCATATTTCTTTCCACAATATTCTTTTCAAGAGATATGTTTTGCAAAATAGTTTGAGTTTCTTTGAATAAATAGTGCTTTAAGTAAAAGAGAAGACAGAATATCTTGTCATTAGGAAAATTTTTATTTTGAAATATGTGAAGCTTTGAAAAAGTTGAAGGATTCTTTTAAGGGTTAATCCATATACCACTATAAAACCTAACCAACTGTTTTTGACCTAACTCTTTTGGAATCTACTTTAACACTCCACCAAATCCTAAATCAGAGGCATCGGCAGGGCCGGTCCTGACCCAAGGCTGACCAGGCAGCCGCCTAGGGCCTCTAATTTTCTGGCCCTATCTCTGGTAATTAATTTTGCTCGTTTTGAAGGTGAGGTAGTAGGATGAGTAATGGATTTCTCTGTGTAGTATTGGGATTAGCAATTAGCACATATGTTCACAAAGGTGAGCAGAGAGGCTGTTAGTTGTGTAGTCGGCTGGAAAATGGAGGGTAGTCGCCGGAATCCATTGTTGCAACGGCCAGCAACAGAAGAATTGGACTACCGGAGGCTAAAGACATTTAAGACAGCCATTGTTGGGCATGAAAAGGATTTTTTCTTTGGACCATTTTTTTAAATAGGCCAATGATTGTAATATTACTCATAGCTATATAGGCTACCCCATGTATCACTTAACAATTGAACAAACTGATTGCAAGCACCCGATTGGCAAAATTGATTGCAAACGAAACCAATTCGTGTTGACGCCAAGTGACTGAGTTGGAGTGGTGTTGATGACCTGCTTGCTGCCGGCCGCCCTCCGCTAGCCTGTCCTTGTAACTTGCAAGGTTCGTATTCTTGTATATATAATAATATTTTTAATAAGATTTGTTGTGTAAATTTGTTTAAATTTTGATCTGGGTTTTTACTAATGTTATGATTTAAGACAACCTCATTAATTTGGTTTTGTTTGTGTTGTATGGTGTGGATGTATATTGGAGCATCTACGTGTTTTTAGGGTTATTATTTATTAATTCTAGCTCTAGATCTGTGTGTGTATAGGTTGTAAAATTTGTAATTGTGCAAATTTGGAAAATTTTGATTTCTGTGTATTTCCGACGTGTGTGTCTTTCTTTTTCTTCTTCTACCTTCTTTCTTTCTTTCTTTCTTTTTTCGGTTTCGAATTAACATGGATATGCCATTGGGGAATTTGTGATATGTGATAAGTTGAAAATTTAAAATTTAAACTTGATCATAGTCTCAACCTAGTTCATAAATGGCTTAATTTATGTTAAACATGTCATTTACATTTTATTTTCAGAAACATCCTCCATACTTTGACATCTCCTTTCAGAGTTGTGAAGGTGAATGATAAAAAGACCAGTGGTTTACAGTCCAACAATAAAAAATTTAATTAAGAATCTACAAAGTTAAAATTTTAGCAAACTAACTGTGGTGAGTAAATTTTCATCAATGAGTTTCTAAAATTCCATGTGTACTTTATTTTTTCAGTAAACTAACATCCTATGTATCCATTTTTAAGTAGTGGTCCTTTTGTAAAAAAAATATTTTTAACACCTTCCATATCCATTTTTAAAGTAGTACAATGTTTGTAAAAAATTATGCTTAAAGCCTAAGGGCCTCATAATAATTGGTTGCTTGGGGCCTCACAATTCTCAGGGACGGCCCTGGGCATCGGTTTCAACAATAATTGAAGTAGTAGGGTTAAGAATTGATAAGCGTGGAATATTTTTGACAATTGAAGCAGTAGGGTCAAGAATTTATAAGCATGGAATATTTTTGACAGCCTTTTTGACATTTTGGACAACTAATATGCACTCGTGACTCCATAGGTCCGGAATTTTTTGTAGTCTTTTGAAGAAAGGAGCACAGATCAACCTTATTTATCTCTTTGATAAAGTCGCCGACATAATTGACACGATCAATGAATCTTTGAAGAGAAGATTTGTCTAAAATTTCATCGAAAAATTTTTCAATAAAATCTAGACTTATCTGAATTGGAATAATTTATTTTGAATATTATGACCTAAAAATCTTATTTTTGTTTGACATAAAACAATTTTTTTTAGCGGAGACTGCTAAACTATTTTTTTTATTACATGCATAAATATATTGATATGTCTGAAATGTTGTTCTATACTTTCAGAAAATGTTGTTCTATGCTTGGAATGGCATAACATTTCATTCGTATTGACCAAAAGAATTGAAAATATCATTCAATACAAATGAAACGTTATATCATTTGAACTCAAAAATGTTCCTTCTGAATTTCAAAAAATCATGAATGATATTTTCAATTCTTTTTCAAATTTCATTATTGTTTACATTGATGATGTTCTTATATTCTTTGAAAGTATAAAACAACATATTAAGCATATCAATACATTCATGCATGTAATCAAGAAAAATTATTTTATGTCAAACAAAAATAAGATTTTTAGGTCATAATATTCAAAATGGTTCAATTATTCCAATCCAGAGAAATCTAGATTTTACTGAAAAATTTCCTGATAAAATCTTAGACAAATCTTCTCTTTAAAGATTCCTTAGTTGTGTCAATAATGTCGACGACTTTATCAAAGAGATAAGGTTAATTTGTGCTTCTCTTTTCAAAAGACTACAAAAGAACCCGAACCCATGAGTCACGAATGCACATTAGCTGTCCAAAAAATCAAAAAAGCTGTCAAAAATATTCCATGCTAATCAATTCTTGACCCTACTGCTTCAATTATTATCGAAACCGATGCCTCTGATTTAGGTTTTAGTAGAGTGTTAAAGCAGATTCCAAAAGAGTTAAGTCAAGAACAGTTGGTTAGGTTCCATGGTGGTGTATGAACTGGCCCTCAAAAGAATCCTTCAACTTTTTAAAACTTCACGTATTTCAAAATAAAAACTTTCCTAATGACAAGATATTTTGTCTTCTCTTTTTCTCAAAGCACTATTTATTCAAAAAAATTCAAACTATTTTGCAAAACATATTTCCTCAAAAGAATATTGTGGAAAGAAATATGAATACAAAACATTATTCAAATACCGTTTTAAGATCTTCTTCAAAATCCTTTGAAGATAAAATTTTCTCAATCAAAGAATCATATTCTTTGAATAAAGGTAAATTTTCTTCTCAATCAGATTCTTTTCCAGGAACTGAACAAAATTCTATGAATTTAAAACTCGTAAAAAACTTTTCAAATTTCAAAAAGATAATCTTGATGATATTCTTACTATTTATTACCAAAAAAGTAATAAGGACATTATAAGATATCTCAAAAATACTACTGAAATTTTTTACAGTAGTAATAAAATAATCAAAAAATTTAGAAAAATGAAAGACTTATTCATCAATATTCTTCAAAAGAATTTTCTTTCAAAACCGTATTTTTATTAAAAAAGAATAGATGAAATCTTATGAAGAAAGTCTTACAACTTCATGAAGATATTTATCAAAATATTACTAATAGAGATCCTACTTGTATTCAAACATTCAAAAATATTATTTTTAGAATATTTAATAACTTTTATTTCAATAATTTTGAGACCTGTGAAAGTTATCATAAATTTCACTTTACCCTCAAAGGTATTTCAATCATTAATGTAATTAATGAAGAAATTCGTCAAATGATTGAATGTGAATTTATTCCCTCAATATATATCGATTCAAAAACTAATATCTTACTTTTTAATAGCTCTCTCAAAAGAGTTATTAATCATCTTTTTGAATTTAAAGTTAAAATCCTCAAAATTGAATTCTCAACTATTCTTCATGAATGGATTGTTGAGAAAGAAAAATTCAATGATACTCTTTTTACTAAAGAGTATTTTCCAGTCAAACAAATTGTTACCATCTAGATTACTTTGTCTGAAAATCTTCTAATGTCAGATTCAAATATCTCATTAAAAGTATATAATTCTGAAGAAAAATAAATCATTATAAAAAAATCATGTAAGAAAAAATCTTACAAAAATTAGATCAAAATCCATTATAGCAGCAAAGAAAAAATTTGGTGAAAATATTGACAATTCAAGATTACAGTTGATGTTTCATGATGAACATTATGCCATTTTTACCGATGAAGAAAAGTAGACTCAAATTTAAGTCCCTTTGATTAGGAAAATATTTGATGATGAAATTTCGATGTCTCAAGATTGTTTTGAGGATTTATTCCATCAAAATGAAGAACTATTTCAAGGACTTAACCTCAACTATGCAGATGATAAATTATTCAATCTCAATTTTGCTTGAGTTTTAGTCTAATGAGATAAAATCAAAGCAAATGTCAAACGTTGGAATTACTATGGTGGTAGTTCCAATCAATGGATGTCTTTCAAAAAATTGTCAAAAGTGACTCAAAGTTGTCATCAACTTTTTAAAAAGTTGGAGACAAAGAAGAGTTGATTGAAAAATTTTCTTGTTGTTTGAAAACTTTTGCAAATGGACGGTGCAAAAGTTTCAAAAAGTACAATTATTCAAGATTTTTTCTCCAAATTGAAGAAATTTTCAAGTCCGTAGTTCAAAATTTCAAGTATAAAAGAAGATCAAGCATTGAAGATCTTCTCAGAGTTGATTTAACGGGAGATAAATCATTCTCAAGATAGTTTGAGAAATCTTTGTATTCTTATACTATCTTTATCTTTCAATATTATACTTCAAAGTTCATTTCATTATTTGTATTTCAATTTTCAAATATCAATAAAATTATCTTCATTTTCAACATTTGATTAAAAATAGAACCCCTGGCAAATACTTGAATCCACACAAAATGTTCTTCAAGTGCTGCAAGGTATTTTCTATAGCCTCTAATATGCTTTTATTTCTATATATCAGCTAGAAAACTGCACAATAGAATAGTATCTGAATACCAATTCTCCTCCATATAGCTCCAACTTAAGAATCAATGCTTCACGAGGTATTGTCCGTCTTGCCCAATAGGTGAAGAGAACAGAGACCAAAATGCTTGAGCCACCAATTGTTATATCACAGCTCAGCAGAAATGTTACACTCACCCGAAATGTTACACTCACCCCTTGTCTGACACACAACATCCTGATGGTGCTACCTGCCATACATGGGAACTACTCCACTGCACATCAAGTTAGGCTATGTGCACTGATGATACGCATCAGGTGGCAGGTGTAGTAAGTTGTTAAGACCTTTTGGAAATATTTTGAAAAGCACTACTAAAGAAACACGTCCTTATTCTGGGCCCAAATTCAAGATGGAGAATCCATATTATTCATGTAACAATACATAGGCACATGGATGGTGAACTTTCGAAAAAATTCTTAGAAACTCTATATATTACTTCCATAAATACTACATGATAGAGCTCCCATCCTTCACGCTACTAACTGAGTTTTATTACAATATCATGTACTTGCTAACTAAAAATCATTACCCAACTTCAGCACTTACTCACAACTACTAATTCTTCTTTTCTAATGAGTATTAGTGCGCAACAACCATAATAATGAATTCCTTTTTTAAGAGAATGCACATGAAAGCATTTATACTCCTCTTGCATTTGCAGCAAACCTTTAATGCAGATAATTCATGGCAGACACTTCCACAAGCCTCACATAAAGAAGAAATTCAATGCAGACAGCTCATTACAAAACTCAATAATTAGAAATTCAGCTAAATACAGAAATTTGAGCAGCAAAGACATCTAAAAATACCATGTACATAACTATTTCATACCGGAGAAAATTTTGGATAAGAAGACTTATTCAAATCGAAATGGGAGGCAAGCTTTTACCTGAACAACACCTGCAAAAGATTGACGCCAACCATGAGCGAGTGACAGCGGCACAATAGCCACCGACATGACAACACGGTCAGCATTACACAATGCCAGAGCTAATGCAAGCATCGCCACCACTTTGACTCTCTCTGAAGTAATAAATTCCAAAAAACTCGACGCTCGTGCTTCACTTTGGTCGCCAAAAGAAGTGCCCGCAATAGATTGAGCATCATTTGATGAAGCCCTCAATCGACACAATTCAAAATTCCGAGCTTTATACGGGAATTTATCCGTAAAAGGATTATTCACAAAACAGAAAGTTCTGAAGGAGTTTGTGAACATCGTACAAGGTAATTTAATGTGAGAAATTTTGAGGATTTTGTATGGTTTAGGGTTTTTGAGGCCTGGGGTTGGGTTTGTGCCATGGCGTCGATTTAGAGCGATCGGAGAATTCATGGCCGCCGATTACTTCGTAATTTCTTCTCAATTTCAGCTGGATTTCTACGAATTCCCACTCCGATAAAACTTATCTAAAAGGCAAATTCATATAATCACGAATGCCGGCCTGTAAATTTTTATCTGGACTGAAAATCTTCGTTTTGGAATTTTTGAAGTTTTTTTTTTTCAATTTGAGCAACCTAATATTGGATTGAAGTAAGTCCACTCTACTTCATAATGAACTAACAATCGTTATCTTTAAGTCTAATAAAATACATAATTAATTTGTTGGTTGATTTTGTCTAGTCCATGATTGATTTGTGTTTACAGATAAGCTAATTTAACTTATTTTTATTATTTTTAAGAACATGTTTGGGACAACTTAAAATTCAATTAAAATCAATTTTTAATTGAAGGAGAGCCTCTTGTGCACAGAAGTGTACAGTCAATGAGAAGAACCTGTGATCTAGTTGAGGCATAACCCACGATTTACCCCCTCCAAGGTTCTAGGGGCATGGGTTTTTGAGATCCAGAATTTAGTCTGGTGTAAGTTGGGATGCCTGGATATAAAAAAAAATCAATTTTTTGATCGTTACTTCACTATTCTAGTTGTCATTTTTTAATCTTCTCTCACATGTATGACTCGCTTTATTTCTAACGGTCAAAAAATCAAGGGAAGATTGCAGCAGAGGCCCAAAACCTTTGAAACGTTAACAGACTTTTCCCAAATTTTTGATTTGTTGCAACCGTCACCTCTAACCTTTCCAAACATTGCAAGTGAAGTCCTTTTGGACGATTTTCATCCAAAATTTCATTAGTTGACCAAAAATTTAACTTTGACCAAATTTTTAATATTTTAAAAAGGGGTAAAAGGGTCAATTTTCATTTATCACATTATATAATAATTAAATTAAAAAATAAAAAAATAAAAAAACACAACCCTTTTCTTCTTTCTCTCATCTCACCCCCACCTCCAATTCAAATCCAAAATCCACACCGCCATTGCTACCACCAACACCATCGTCATTACCACCTCCATATCACTCTAAATGGTCAGTACATCGACTGGATTCGAAACAACCAAGAGTATACAGTCGGGAGATATTTAGCCAACGGAGGCACAATGTTTCTAAACAAAGCCAAGTTTCTCTCAAGAAAATTTAGCATGTTCTCGTCGGGATTTTGAGGGCACTGACTATGATGATAAAGAGGTTGGATCCAGAAGTTATGGAGTAGTTGAGGGAAGCTTGAATTTTTGTGTCAAATTTTTTGCCCAAGATCTGGCTACCCGGGATGCAAAATGGTCGACCCTTTTTGATCCAGTTCGAGTAGGCTTTGATTCAGTTGTCTATCCAGGCGCCATGATTTCATTAACATGAACATATTTCTTATTGAAACAAGGTCCTTGGCAAACAAGACCAGCAAAAAATCTCCTCCGGAACAATCCTTATTGCTTCATTTGAGATTCAATTCTGTGTGTACTCTACAGCAATACATTTTGGCTGTTCATGTTACTTTCTTGAGACCAAACACTCGGATTTCTCGATCTTACTAGTACATGGGAGGTCGAATCTAGAAGTTATGCGGCGGTGGTGGTGTGGATTTAGATTTGAGTTGGGTGTGGGGGTATAGTTGGGGTGAGAGGAAGAAGACATGGGTCTTGTTTTTTATTTCTCATTTTTAATTTAATTATTATATAATATGATAAATGACAATTGACTCTTTTACCCCTTTTTAAAATATTAAAAATGTGGTCAAAATTAAATTTTTGGTCAACTAATAGAATTTTGGATGGAAACCATCCAAAAGGGCTTCACCTGCAACGTTTGGAAATATTAGGGGTGATAGCTGCAACAAATCAAATGTTTGGAAAAAGTCTGCTAATGTTTCAAAAATTTGGGGCCTCTACTGCAATTTTCCCAAAAATCAATTAACAAAATTCCTACCAAACAAATACTAAAATTACTTTTTCTCAGTAAAGAAATTATTTTCTAACTTGGCTTGACAAATTGAAAAATAATTTACAAAATAATATAATAGTGACTTTCATGAAATTGGCACAAATTTTGTCAAGTGAAAGATAGATTTCTTGAAAAAAAAATATGATCGTAAAGTGTAGTTATGAACCTTAAGGCAATTTATGGTCGAAAATCATATTTAAAAAAAAATAAAAAAAATATTTATCAAGCAAAGGCTGCAAAACATAAATTTATTATTTTAAAAAGTAATTTTCAATTCTAGCCAAACACATGATCTAATGATCACGACAAATAAAATAACCTTTAAAAATGTTATTTGAGATTTTCATACTTGCATAAAGAAGATAAATTTGCAGAATTTCACCAGCATCGAAATTTACGAGACTTCCCCCTTGTGTGGCTTTTATTTCTTATAATAATAATAATAATAATACATTCATAGAAATCATAATTTTTGTTAACATCTAAACATCATAATTCATCAATTTTTATCAAAATTTACTAAATAATTTATATTTATCAAAACCAAGCAAGGTTTCATAATTTTTGCAAGTGTTCTACATACACAGGAAAATGTATCGAATGGTTTGTTGCAAACAAATTGTTAGTCTAATCTAGCACCTGTTTAGCCTAGGGATGGTAAAATGACTTGCAAGCTCGGGCAGTTCATAGACTGGTCCGGCCCCGCTCGAGGCTAGGTGAAGGTGACCAACCAAGCACGAGCCGGCCTGTGTGCCTCAAAATTAAAATAAAAAAAAAATTATAAAGGCAGCATGCCAACTAGGGGTGTAAGTGGTCCAGTTTTACCAATTTTTGACAGATTTTCAAACCAAACTGTTTAAAACGGTTTGAGAAAAATTCAAACCTAAACCTAACAGTTTGGTACAATTTTAAACCGTCGATTTCGCCATATATTTTTTTGTCCGTCTACTTTTATATCATTAATTCATTGAATTCAATATATATTTATATCTTACTAGTAATAAATCTAAAACAAACTAAGTCCATGTTTGAACCAATTTTTGGGATAAAAAAATAAAAATTTGGACCGTTATCCCACAAGTCCAACCGCCTTTGTTGACCTGCTGTTTCATGTGTGGGACTCAACTTCATTTCCAACAGTCAATTTTCTCATTATGATGATATGAAAAATATGGTTCAAACATGGGCTAAATATATCTACTATAAATTTAAATACTAACTAAATCAAAGTGAAATCACAATAAACTAAAACGTAGTTTTTTTTTGTGCATTTTTTTCACCTTTTTAGACTAATGACGATACAATAACGTTACAATAAAAATCTACTAAACTAGATATAAGGCCCAAAAAACATAATTATGTTCAACAAGATCTCGTGATCATCATATCTAAAAAAAATACTAATTAAATAAAGAGAATAATCAACCACACTAATAAAGTAATTGTTTATAATATCTAAACATAACAATTACACAAGTTTACATTTGTATGATGTTACGAAACACATTTAATTTGAGATTCTTACCTTAATTTGCTCCAAAAAAAATTATTGATATGAAACTTTATTCGTAGCAAATATTATCACCGAAAGTCTAGAATCTCTTTGTCTTCGATTTGGTATAATGGATTTCAATTCAACTTTGAAAAAGTGTGAAAAATCTGAAAAAGAAGTGTGTAGTGTCGATGGCTCAAGATTGTGTTGGGTGTCGATTGAAATTCATCTAAATTCTGAAGAGGAAAAAGGCTTTTCATAAATTATGTTAGTCTTGAAACTATTAGATATATATTAGGATTATTGAATAATAATAATAATAATAATAATAATAATAATAATAATAATAATATATGTATTAAAAAATTAGAAATTGACAAAAATACCCACAAATGACAAAACTATTGAATTTTACATATTTGGATGAATTTTCAAAAAATTTCATTTTTTTATTTTTATATATTTTTTCGCCAATCCATTTTGGTTTTAAACCGCAATTAAAATTCTCAAATCTAAACCAAACAATTTTGACCGGTTTGGTTTGGGTCAAAACCATTTCGTTGATCGATTCCACGTGGCACCAAACCGACGGTTTCTAAAATATGATTTCAGTTCGATTTTCCGATTTTGTGATTTTTGCTTATAGCCCTAATGCCAACTGCCTTTTAAAGGTAGCTTGGCCGTTGCCTTTACAAAGGCAGAGCTACCAGCTGCCATGGAGAGAAAACAAAAAACAAAAAAATCGAGTCGGCTCAGCTCGGGTCGAGCCTATATTTTTTGGCCGAGCTTTTGTTCGGCTCACTAGGGCAAAAAAAAACTCGAGCTGAGCCCGAGCCTCGATTTTTGATTTGTTAACACCCCTAGTTTAGCCCCCATTATTTGATATTATAATTTTTGAAATAGTATTTTTTTTTTTTAATCAAGAATGTGTTGTTAAAAAGAATTTTTTTTTTTTGAATTTATGCGTAATATTGTGTTATTGAAAATTATATGATTTATAAGAAGAGATTGAAAATAGATTATAATTTTAACAGGGCATAAAAATAAACAAGCACATTTGCACAACTTAAATAGAGAAAATGAGAAAGTGAGTGCTAAGCATACAGAAAATTGGAGATAGATTCTTTAACCTTACACACAATACGATCTTGAATTCAAGTTGTGAGCATCCAACCTATTAAAATATGTGAATCTAGATCCTTACATTACAGAAAAACGTCAATGTAGATATCAAAATTGCAAATAAATATTAATTAGTTTGAAGAGAGAATATTAAATGATTTAACAGCCCAATCCTAAATTTTTTTTCAATAAAATAAGCATATTAATTTGAACATGGTGGTCATATTTGATAAAATAAGCATCTTTTGGATTGCTTATAAGCAAGAGCACGTTTCAAGGTAATTTATAATAATTTATGACTAGCGACTACAGTAGTCATCTTACTGGCATAAATTTAATAATGTTGTGCCACATAAAATGTCAGTAGTTGCTGATTATGAATAGTGACTTTATAAATATAAATAAATGGTTTAAATTATACATAGATAAAAATGAATGATGGAAGAGCATGTACTACTTGTGGGTTATGTGATGAAAAGTTGGTTTGATTGATTATAAAAAATTAGAAACGATAACCAAACAAGCTATATTAATCATATAATAAATTTACATTACAGAAAGACTCATTGCAATAATGATTCTATTAATCCTCCAACAAGCATAAAATTATAATTAGGACAAGAAAGCAATTAACGAGGACTAGAAAAAGAAGAAGTGCCTTCTAATTAATTCTATGATTTTACGATTTTTATACATTATTACATTTTGCTTGCAGGTGCAGTAAACAATGAATCTCCCTTCAGCAACAACCTCCCCAGTTGCTTTGTCCCTTGTAAGAGTAAGAACATTTGTTCCAGAATAATTACCATTCTGACACAAGACTCTTGATGTCATCTCTAGTTCATCCTGCCAATACAACCATAAAAGTAATAAGACATATAATTAAAAGAAGAGCCTCGATCAAGCAGTCACAAAAGTAATGGCCGAAGGCATGTTTACTACGTAGTAGTGAACAAAATTATTAAACGATAAAACTCCACATCGAATAGAGATGAAAGATCAATTTATAAGGGTTTGAGCTACTCCTCTTAATAAAGTTGACATTTTAAGATGAAATATCAAATCTTAATATGATATCAGAGCATATTAAACACCAATGAATAATTTGATCTGATTAAGAATTTAAAAAAAAAAAAAAAAAATGAGCACGCGAATTTCAAAATGATTTACTCAAACGAACCACCATTTTGAGGGCATGTTAAAGGATAAAATTCAATATCGAATAAACTTCATCATAGATCAACTTATAAGGATTTGAACTACTCCTCTTAAATAAGTTTGACATTGTAAGATGAAACTCCAAATATTAATAAATATATTGTACCTGAATCCTTTATATTAATATCTAATCCAGCGTACCAAACAAACTATAAGGACATGACACAGAAATCCCAAGCTCAAATCCAACAAACATGTCAGTTATTTGTTCACTATTTGTCCTGTCATTAGATGGGAAATATCGTCGCTTGCTATATATTATACCAGGATTGATCTGTAATGTGAAGGGTCCGGTAATTCATAAATTCCATTCAATAATTTGGTAAATTACAAACATGCTGGATGGGAACGAAATGACCGACATGCTCAAGAACACAATATAGGCTCAACTGGTCTAGTAGTTCTTCTCCACACCTTAATTGTTTCGGGGATTGCAACCGAGAAAAGGGCCGATTCTTGGCTTGAAAACAAATGATACTCTATCTGTTACTATTCAATGTTACCCGGCCCTATGCACAGAGGTCTTGTTTGTGAATATCCCTATGATTATAATTCTGCCAAAAATCGAGAAAAATTTTCCCCAGTTTTCTTTCAAAATCAAGTATGCACAACCAGTCAGTAAATAAAAAATGCAACGTGCTCTGATCTTATGCATTCAACAATGGCAGCATAGGTAAATGGTTAGCTGCCTCATGTTATCGTATCCAAAAACAAGAAATGCAAAGCTAAAAGGTGAATACACAGGTGCATGAATATATCCCATAACGTCCATGTTCAACTGTTCTCAATATTTTGCAACGATTAATAAGCATAAGGATACATGGTTATATAGCTAAAGTTCTACAAATCATGAACATGGTAAATCAGTAATAATCAAAATCCTTCGGATGGGGAGAAGTATCCACTAATCAATATGTTCATGGCATTTTTACTTTAGTAAAACTCAAATATTTAATTCAAATGAGGAGTCGTTAGACTAGTATTTATACCTAATGCAATCCCCTTTCCTCATCAACAATGTATCAAGTTTTTCGAGTAATGCATTCTAAATAGCTCGCTCATTTGTGCTAAACAGAAAATCTCTGGAAAATTTTACTCAACTGAGAAGGGAAAGAGCGACATGAAAGATATTTCCACCTTCCCTGGTAAGGTCGGTTCTAAGCAAAAAACAATGGTCTATTACATTGTAGCCTTTCATCTTCCATTAAGAAGACAAAAGGTATTCTTGCTGGCTCATAATGCAAATGAAATGGAAGATTAAAGGACTCCTACAAAAGCATTGACTGATACACTAGTTATCAATTTTAGACACTGATCCAGCCAAATTTACCATCAGCATCTATAAGCTAAAGAAGGAAATTCAATCAAGAAAGCTTACTTTTAGAAAGGTAATTTGTTGACATGTCTATTGAAATCCATAGGTCGTCCCTCAACATGGATCACTGCAGCTCCTAATTCATCGACCAAAGAGGCAATAGCGCCCAGAACTAAGTTTCCATCCTTATTCTGCAAAATCAATCAAATTTCAAAAAAAAAAAAAAAAATCCTAAAATCATTGTTTCCATTTCATTCATTCACTCACTTCCCAACCCTATTCTGCAAAATCAGATCAAATTTTGAAAAACGCTGTCTAGAATTAGATTCTGTGTTTATTTCATCAGCCGAATTCCCATTACTGTTCTGGAAAAACCCAAAATTGTCATTTTCATTTCATCTCCCAGTTCCAATTCCTATTCTGCATAATCACATCAAATTTCGCAAAATGAAAAATTATGCAAAATTAGTGTTTTTACTTCATTAGCTAAAGTTCCATTCCTATACTGTAAATCATATCTAATTTTTTCATCAGCTCAGTTTCCAGACCTATTCTGCAATTTCAGGTAAAAAAACTATACAGAATAAGTGTTTTTATTAAATCATCTAACTGCCATTCTTATTCAGCAAATCAAATCAAGTTTTGATAAAATTTACCCACAATCCTTTTCACTTTCGTGAATCAAAATACAATCAAGTCGAACACAATGCGAGGGGATTTACTCTCTTACAGTGAGGTGATGGGGCACTTCGAAAAAGAAAGTGGCGGAACCCGGTAAGCCTCGGTCGACTTCGATCCATCTGAGGACGAAATACTTGTAAAAGCTTGAATCAGTGTGACGTCTCTGAGAAGCGAAATTGAGCCGTGATACGCGATCGAATTCTTCGATTGTTACAAGTTTTTCAAGAAATTCTTTTGCCCTGTTCCATTTTCGAATCCTCTAGTTTCAGATTTCAGATTTATCAACCACTAGACCTTCCCAGCGATAAGCCGTGTTTGTCTAAGCTTAAATTATTTACTATTAAGAGCCAGTGTTTGGGAGTGATTTTGAGAATTGATTTTTTGATCATTAGGAGAAAAGTGGGGTCCACCTGTAAAAGAAGAAGTCAAATATGACGGCTGAAATAATAAAATAACGGTCAAAAAATCAATTTTTTGGGTGAAAAAATCAGGCCCAAACAGGCCCTAAGTATATAAGTTTGTATAAATTAATAGAAAAATAATTAGGTTACAAATTTTCATTAATTATTAAAAAAATAAATAAATTACTGGTAACTCACTTGGACTCCACGACGCAAGTCGCAAACTTCAGTTTTTTTGACTTGCTGCTCGCCATGTCCACGTCAATTCAACCCTCGCTACTTATTTTATTTTAATTTATGCCCTGTTTGGTTGACATTATTTTTAAAAAAATATATTTTTAAATAATGATTTGATATCATTTTAACTACACATTATTCAATAAAATAATATTACACGTAAATCTGAAATTTTCCTTATTTTTTAACCATAAAATTTTCATCAATACATTATTCAAAAATGGATTCTTATGAAAATAATTTGACTCAAACAAGGGCTTGATTAAACCCTAAAAGTGGTTCTTGATTATTTTTATTTTAATAGGAAGAGTGATTTCATAAGCGATCAAATATTTTCGTCCTAAGTTCTCAAGGGAAATTAATCTATTATTGCTAAAGTAATTATTATTCAAGATGTGAAGATCCTTCCATTCGACTTTTATTCTTGCCTTTATTCTTGCTTTGATGATTGTGTCTTCAAGTAAACTCTTTACCTTTTACACTCGAAACCCAATCTCCATAAGGTCCATAAAAACAGAAAAAAGTCAATGAATGGAAACCTCTTATAATTTGGAAATACGGTGTTCTACTTTTTGCAGCCTTACACGTCTGTCTTTAAGGGCAAATTGACAACATAATGACTTGGATCAACTTGAATTACAAAAGGTAAAACTTTGTTCGTGACAACAAACAAATTGATATTTCTAAAAATCCCATTTCATGCACTTTTATTTTTTTTTATTTTTTTCAAAATTGGTCATCTGTCCTTCTGTGTTACTCTCTAGGGAAAAAAATAGCATTCAATTCAGTTGTCAAGATTGAGCGTCTAAAATAAGTAGCTCACCTATTTTTAACATTGAGCAACAATATAATTATCGATCTAAATATTTAGAGTACGTGTTGACTTCGTTTTGGATAATATCAAGAGTAATAAATTAAGTCCTAGTTTGATATAGATTAATACTAGATTTTTAGTAAATTTTGATAAAGTTAATGAAATGTGTAAAAAAAATTGTAAATCACATTAAATATATAATCAAAATTAATTGTTAAATTCGACTTAAAATTTTTATCAACTTTTAGTCTACATGAAACATGGATAATACTGCTTTAAAAAAGTTGACTTCTCCAGCAAAGCCTAACATGCTGTTGTTTATTTAGCTTATGTTTGGCCTTCATTTTTTTTAAGAACTCATTTTCAACAGTACGCTCTCAACAAAAATTTACAGGTAAATAAAAAAATTCATTATTTTTTTAACTAAACATCTTTCGAAAAATCACTATTCAAAAACTCATTTTTCCCAAATTTCTATTAAAATGGAGCCCAAACAAGGGCTTGCTTATAAGAACACTTACTTAAAAGTAATTATTTTTCTAATTTAGGCAAACAAGCACATCCAATTCCAAACATCAAATTCTAGTTGTAATGGAGGGTTTATCGACGTTTTGTCATTGCCTACTTGCCCCTTCCTAGGATACGTTTCCCTCTCTCTCTCTCTCTCTCTCTCTCATAATATTATATTGCACACACACAAACATTTGCTCTCTCTCACACACACGACACGCTCTATAAATTCTGTCACTGAGCACTCTACCTGTCCGCAGCTCCAAATGACTCTCAAACCCGAATCCCAATGCCAAACCCGTTCACGAGCTCGAACCCGGATCCGTTCTTGTCGCCTCTCCCCGTGTTGCCGCCACCCCGATGACCCGGTCACCGGCATCTGCGCTTCTTGCCTTCGTGAACGACTATCCGACCTGGATTCATCTGCCGCCGCCATTGCTGCCTCCTTCTCGCCGGAGCTCCGTCGCTGCAGGTCAATGTCCACTTCCAAATGCGAAGCTTCCTGTAGCAGCTTCAACGAGCAGCGGCGCAAGTCATACGACGTTAGGTCGGATCGGAGCTCCCTGGCTCATCTGTTCGGTGATGATGACGAAAAGAATGGATCCAATAGCTGCTCCAAAGTTGAATCGAAGAATTTGGGGCTTTCGAGAGTTACTTATACCGTGATCGAGGCAAGTGAAGAGAAGAGTAGTAGTGAGGAAATTAGGGTTTCGCGTAATACGTTGGTGGCAGCAGTCGATATGAATGCTGTTGACGATGATGAGGAGGGAGAATTCAAGACAATGAAAGAATACATAGATCTTGAATTTCAGAATAAGAATAATAAATCTAAGGATTTGAGAGGCATTGCTGGAAGTTTATTGGGTGCAGCTTCTGTTTTTACAAAGAAATTGCAGAAATGGAGACAAAAGAATAAGATGAAGAAGGGTAATAATAATAGTAACTGTGAAACAGCCATTAGCCATGGTTGTAATGATGTGTTTTCGAACGGGGAAAAGTCGAGGGAAACTCAATCCGAGATTGGGGGAAGAAGATCTTGTGACACGGAGCCAAGATTTTCGATTGATGCTGGTAGGATTTCATTTGATGAGCCTCGGGCTTCATGGGATGGCTACATGATTGCAAGGACCATTCCAAGGCTTGCTCCAATGTTTTCTGTTGTAGAGAATGGGGTCTTGGGTAATGGAAACAGATTTGAGAATCACAGGTTGTCGGTTGATGGCCCAATGCATTCTATAATGGAGGATGAGACTAGCTCTGGTGGATCAGGTAACTATAATTCAGATTCTTCTTCCATGATGCGAAGTAGAAGTAGTTTTGATCGTTCGAGCTCTGTCAGGAGTTTTGGAAAGAAAACAATGTGTTCAGAGGATCATGGAGTATCTCCTGCGAACTTGAAGTTGGTAATCACGGAGAGGGAATTGAAAGATTGGCACATGAATTCCAATAGAAACGATGCATTGGCGAAGGTTGGATCCATTTCCAAAAGAACTGCTGCTATTGAAAATGTTGGTAACTGGAATGTGCCAAAGAAGTCTTTCAGATGGCTCAAAGTACGCAATGTCTTTAGTTTCAAAACCAAGAACTGCGAAGATAAATCTGAAACTTTCTTTGGAAATGTAATTGATAGCTCAATTGATGACCCCAAGCAAGGGAAGGAGGCTGGTGGAGAAGCAAAAGAAGTGTCAGGTTGGAAGCTTACTCGCAGTAGTAGCGTTGTTGGTTCGAGGAATTCATGTGAAATCCCGGGATCAAGTTATGGTCGGAGGAGTGTTGATAACATTGGTGTACGCCCTTACAAGGGCAGGGAAGAGTTTATGCTGGAGAGAAACTCTAGTGCCAAATATTCATCAATGGATCTTGACAATGGCATAGTGCCATTCTATATGACACCATTGAGGAGCATAAAGGGTGGAAAATGCAACCTGGAGAACTCAAATTCATTCACTGGGAATGTTATGCAGTTGAATTGAACTAAAGGTAGACAGTTGTTCTATTATAAGCTATACATTTCTTGTGACAAATTTTCAAATCTAGTAGCTTAATCATGTTTAATAATGTAGTTTCCATATCTTGTAGCCTTATCTGTAACACAGTAATTATAGTTTCAAGTTTTCTTTCTTTGTTTATTTGAAGGCCTCTTGTTTTGAAAACAACTGTTTTCATCTGTACAACAATATTATTTCCAGTACAGTGGTTCATGCCTAAGCTAGATTGTGAAATACTCTGCCTTTTTTCTTTTTCTTTTTAAGTTTTTGTCGTTCATTTGTGATTAGATTTATAGTACATTTGAACTCTGATTATAAAATTGTGCATATAGGACATCTTCAGAGTTCCAAGAATTTGACTTGTGGGAAGAGCGGGAATGTGAGAGCAGATATATATGGTGTTAATACTACTTAATGCATTCTCATTATATAATTGCATACAGGATGTCACTGAAATCTGGGAGGTTCGCTATCCTGAGTGTGAAGAGCAAGAATGTGAAAGATGATGTTTTGGGTGTTCATAGTTCCTATGCATAATTCTCCAATATTGCATTTTCTGTTTTTTCTTTTCTTTTCTTTGTAATCAGCAGGCAAAAATTAAATTTCAACCCTTGCATAGATTCACAACCTTGTACAAAATAGGGAAAGGCTCTTCCCTGTATGCAGAACGGATACCTTCTTTTATTGAGGATTGAGCATGTATTGAAAACTGTGTTGTAGAATACTTATGCCACAGTTACTTTCAGATTGCTGCAATGTTATGGAAATACTTCCCGCTCGAACCCGGATCCGTTCTTGTCGCCTCTCCCCGTGTTGCCGCCACCCCGATGACCCGGTCACCGGCATCTGCGCTTCTTGCCTTCGTGAACGACTATCCGGCCTGGATTCATCTGCGGCCGCCATTGCTGCCTCCTTCTCGCCGGAGCTCCGTCGCTGCAGGTCAATGTCCACTTCCAAATGCGAAGCTTCCTGTAGCAGCTTCAACGAGCAGCGGCGCAAGTCATACGACGTTAGGTCGGATCGGAGCTCCCTGGCTCATCTGTTCGGTGATGATGACGAAAAGAATGGATCCAATAGCTGCTCCAAAGTTGAATCGAAGAATTTGGGGCTTTCGAGAGTTACTTATACCGTGATCGAGGCAAGTGAAGAGAAGAGTAGTAGTGAGGAAATTAGGGTTTCGCGTAATACGTTGGTGGCAGCAGTCGATATGAATGCTGTTGACGATGATGAGGAGGGAGAATTCAAGACAATGAAAGAATACATAGATCTTGAATTTCAGAATAAGAATAATAAATCTAAGGATTTGAGAGGCATTGCTGGAAGTTTATTGGGTGCAGCTTCTGTTTTTACAAAGAAATTGCAGAAATGGAGACAAAAGAATAAGATGAAGAAGGGTAATAATAATAGTAACTGTGAAACAGCCATTAGCCATGGTTGTAATGATGTGTTTTCGAACGGGGAAAAGTCGAGGGAAACTCAATCCGAGATTGGGGGAAGAAGATCTTGTGACACGGAGCCAAGATTTTCGATTGATGCTGGTAGGATTTCATTTGATGAGCCTCGGGCTTCATGGGATGGCTACATGATTGCAAGGACCATTCCAAGGCTTGCTCCAATGTTTTCTGTTGTAGAGAATGGGGTCTTGGGTAATGGAAACAGATTTGAGAATCACAGGTTGTCGGTTGATGGCCCAATGCATTCTATAATGGAGGATGAGACTAGCTCTGGTGGATCAGGTAACTATAATTCAGATTCTTCTTCCATGATGCGAAGTAGAAGTAGTTTTGATCGTTCGAGCTCTGTCAGGAGTTTTGGAAAGAAAACAATGTGTTCAGAGGATCATGGAGTATCTCCTGCGAACTTGAAGTTGGTAATCACGGAGAGGGAATTGAAAGATTGGCACATGAATTCCAATAGAAACGATGCATTGGCGAAGGTTGGATCCATTTCCAAAAGAACTGCTGCTATTGAAAATGTTGGTAACTGGAATGTGCCAAAGAAGTCTTTCAGATGGCTCAAAGTACGCAATGTCTTTAGTTTCAAACCCAAGAACTGCGAAGATAAATCTGAAACTTTCTTTGGAAATGTAATTGACAGCTCAATTGATGACCCCAAGCAAGGGAAGGAGGCTGGTGGAGAAGCAAAAGAAGTGTCAGGTTGGAAGCTTACTCGCAGTAGTAGCGTTGTTGGTTCGAGGAATTCATGTGAAATCCCGGGATCAAGTTATGGTCGGAGGAGTGTTGATAACATTGGTGTACGCCCTTACAAGGGCAGGGAAGAGTTTATGCTGGAGAGAAACTCGAGTGCCAAATATTCATCAATGGATCTTGACAATGGCATAGTGCCATTCTATATGACACCATTGAGGAGCATAAAGGGTGGAAAATGCAACCTGGAGAACTCAAATTCATTCACTGGGAATGTTATGCAGTTGAATTGAACTAAAGGTAGACAGTTGTTCTATTATAAGCTATACATTTCTTGTGACAAATTTTCAAATCTAGTAGCTTAATCATGTTTAATAATGTAGTTTCCATATCTTGTAGCCTTATCTGTAACACAGTAATTATAGTTTCAAGTTTTCTTTCTTTGTTTATTTGAAGGCCTCTTGTTTTGAAAACAACTGTTTTCATCTGTACAACAATATTATTTCCAGTACAGTGGTTCATGCCTAAGCTAGATTGTGAAATACTCTGCCTTTTTTCTTTTTCTTTTTAAGTTTTCGTCGTTCATTTGTGATTAGATTTATAGTACATTTGAACTCTCATTATAAAATTGTGCATATAGGACATCTTCAGAGTTCCAAGAATTTGACTTGTGGGAAGAGCGGGAATGTGAGAGCAGATATATATGGTGTTAATACTACTTAATGCATTCTCATTATATAATTGCATACAGGATGTCACTGAAATCTGGGAGGTTCGCTATCCTGAGTGTGAAGAGCAAGAATGTGAAAGATGATGTTTAGGGTGTTCATAGTTCCTACGCATAATTCGCCAATATTGCATTTTCTGTTTTTTCTTTCCTTTTCTTTGTAATCAGCAGGCAAAAATTAAATTTCAGCCCTTGCATAGATTCACAACCTTGTACAAAATAGGGAAAGGCTCTTCCCTGTATGCAGAACGGATACCTTCTTTTATTGAGGGTTGAGCATGTATTGAAAACTGTGTTGTAGAATACTTATGCCACAGTTACTTTCAGATTGCTGCAATGTTATGGAAATACTTCCCAGGTGACTCTTAATTAGTCACTTTGTTTCAGTTTGCTTTATGTGCTATTTACATTGCAGAAGAGTTTTTTGAGGTTCGGTGCAATTAGGTCTTAATTACAGTTGACATGTACCTCGAATTTCTGGTGGCCAGAATTTGCAAATTTTCACTTCTTGTGTACCACATGCTAGATTGGACAGCACAATTACGGAACTCTATTTGGAGTGGAATATCGGGTAAAAAGGTGACTGATTCTGCACTGAAATATGGCTTGCCGATGCACTGTAGTCTGTAGAGAAAGGTCTATAGTGCAATTTTCATAAAAATGATGGCCATCATACTTGAATTTACAATTTTTGTGGGTTCTCATACTATCTTGATTTACCCAGTCTAAATTTTAGACTGTTGCATCGGGGAGAAATTTATTTGTTTATTATTTATGTTTAACATCTTTCATTTATGTCGTTTTAAATAGTATTCATCAATGTTGAAAAGGAAATGATAAATCGAATTTAAAAATTGGTGAGCCCACCATTAGTAGTTTCAAGAACATACTAGGTTGGTACACTGCACTTAGGGGTGGCAAACAGGCTCGGCCCATGGACGGCTTGAGCTCGTTTTAAGACGAGCCATGGGTCAAGACGTCCATGGGCCAAGCTGAGCTCACATTTTTTCACGAGTCGAGTCCACTTGGCTCATGAGGCCCTCGAGTTGGTGCATTTGGGTTTGTGGACTCTTTTTCTTCTCATTTTTGGATTTGTTTTATCATTTCTTTAGAAAATTTCTCTTTTTAGGCTTATGTTGTTAATTTATTTAGCCTATGTTTGAGGTCCATTTAAAAGATTTATTTTTTTTCTTGGGAAAAATGAGTTTTGAAATAATGATTTTTCGAAAATGTGTGATTAAAAATTAAGAAAAAATTTTGGATTTATATGCAAATTATTTTATCGTGAGAATGTACGGTTGAAAATGAGTTATAGAAAAAAATAGTTTGAAGAATGGTAGACAGACGGGGGCTTAAAAAAAACGAGTTGGCCTATGGGCAATTTGGATCATTTGAGCTTGCTGGCTGGTCAACTCATTTGGGCTCATGGGCGACTCAGTTCATGAGGCCCACGAGCCAAAGGCCAAGCCGATCCTAAGAGCTATGGCCGAGTGGGCATTGACACCCCTATTTGCAATAGACAATAGACATTACTGAACAGGATCGAAGGAAAAATAATAATAATTAGATATTAGCAATGTTGTACAGCATCAACGAAGAGTTCGTGACACGACCCGTCCCGATCACCCTAATGGATCCGACACGTGTCGTGCGCCGATGGTAGATACCAGCGAAATGCCGAACCCACCACCAAGGCAAACTTGACATGCTTTGACTGTTATAATTTTATAAAAATTTCGGCAGAGTTTCCTCTGAAAAATGGACTAAAATCACCTGAAAATAAAATCAAAAATCCCAAACATATACACATACTTTAAAATAGGGTACACCGGCCCATCAAAATACCAATTCTTCAAGTAGTTGTACTGAAAAAGAAATTTACCATTTTTTACCACCAAAGCACTTCATTTCAAAACATACACAAAATATGCAATGGGTATGAGACTTAATACATTTTTGACACAAAATACATTAATCCCCAAAATATATGTTGTATGAATTAACAAAATGAGACGTACAAACAATGACACGATGAAGCTCAACTCGTCGAATGACAGGCTCTGATATGACTCAACGCAGCTTCTATCTGATAAGAAATGAGGTGACAAAAATATGAGCTTGCGACTCAGTGAGTGGATATTTGTAAAAGTATACTTTAACATTTATAACACCTTTTTGACACTAGTATATAGTAAAAATTTCCTTTCACAATACGTTAACTAAAATTTTCATTCTTTCAACTGAATCAACTAAATACTGTAAAATCTATTTCTAAAATCTGATAAGCTATGTAATACTGAAGCATCACACCAAAAATGTACCCTAAATAACCATACTCGTGTAACGATTAATCTCGATATACATAGCAAGGTCATTAAATTCTGAAATTCTGTAATTCTGAAATTCTGGTCATACGCGCGCAGAGCTATAAAGTGGTCATATACTATGGAAACACATTCACAATAGTGCAGAGCGGGTAAAATCACTATACTGATCATACAATGTGGAAACACATTCACACTAGCGCAGAGTGGGTAAAATAACCATATGAAGTCATACACTGTGGAAACACATTCACACCAGTGCAGACGAGGTAAAATCACATGGGTACTTTCTGGTGGTTTTTAAAAATAACTTGAAATATTCTGAAATACGTAATATCGATAAAACATGCTAATGAAATGATTTAACTGAACTGAATCAAACTTTAAAAAAAACATCTTATTGTAAATCAAATTTATTCTGAAAATTATGCTATCAAATCAACTGTATGAAATAATAGATTTTCTGATTTAATATAAATTGAATAAATACTTATTGCTGTAAAATTAATTTTCATCCACTCATTCAATACGAGCTACAGACTAGGTCGGTCGGTAAGCTTTGCCAATTTCTTCGTCACCACCTGTAATACGTAACAAAATGACTAATCAACCACTATTAAATTAAGAAACTTTAAGATCTACTTCTATAATGCTTAACTAAAATTGGTCGATACTCGAATGAATTTCCCAAATATTCTTTTGATCAATGGAGCTAATCCCACTTTCTAATCCCTTTTCTAATAACTAATTCATCAACAAAACCTTTTTCTCAAGTTAAAACTAATTTTACTTTCCAATTTAATGAAGCTAGTGACCATAATTTCCACCCATCTAATATACATTTGCTCCATAAAATCAACTCCCAGGTGAAATATTCCATTTATATAATCACTTCCACAATTAATTAATTAAAATCCCCAAAATCGGATTCTAGGGTTTCCAAAAAATTCACTGCCTAAACACCTTGTTAAAACTGAAACATAATTAATCCCTAAGCTTGAGCTCCAAATCGCACATATATCACATAAATTTAACATTTTATTATTACACGATAAAACCCTAAAAATTTTAATATAAACCATACTTAATCACCTAAAACAAATGGAAAATTTCAACCCAAACTTGGAGATATCAACTTTACCTGTTTTCCTGTTCTTTTTCTCTTCTTCTTTTTCTCTTTTTTTTCCTTCTTCTTTTTCCCTTCTTTTTCTTTCCTTCTTGGCCGGTTCTGCTTCTTCCCGTTTTTAGTGTGTGTGTGTGTGTGTGAAATTGGGTGAAAATTTGGTCAAATGGTTGAATATATTGTCCAAAATCCAAAATTTGCATAATAAGTCCATTAACTTCACTTTTTAGTAACATTTAATCCTTTAACTTCCAAAAGTATATATATAAATTCCAAACTTTTAAATATATCCAATTCAACCTTTATATTTTGTCAATTGCAAAATAAACCCAAATAAAATGATTTGGTCAATCAAGTCCCAATAAAAATGATTTATTTCATACAAGTCCTAATTGGACTTGACTTTGAAAATTTCACTATTGACTTTGACTAGTAGCTGGGATACTCATTTGTCATTGATGGAGTTTGCTTACAATAACAGTTACCACTCTAGTATAGAAATGGCTCCTTTTGAAGCTTTATATGGTCGAAAGTGCAGGACACCAGTTTGTTGGGATGAAGATGGTAAGAGGAAGTTGAAAGCCCCGGAATTGGTTCAAATGACATCTGAAAATGTGAAATTGATTAAAGAAAAGTTGAAAGCAGCTCAGGATAGCCAGAAAAGTTATACGGATAAGCGCAGGAAAGACCTTGAGTTTGCAGTAGGAGATAAAGTTTTTCTTAAATTATCTTCTTGGAAAGGGGTGTTGAGATTTGGCAAGCGAGGAAAGTTGAGTCCCCGATATATTAGACCTTATGAGATTATTGAGCGGATTGGTCCAATTGCATATCGATTAGATCTGCCCAATGAATTATCCCGGATCCATGATGTTTTTCATGTTTCCATGCTTCGCAAGTACAGTGCTGATCATTCTCATGTTCTAGAGTCTCAGCCAATTCAGTTGAAGGAGAATTTGACTTATATAGTAGAGCCAGTGAAAATCTTAGACAAGAAAGTGCAAACCCAACAAAACCAGACAGTTTCACTTGTTAAAGTACTTTGGCAGAATCATACAGTAGAAGAGGCTACATGGGAGAATGAGGATCAGATGCGTGCTCAATATCCTCGTTTATTCATTGCCTAATCAGTTGCTAGTTGAATTTCGAGGACGAAATTCTTTTAAGGAGGTAAGATTGTTACAACCCACATTTTTATCTAGTCAAAGTCAATAGTGGAATTTTCAAAGTCAAGTCCAATGAAGACTTGTATGAAATAAATCATTTTTATTGGGACTTGATTGACCAAATCATTTTATTTGGGTTTATTTTGCAATTGGCAAAATATGAAGGTTGAATTGGATATATTTAAAAGTTTGGAATTTATATATATACTTTTGGAAGTTAAAGGATTAAATGTTACTAAAAAGTGAAGTTAAGGGACTTATTATGCAAATTTTGGGTTTTGGACAATATATTCAACCATTTGACCAAATTTTCACCCAATTTCACACACACTAAAAACGGGAAGAAGTAGAACAGGAAAGAAAAAGAAGAAAAAAAAAAAGAGAAAAAGAAGAGGAAAAAAGGTAAGGTTGATATCTCCAAGTTTGAGTTGAAATTTTCCATTTGTTTTAGGTGATTAAGCATGGTTTTTATTAAAATTTTTAGGGTTTTATCACGTAATAATAAAATGTTAAATTTATGTGATATATGTGCGATTTGGAGCTCAAGCTTAGGGATTAATTATGTTTCAGTTTTAACAAGGTGTTTAGGCAGTGAAATTTTTGGAAACCCTAGAATCCGATTTTGGGGATTTTAATTAATTAATTGTGGAAGTGATTATGTAAATGGAATATTTTACTTGGGAGTTGATTTTATGGAGCAAATGTATATTAGATGGGTGGAAATTATGGTCACTAGCTTCATTAAATTGGAAAGTAAAATTAGTTTTAACTTGGGAAGAAGGTTTTGTTGATGAATTAATTATTAGAAAGTGGGATTAGCTCCATTGATCAAAAGAATATTTGGGAAATTCATTCGAGCATCGACCAATTTTAGTTAAGTATTATAGAAGTAGATCTTAAAGTTTCTTAATTTAATAGTGGTTGATTAGTCATTTTGTTACGTATTACAGGTGGTGACGAATAAATTGGCAAAGCTTACCGACCGACCTAGTCTGTAGCTCGTATTGAGTGAGTGGATGAAAATTAATTTTACAGCAATAAGTATTTATTCAATTTATATTAAATCAGAAAATCTATTATTTCATACAGTTGATTTGATAGCATAATTTTCAGAATAAATTTGATTTACAATAAGATGTTTTTTTAAAGTTTGATTCAATTCAGTTAAATAATTTCATTAGCATGTTTTATCGATATTACGTATTTCAAGTTATTTTTAAAAACCACCAGAAAGTACCCATGTGATTTTATCTCGTCTGCACTGGTGTGAATGTGTTTTCACAGTGTATGACTTCATATGGTTATTTTACCCACTCTGCGCTAGTGTGAATGTGTTTCCACAGCGTATGATCGGTATAGTGATTTTACCGGCTCTGCACTATTGTGAATGTGTTTCCATAGTGTATGACAATTTTATAGCTTTGCGCGCGTATGACCAGAATTTAATGACCTTGCTATGTATATCGAGATTAATCGATACACGAGTATGGTTATTCAGGGTACATTTTTGGTGTGATGCTTCAGTATTACATAGCTTATCAGATTTTAGAAATAGATTTTACAGTATTTAGTTGATTCAGTTGAAAGAATGAAGATTTTAGTTAACGTATTGTGAAAGGAAATTTTTACTATATACTAGTGTTCAGAAAGGTGTTATAAATGTTAAAGTATACTTTTACAAATATCCACTCACTGAGTCGCAAGCTCATATTTTTGTCACCTCATTTCTTATCAGATAGAAGCTGCGTTGAGCCATATCAGACCCTGTCGTTCGACAAGTTGAGCTTCATCGTGTCATTGTTTGTATGTCTCATTTTGTTAATTCATACAACATGTATTTTGTGTCAAAAATGTATTAAATCTCATACCCATTGCATATTTTGTGTATGTTTTGAAATGAAGTGGTTTGGTGGTAAAAAAGGTTAAATTTCTTTTTCAGTACAACTATTTGAAGAATTGGTATTTTGATGGGCCGGTGTACCCTATTTTAAAGTATATGTTTGGGATTTTTGATTTTATTTTCAGGTGGTTTTAGTCCATTTTTCAGAGGAAACTCTGCCGAAATTTTTATAAAATTATAACAGTCAAAGCATGTCAAGTTTGCCTTGGAGGTGGGTCCGGCATTTCACTGGTATCTACCATCGGCGCACGACACATGTCGGATCCATTAGGGTGATCGGGACGGTTCGTCTTAGTTCGCATAGCCCTTTTCTATGTATATCTCTTTGCTACAGCAACGAAGCTCCCGAGCTTAGAAAACTCAGGACAGCTGGTAGCAAAAAGAAGTAATGGAGGTGCCATGGTTCAAATTGTCTGCCATCCATCCAGTGTTCCATGCCTAGTACAGATTTCTGTAACAATAGTCAGTATCAAAGAGCTCGCATAGCTTCTCATAGCATCAGTTGTTAAGGACAGGGCTGAACACAAAATTCTCATAGAAAGGTGCTTGTTCATAAAAGAATTCTAGTTTCTCTTATGTTTGTGATTACTTCTGCATAACCTATATGAAATACTGCAAGATTTGCCAGAATAATGAGATGGGCTCTTGTTTTGTGTTATACAGGTTTTGTCTTCATACAATTCCTAGTCGAACGACATCAAGAATTACTGCAGATGTCATAGCAAAGATTGATATGAAAAGCCCCACCCGCATATGCTGCAACTGTGTCAAACCATTCTTATTGCCTGAGAATTTTCTTGCTTTCGGAACCAGGATTTGATCATAGACTGGAACCCAGAAAATGATGCTTGAGAGTGTCGAAAATGCCTAGGGATGCTTGTAGGATGTCGAAACTGCCCAGTTTTGTGTGCATGTTCCTTGTAACAAAAACAAGTTGCCCATTTGTCCATACGCTGTGCTGAAAATAATGCCTGTAGCCCATATGGGTAGTAATCTGATAATTGATTTCAGTTCTTCATCTTGTGTAACATTGCAGTCTCCATGGATCTATAGAGTACTATTATGATCCCATTGCTATATCATTGCTGCTTTATCAAAGAATCTGAAATTTAACAAAGTTATCAGACTAGAAACTGCATTTTTCAAGAAGTCGCTCAATTATTTGGGTGAATAAGTCCGCCATGAAAGTAGATAATTGTTTCTTGATGATTTACCCAATAAGGCTTGTAAAGACTCGTCTCAAGTTCCCCCAACTTGCTTACCAAGTGTAAGGAAATTGATTGTCTTAACAGAAGTCAAGTGTAATCTTATATATATATAAATATATATATGAGGGGTTGGATTGCATGAAGATGTTGGTTCGGGAGTTGAGTACATTAATAATGGTCATCATACTTTCAGGTAGTTTGTTAAAAAAAAAAATAATTCAAATGTGTATTATGGATGAAATAGAAATACAGATACATGTTCAATATGCTGGACTAGATTAAACTAGATAAGATTAAAAATTAGATGTGACAAAATTTGTTGGTTATCCTGTCTTTATCTTAATCAATCCAACTTATTAAACACACATCCACAGTAGAACGGCAGATACCAAAGTTCACCCATGTGATCAAGCTCGTGGCTGCCTACCATGATGGATTCTGCATTTGAAGTCTTGTATAGAAGAGACTTGCCGTGAGTACATTAATAAAGGTCATCATACTTTTAGGTAGTTTGTTAATAAAATAATGAATTCAAGTTGTGTATTACGGATGAAATAGAAACACAGATACATGTTCAGTATGCCGGACTAAATAAAACTAGAAAAGATTAAAAATGAGACGTGACAAAATTTGTTAGTTATGTTGTCTTTATCCCAATCAATACAACTTACTAATCACACATCCACAATAGAAGGGCACATACCAAAGTTCACCTGTGTGATTAACGGATTCTGCATTTGAAGTCTTGTATAGAAGAGACTTGCCTTGAGTACTTTAATGAAGGTCATCATACTTTCAGGTAGTTTGTTAAACAAATAATGAATTCAAGTTGTGTATTACGGATGAAATAGAAATACAGATACATGTTCAGCATGTTGGACTAGATAAAACTAGACAAGATTAAAAATGAGACGTGACAAAATTTGTTAGTTATCTTGTCTTCATCCTAATCAATCCAACTTATTAAACACACATCCACAGTAGAAGGGCACATATCAAAGTTCACCTGTGTGATCAAGCTCGCGGCTGCCTACTGTAACGGATTCTGCATTTGAAGTCTTGTATAGAAGAGACTTGCCATCAGGTATCACAACTCGGGTTCTTCTCAGGGCGGCTACCACCACCTTGCAGAGACGAGTAAGAAGGTTGCCACCGGGTTTCTGGTACTGATATAATCGAGTACCCGAAAAGAAAAAGGTCACACGTATTGCCATAGCCACAGCAGGAATACCAAATCCTTATCTCCAACCAATGTTAACTTGTAACCAAACTAGCATAGAAAAGGCTATGAGTGCACCCAATATTGATTGAAAAATGGAACCAACTGAAGAAAGAACTTTTGAACTTCTTTTCAGCCTCATGAGTGTCATCAAATTGATCTGCACCGTAGGATGAGACAAATGGCTTAATCCCACCGGTTCCAAGTGCTAGCAGATAGAATGCAAGAAAACAGACAGTTGTTTGAGCATGTGTTGCAGAGACAGACATCTTTCTTCGATCAGGTTGCCAGGGACTGTTGCTGATACATTCCCTGTTGATAGAAAATTACTTATTTTCAGATTAAACCAGCACAAAAATTAATGAAACTAATAAGTGAACGTTTTAATCTTAGCCAAACACGTGCTATATTGTTTGCAATCACAACATACTATATTAGACAGAACTTACGATAACATGGATGATAAAATACTTGCAATAGTCCAATATCTTCCAAAATATGCATCAGCAAGAAATGCTCCAAGTAATGGCAAGTTCCCCACCAATTTGACAAATTTTCCGAAGTGGTGACACCATGTTGATTGAATTGGTTTGTGAAACAAAGCAACGAATTGGAGCTCATTCCATAGTATGCTAATCTTTCGTAATATTCATTTTCCAGCAGAAAAAATTTCAAGAATCAGCAAGCAGTGTAATTCTCAAAACAATGCTGTAATTTGGAATTAAACAAATAAAATTTAGATGACATTGACGGAACATGTTTAATTCTCAAATTCCTTACACAAATCTTCAATTGATTATCGCGCAAAAAATCTAGAATGATTCACAAATGCTGCCGTTTTTCCGTATATCTCCATTTCTTAATTCCAATGTCCACCGATAGCTCCTTTTTTAAACCCTGAAAATCCAATTTTTTCCAATTCAACCGCCCAAAAACTCCTCCAATTGTGCCTGTGTGTTTGTCTTTTGCCTCAATTTTTAGCTGCCACCTTCTTCCTCTCAGTGTGTATGCGCGTATGTATAATTCCTCTTTAATTCCCCCACAGTTGCTACATTTTTGTTGAAAAAAGGAGTCCAAGTGGAGTGGTACTTTTTATTCAAATTCAGGCGCCCACTTTTTGTCTACAAACAAGAATCAAATCCCTTTACACTTATCATCCATTGCAACTGGTCTAGGCCCAGTTAATTGTAATTTATCTTCCAAGGCTCCGCTTCATTCCATTAATATACTTTAATCCTCGAATTTAATTAATTTTCCTACTCATGTATTTCTTTACTTCACTTCAAGTCCTTAAATTTTTGAAGTATGGAATTTAATCCCCAACATTGCATCCAATAGCCATTTGATCCTTACTTCTTTTCCCATTACTTTGGAACGGGTCCAACACTGAATTAAAAGAAAATCAATTAAGTAAAATTTGATACATTGATGATATAAAAGTTTAGTAATATAGTTCAAATAAGCCCACAAAATGCACTTACCAATTATTCTCATCTTTTTCGATGGCAAGAGGCATATTCTCGATTTTATATGTTCCTTTGTTTGGAAATTTTAGAAATGATCTTGGGCCCGTAATGGACAGGAGTTATATTGCACACTTGTTGAGATGAAGTTGTCACATCAGCAAGTCAAACCTTTTTTCTTTTAAAAAAGTTCAGAAAATATGGCTTGATCAAGGTGGGCAATTGTTATCCTGTTCACTGTAGAAAAAAGATCAGCAAGAATTATGTGAATGACTAAAAAGAATACATACTTAAAAACAGACAAAGATAAAGAAATATATTATTTCTTGATTAACTTCAATTTCAAGGTACTTAAAAAAAATAAATCCGAACTCTCTTATATAGAGAATCATTACAACAAAATTAAAACCCTTAATTGAGCTACTAATTTTTAAAAGCAATTAAATCTAATATTAAAGAAAGAACCATAAAATTAGCCAACTATCCGTCTCCATGGTAGAGATTTTTTAAACTCGAAATATTTCCTAGTCTATTTTTAATTCCACTTGGTTCATCATAATTTCACTCTATCCTGGAATCAAAATGTTTAATTTTATGGAACCTGAACAAGGTGTTCATAACAATTATGTTGACACATCACGACGGGACAAATTTTATCATATGTTTCTTTGAATCTGTCGAGTCATCCAGTGCAACTAAGAATTACTATTTCTTACAAACGTTGTCTTACATTTCATTACCTAAATGCAGAGGTCATCAAAATCGACACAGCCATTGACAAACAACAAAACTAAGCCATATTTTCAATAAATTTGAAGTCGATTACATAAATCTTTTCATGATCACATTGCGAAGAAGGATGTAAAATTAATAGAACTTAACCTGGTACACTTCAAAATCCTGCAAAAAAACCACCTCTGGTGTGAACCCCAAAGAACTATATACCTTGAACACATCTAGCATTTCTTGAAACTATTCGAGGACAACAAGGTTTTTAAACTTAAAGACTGAAACAAGCTGTAGCCTTTTTAGGGTCACATGAACTATCGAACTCCTATTTTTCAACGTCTCTCATTCATAAATGAGGAGTTTGAAGTGAATCCAATTATAAAGAAGTGAGAAAAAAAAATTGAAATGGGAAAGCAAGGACATGGAAATGTAAACAATACAATGACAATATTTAACTTATTTTCGTTAACTATGTTCATCGTTTAGTCTAATTAAGAGATCAAATTTGATACTATCATGCATTTTGGCTCTCGAAACACTTACGTAGCATTCCAACAATTTCTCCCACTCCTCTAAAGCCAACGGGAGTAGTGTTGATGCTTCCACAGGCATATAACTTTGGAGAGAACAAATCAAAGACAATGCTACACGTACCGAATTTTGTACCGAATCTTTTACCCACTACTCACAACTGGGTGGGGACCATGGACATTTGTAAATTCACGTGTAACCCACTATACATCGTGAAAAGAGGGGGGGGGGGCACCATTCAGTAAACCCCTCTGTACATATATATTTATCCAATCAAAAGAACCACAAATCAAGAGGTGCATGTTTACCTTGCATTTGAACCAATAAAGTTACAATTGCCTTCTCATCATGGAAGAATTCAGATCCAAATTCATAATAAATGGAAATCTCCGAACAGCCAGTTATTTGTCTTTGGAGCGGTCCAATTTAGTCTTTGAACGTCATAATCATTAAGAAGATGTTTTGTATACAATACAACAAACAAGATTATAACTTATTTTTCTTCCATGATCTTGAATCATGTGCGCTGCTGTCCAACCAAGAATACCATCACATACCATCACTTCAGTTCGAATTCCCATTGTTTTCACATGTTAACCCAAAGCCAAAAGGAAATAAGGGGTCGTACGAATCCTGCTTTCCAATGTGCAATGGCAGTTGATCAACGCTCTTAAACCACGTCATTGGAAGTCGTCCATGAAATGTGTAATCTCCAAAGATAACATCTGTGATTCCCTGGCATTCACTTCCAGGCAACCAAGCAACAACCAGAGCGTCTATCTTTTCCAATAGCCATGGCTCCAACACTAAAGGCCTTCCAGTGATTAGAATTACCAATGTGGGGACTCTATCAGCGACTAAGCTTACCAATTCTGCACCGTTAAAAGGAATTTTGAGCTCTGGATCGTCGCCGCCTGTTTCAACATATGGAGCTTCGCCAACGGCTATTACAGCATAGGAAAAATCTTGACCAGAAAATGTTTCTTGAGAAGGATTTTGCTCGTATGTGACTTCTGTTTCACTTCCCACGACTTCTTTGATTGCATCCAAAATAGTCGTGCCTGAAAAATCAAAAGATTTCATAGTTCAACTCCCAAAATTTATATGAATCTAAAATCAAAATTTAGATTTTTCTTTTATCTTTGTTGTTCAATAAGCTGCAATTAACCTTTTTCCCTTATAATGATTTTTATCAAAAAAGGAATTCAACAAGGGTTAAGTTAAAAAAAACAGAACTTTTCAAAAGAAAAACAAGGAAACTAAAGTTTGCTGCAAAACTTCTACATAAAATTATACAAAATCACAAAAATAATCCCCATAAAGATTATAAAAGAGGAATAAGCTCATCTTTGAAAGATGATCAACATGGATTACTCATGACGCTCGGCAGACATGATAGCGTGATTAATATTCGAGATTATGCATGCATAAATAGTAATAAATCTAAATCCTGGTGTCTCCAAAGTCCAAACTGGAAACTTGTACGTTGTATAGAGTGTATTGGTAGCATTTAAACCCTGATAAACTTGATATAACACCCTTACCATCTGTGATTCTGCCACTCGTTCCTTCCCATGTAGCCGTCCACCCTCCGCACAGATATCCAAGATCATCAGCATGTGTTCCAGCAACGAGGATTCTCTTAGCATTCTTGTCTAAGGGGAGAAAAGGAATCTTTTGATCCTTTCCATTCTTTAGCAAAACCAAGGACTTGCGAACTGCTTCACGTGCCAATTCTCTATGTGGCTGAAACAACAGATATGATCAAGAAATATATTTCAGATCCCAACTTTGCCTCAAAATACTAAACGATAATATTCCCATCAGAAGTCGAATTGAGTTATTTAAGGAAACAGACGATAAAAGGTCCAACCACTGATAATCCTTCATAAATTTTAAGCCCTTACTGTGTGTCAACAAGAAGGACAATGCCTACATGGTCAAACTACGAAGTAGGAAGGTAAAGTTAGTTATCTCACGATATGTTACTAGAATCTAGGAAGATGATACGAGTCAATATCCATTCGGCATGTAGTTTTATTAAACCAAAATAACGAGTCAATCAAATCCTGACTTGATTCAAAGTGTCATCACTATGATTAATTATGACATAATAACTTTGCAAGTTCTAGAAAGAGATAAACCCAAAATAGATCAACATGGTAAGGATTGACGATGCATTATTTTTTTTATGATGGCAATCAAATTATGTCCATGAGGCATCTATAGAAGGGGAAATACCTTGCAACCAACCACATCCAACAAAGATCTATCACCCCGAGGATACTCAAAAAGTCCAGCAACAAATTTGACTCTAAGAATCCTCTCAACAGCATCATCAATCCTGGCCAGCGGTATCTCCCCTGATTCCGCAAGAGACAAAAATTCTTCCAGAAATAATTCAAATCTAAAAGGCACCATGACCTGAAAAACTCAGTGAAGCAAAAAGAGACAAAATCTGTCAAGTAACTCCAAATTGTATTAGGCTTTATGCATTGAGGTGTAATATCTACCATATCAATTCCTGCATTGATGGTGGACAAAATGCTCTGACGGTAGTTTGAGCCATGAGGAACATATAGCCGGTCCAGTGCTTCCCAATCTGAAATCACAAAGCCCTGCAGTAGAATATTGCTTATATAATCATTCAAACTCTCTGCAGCATCTACTTTCACTTATTTTAGAGAGAAAAAAATCGAAGGGCTCTAACAGACTTGAATGTATCAGTATACTGGAAAAGAGAAGGCAGATTAAGCACGATCTAGAATCTTTTGTTGGATTTTGATATCCAATAAATCTGGGCAATAATTTAAAACAGATGTCTGACATGATACACTTGACTCGACTTGGAAATGGCCAACAATTTGGATGGCCCATGTTGTGGTTTGATTTGTTCAATGGTGATATGTATTGGCCCAATTTAGGTTAGTTGTGGTCTTTGTTGTGGTAGCCCATTTGCCTTGGTTTAGTTGGCCCAATTTTTATTTCTTGGCCCAAGTTGGTGACCTAACCAAATTATATATATATCCATCCCTTGCCTGTGAATAACAGTGTGTGTGTATTGTGCAAAAAGAAACGAGAGAGGGGGGGGGCCTGGATTGGGGGGAGGAATTGGGAGAGATTTCTACCATTGTTACTTCTTCTTCTTCCTACTCTTGCTAATGCCACCACCATCCTTCTCGTTTGTGGGTTGAGAGAACGTGTGGCAACCAAAGTGGAGGTGAGGTTTTGGGTCGTGCTTAGGTGGTTGTGGTGTTCTTTTGATGGTTTTTCTGAGCCCAAAATCGAGGTGAAGATTTGTTAGGTTTTAATGCCCAATAAATTTGGACGATGATTAAAAATAAATGCTGAATAATTTATCGACCCCATAGACTTGACTTGACACAAAAAGACCAACATTTTGGATGGCCCATGTTGTGGTTGGATTTATTGGATGGTGATATGTATTGGCCCAATTTAGGTTACTTGTGGTCTTTGTTGTGGTTGCCCATTTAACTTAGTTTAGTTGGCCCAATTGTTATTTCCTGGCCCAAGTTGGTGACCTAACCTAATTATATATATCCATTCCTTGCCTACGAATAACTGTGTGTGTATTGTGCAAGAAAGATAGGGCATCTGAATTATGGGGTGGGGGGAAGCGGGGAATTAGGAGAGACGTCCACCATTGTTGCTTCTTTTTTTTCCTACTATTACTAATACCACCACCATCCTTCTCCTTTATGGAGTTGAGAGGACTTGTAGCAACCAAAGAGGAGGTGAGGTTTTAGGTCGAGCTTAGGTGGTTGTGGTGTTCGTTTGATGGTTTTTCTAAGCTCGGAATCAAGATTTCTCAAAGCTTCCGCACAACATTTTCCATGCAAACTAGATTAATATGATATTCCAAACTTATATTCATTCTTTGAGGAGAAAAATGTAATAAATTGTTATTATCGAATATATGTGGAAATAGATGCCACATTTAACGAGTTCCTTAAATTAATGAATAACCCCAGATGTGTTTATATTCAATGAATAAACATACTAACAGTAACTTAGAATATAAGTAATAAAAATTGACTGACAATTTAAGTAGAAAAAAATATAATGTTTTTGCATCACATTTATGTCAAAATTTATGCCCAATTTATGCGACTTCTTTGAACTGAGAGAGAGTAAAATTTTCAAAAGAAACCACTCCACAGTCTTTTAGAACATTAAAGCAAGCAAGGGAGATGGAGAGCTTCTGAAATACAAGTGAAGATTCAATTTACTTTACCTTGAATCCCAGTTTATCTTTCAAAATTTCTGTTATAAGAAAACGGTCAGAATGCAGTTTGCTTCCATTCCAACTAGAGTAAGATGCCATTACAGTGCAAACTCCCTGAGATATACAATCAAGATATGGCGCCATGTGGATCCCCTCCAAATCATCATATGTTATTATAGTATTCCCTTCATTTGTACCATTATCAGTTCCACCATCACCAACAAAATGCTTGGCACATGCAATAACCTTTTTTCTGGAATCACTTGGCTAAATTAGCTAAATAATCTTTGCAGTTGAGAAGAAACTAATTGGATAATGAAACAGAGAAAAATAATGTCAAATATCTAACAATTAGAACAAAATATAGAATTACATTTTGGAAATGATGCAAGAATCTTGTGTGGAAATAAACAGACAGATTTTGGGGTGAGAGTGTATGGATAGAAATGCAACACAGTGCATTTTTGACTTTCCTCTATGAAATGATTCCTAAAAAGATTTTACAGGTAATCTTTGTCCTCAAGTTAAAATTGTTGAATCACTGTTTATCTTCCTTTATTTGTTTAGGCATTTGAAGTTTCAATGAACCCCATAGGGAGTGCATTGTTTATTAATTCGTCATAGAAGTGACAATGAAATGCCTAAAATGCACATTAAGATAAAACAAGTTGTATGCATGATAGACTGCAATAACTGCTTTTTTACCTTCCACCAAGAAAAGGGTAACCTTGGGGGTGCCCTTCAGGTGGTTGCCCTTGCAAGCCTGTTACAAGGGTGGTCATCTTTCTGACAACTTCAGTATCTTCACTATAACTCTCATAGCATCTTCCCCATCTGGGATCTCTGCTAACCTAAGAAGATAATTCAACAATTACTGCAGAATAATGATAATTCCTTAAAAGGAACCAATAAAAAGACTCGTCAGCAACAACCAATGTGATTGAGCATTAGGATAACTATTATTTCACAGAATAGAGATTCGAATACATGCATTGGACTAAAGTTGAACTCATACCCATGGAATATAACTCATCCCACATTGCTTGGAAACTGAAAACTTGACTTGTTTATAAATAATTGTGAACAGATAAGTGAGAAACAATAGCCTAATTCTTTTGGCAAAAATTGACTCTGCTGAATCCCATGGCTGAATTTTCTCACTTGGGTTCTGGCCTAAAACTTGGTCTGTTATTTGCTTGCAACTGATTGACGAACAAAAAATCTAAAATGATGCGAACCCATGTAGCAATAATAGCTCTGAAACCTACAAATGATTGAATCACAACCCCAAGAAAGCTAAGATCTTGATTTGAAACTTGACCCATTAATTTATTGAATCAAAGAACCAAGATAATGGCAAACAATATATTTATCCCACAAAAATTATGAACCTTACTATGAATTTGTTTAACGCAAAAAAGAATATAAATCTTTGATAAGTTCGAATAGTTTGAATGTCACAAATATTGAAAATATTTGATAAATTTTGTTCAATTAAGAACAAGATAAAAAGTGAAAAATTTAACATTATAATTCTAAAAAATTAATTTCTTTATTGTACATTGATTGTGCCTTTTATAGGTATAAAATAAACTCCTATCAAAACAAAAGTCTAATTCTAAAGACAAATCCAAATAGACTAGAAAACTACAAAATGAATCTGAATAAAACTAAAATACTACAAATAATGAAAATATCATTAAACTGATTCAAAATATAAAAATGCAAAAATGGACCCCTAAACAACCAATATTGACTCCTAAAGTTTGACATAGTCATCCGACAAATGTGTGCAGAATCAAAAGATGTTTTTGAATTGTACTCATGCGTGAAAGTTTGATAGCTGAACAGAAAGTTATACGCATTTTTGCATCATCCTTTACGTCTTTACGCAGACTTCATATTTCTTTCATTTTCTAACTGATTTAGGATCTTCTCTTCTAATTGATCCGTATCAATCCCAAACATGCAATGGGTCCATGTTAGCTTATCCTCCATCATTCTCATCACAAAATTATTTCAAGTTTAAAACTGAAGCACAACTAAACAAAACTTTCAACTAAAATGAATTTAAACAATAGCCAAAGTAAATACAAGGTTATGTAAAAATCCAAAATGTGAAGATTGCACCATGACAAAACCATAAAAATGAGCCTTAATAGTTCCATAGGAAGTTAGTCAATTTCTAACCAGTTGATATTTCCTTGTATGGCAGCTTAAACTACTCCTGCCTTATAAGATAACCACAAGAATCTCATGGTTCACAATTTACATTTTCCAAAAAGCAAAAACATTTCACAAATCAGAAGATCCAAAAGAATTTGTAGGGCTAAGAGGGCATTTGGTGGAGATTAAAATTAGAGTTTTAGTAGATTTTGAAAGAAATTTTTGAAAAGTGTAGCTGAAAGTTGTGGGATCGATGAAAGATGTGGTTAATATTGATTGTTTGACTTTAACTTAGATTAAAATGAGATTTTAATACGAACCAAACAGGGGTTAAATAAGAATCTCAAGTAATCAGTATCTTGATAAATGTAATACTTACAGCAACACATGGAGCAAAAGCATATTGGGCACCACTTGCCCTGACTTCAAGAGCTGTTACCTCCCCTATCCTTCTAACCAAATCTGCATCTCTGCATTATGTAATTTCCATACATATCAGCAATGATTTGTTAACACATTAGCAAACCTCAATTCAAAGGAATTAACACTTATTGCTTCTAAATAACTAGAAGAAATTTGTCCTTTTTAGAGAAAAATTGGTCCCTGGCTGCTGGATCAGTGTGTGTACAAGCATGGGGCGTGTAACAGTTATCCCATACATCTATTAGGACATTCTAGTATTCAATAAATAAAGAGAGGATTTTTAGGAGGTCGTTTTGGATGTGCAAGAGATGTGAGCAAGAACATGTATTATTCTTCTCCATTGAAGTAAAACCTGTAGTGGATAGGCTCAGTCTTAGTCCTGTAGTGGATAGATATGGCTTTCACATTGAAATAATCACTATAGATTTATCTATGCCTTACTCGGTGAACCACTATAATATGTGTATGATATGCCCATTTTCTAATTACTTTATTGATTATTCTGACTCTCAAAAGAAAGCAGGAATTTTTCCACAATAGCTAAATGGTGCATGAAATACAGTTGAGCCAAAATGCAGGTGGAAAACTCATTACCTTGTGGCACCAAGACCAATATTATGAGGAAAAATGGTGGCTCCATAAACATTATTATTGCCATGAACCGCATCCACCCCGTAGATAATTGGAATGCCAAGACGCGACTCCAGCGCCGCATTCTGGAACCCATCAATCATATCAGCCCAGTCGGCCGAATTCGCCTTGTCAAATGGCTTGCTTCCACCCCCACTCAGCAAACTTCCTGCAAATTAACACAAACCCACAAATTCACACACACGATACATACACACTACTACATATTCCTATAATCATGTTACATTAATTGACCTATACAGCGGTCTTTGATGGCGGAAGGCGTGGCGACGCTCCGTTCGATCTGGGTCATTTGGCCTATCTTTTCTTGGAGGGTCATCCGGGAAAGGAGATCTTTGATTCTGGTTTCGACTGGGGCATTTGGGTCCTTGTATATGCATCCCATTTTCTTGATGAAGTACTCTAATGGTGGATTCAATGATTATTTGGTGGTGATCCAAGGCTCTATTACTAGCAGTAGCTGAAGCAGCAAATTTCAGGTTATTAATAAATGTGAGCAGTGGAAGTGATGATGTTGTTATTGTTGTTTATTAATCTGGAATGATCATTACAAAATAAATAAAGGTTTTCTCTTCATACAGCGGAATCCCAGGCTGGCCACGGCTCCAATAACGAAATAAAATTTTCTAGCTACTTGAAATAGAGGGGAATAGGTAGGTCCCACTATAATGTTCTAATCAGTAATCATAGTTATTAATATATCTCATTCGATTATTATGATACAATTGAGCATAATTCTCCCTGTCCCGGGTCAGGGACAGGGAGAAAGACAGGGGCACCACGTGGTGCCCCCCTATTGGAGGGGCGCCGGCCAGTGGCAGGGGCCCCCCCCCCCGGGGGGGGGCCCGGGGGGC
>NC_036256.1:13536423-13603007 GCF_002742605.1 Olea europaea var. sylvestris | reverse complement strand
GCGCCCCCCCAATAGGGGGGCGCCACGTGGCGCCCCTGTCCCTGACCCGGGACAGGGAGCAGGGTTCTACAATTGATATTACTGATGGATAATAGTTGAATTAAAAATTAAAAGAAAATGTATTTTCAACTAACAAAGGACATAAATAATTTTCATAAGTCGTGATTATGAGAATTGATTTTTTAACCGTCAGAAAAAAAAGTGGGTCTCATCTGTGAGTGAAGAAATTAAAAATAACGATTGAAATAGTGAAATAACAATAAAAAATTTTGATTTTTTTGAATAAAAAATTACTATCAAACGAGAGATAATTCTATTCAAAGTATATATTATAGGCTATAAGTGACCTTCGATCCACGATGGACATGAGATTAGCGTTTTTTAATTATGTTTTTGACTTTTTTAGCCCCGCCATGCCCCGCCCCACTCCACTCCGATTTAATCCCCACCAACCCCCTTTAATTTATCCCCCATCCACCTTTTAAATCCTCCTCCACCCTTGTTACACACACCCCTTTAATACTCCACCCATCCCTTTTAAACTCTAATCATTCGTCCCTTCTAATTTTTTATAGACACATTTTCCTTTTCACTCAATTTGCATCTCTCTGATCTGTTTTGAAATTTTACCATTGTCTTAATATATTTGTTTCGATATCTATGGATACATATTAATTTATTTCACAGATTTTTATGTGAAATGCAAAAAAAATCGATGTTTTAAAATACAAATTAATTATTTTACAGATTTGTTGTCTTCGTGTTTTATTTACTAATTTGTTGCCCAGATTAAATATTTTATGAATTTTTTTTTTAAAATTTTTTATGGGAATAGAATCATAATGTGTTGATAATGTGTTTATTCCACAAGTTTTCCTCAGTCAATTTCTCAAAGTTGGGCAAGAATTTGAATTGCACAAGGAAGTGTTTAGTTTTTACTATCAATATGCACGAGAAGCAGAATTTAGTACAGAATAGCCAACGATGAAAGAACAAGAAAACGAATGATACTAGAAACTACTTGTGCACTCTGGGGGGGGGGGGAGATGCTTATTAGAGGAAACAGAAAAATCTTGTGCCATGGCTGGGAAAAAAATTGTGAAAGTACACGAGTCGGACACAATGCTTGGTTAAGCCACTGATATGGTCCATCTGTTTACCTTGACCATCTATTCCCGATGATTCCCCAAACCCTGTGGGCAAAATATATTCGTCGTCTTATTCCTGAGGACTTGGAGTGCATCCTCGATCTCTCTTAATCATACCATGAGGTCGGGAAGTGGAGTCCTCGGTATTCGTGTCCTCATGCTTTTTTAACTCAACGATACCACGTCCTCCTACAACAGTGACGTGTAACACTTGGTACCCCACAAGACTTCTAGTTGTAAGAGGAGTCTATTGTTGTTAAACTTGTACCAATCCTACACTTGTTATGCATGTCAAACATCCACCTCCGATAGGATTCTACGGGATGAAGATTCCCCAATTGTTCAAACCTAATAGGATTCAAACCACCTGACACTATAAATACATGGTTTCACTTCATCATTCAGGTACTCTTTTTATACAATTTTCAGTCCATAGCCTCACGCACATATTTTAACTTAAGCATCGGAGGGGTGACGAGGACACACCTCGACGCCTTTGTTTCAGGTACCGGAAGAACACATTCGTGCTCGTCACCAGTCGTCAAGCCCGGAATTACTCAGGTACGATTTTTGGTAGCATCATTGGCGCCGTCTGTGGGAAACGCTACCAAAAGTCATGGTAAACACACGTTCAGGTCTTCTACCAGCAAGCTCATCTGCTCCGAACCAACCCCCTCATGAGGATATCCCTGTTCCTCAAGAGGAATCATCAGAAGTGCCAGAGCCCCAGCCGGCAGTCGTCACTGCTGGAGCTTTTGAAGAGCTCAGACAACAGGTCGCCACACTGACTCAGCTGTTAAGTTAAAGAAATTTGCATCTATCGCCCACACCAGCACCCCAGGGGGGTTTTATGGCTGATGCTCGAGCTCGAGCTCAAAAACATGTCCCTGACAATGGCGGGGCAGGGGCCTTGAGTATACCACATGTGACCTCGGCCTCGAGATCAGTGACCATGGAGTCCGGGGAACTCACTAGGATTATTCAAGAAGGAATTACGGCGGGCCTACTTCAGGGCAACAAAGGGACGACAAGATTCAGTCCCAACACTCCCTTTATTTCCGAGATATTGACATTCCCCCTACCAGACAGATTTAAGTATCCTAGGATCAAAGAATATGATGGGACCACCGATCCAATCAATCATCTGAACATATACACGGACGTCATGAATCTACAGGTTGCACCAGATCATGTGATGTGCAAGGCCTTCCCGCAAACTTTGACGAATGCTGTTAGGGATTAGTTCTCAACCTTAGAGTCCAACTCCATAGCCTCATTCTCGGATTTGGCGAACAAGTTCTCTGCCTTCTTCGCAAGCAGCAAACGCATCAGGAGGACAGCGGCTTCCCTCATGAAACTTAGACAAGGGCAAAATGAGACCCTACGTGACTTCATGACCAGGTTCAACAAGGAAAGACTACAGATTCCCGACCTACACATAACTGCAGCAGTTTCTACCCTCACATATGCCATAAAGTGCGAGGCTTTCAAAATGTCGCTATCCAAAACTCCGCCAAGGACAGTGACCGAGCTTCTTACCCGAGGAGAGAAGTACATAAACATGGAGGAAACACTGAACCCGAGGAAGGTTGGACCATCCCACGACAGGGTCGAGCATAAAAGACAGCATGACCCGAGCCCCCATCAAGAACCACCTCGGAGTAAACAGAGACAGGAGGCTTCCCTGACGTCATTCACACGTTTAAACACATCGAAAACAAACATTTTGATGGAAATCAAGGATATGAAGGAGCTCAAATGGCCTGCGAGAATGAGGTCACCCCCCCAGTCCAGGGACATGAGCAAATACTGTGAGTTTCATCGGGATCACGGACATACCACTGAAAACTGTAAGCCCTGCAACGGGAGATTGAAGCCCTTATTAAAAGGGGACTTCTGGGTTCCTACATTGGTAATGACAAACGCCCGAAGAATGATGGTGGTAGGGACAGAGCCCCTGAAGTAAAGCGGGATGGTCAACCCACAGCTGGAATCATCAACATCATTGTTGGGGGTATTGCATCAGGAGGAGATTCTAACACTGGGAGGAAGCAGTATGCCCGGCAATACATGACAACCACGAAAGCACATCATGGTGACCTCGAGGACATAACATTTGGTATGAAGGATCTTGAGGGCGTGTCGTTTCCTCATGATGACGCCCTAGTCATCTCTGCAATAGTAGCAAACTTCGAGGTAAAGAGGATCTTAATCGACAACGGAAGTGCTGCTAACATATTGTCACATGAAGCCTTCACAAAAATGGGAATCTCTCCCGAACAACTGAAGACAGTGAAAACCCCCCTTCAAGGATTCGGGGGGGGTATTATTGTTCCGGAGGGAGTGGTCGAGCTTCCGCTTACCTTAGGCTCGGGAAAAGAACAGATAACGGTGATTACATCTTTTCAGATTGTTCGGTCTTCCATGGCATACAACACCATCTTGGGTAGACCATTGCTCAATAAGGTAAAAGCTATTGTTTCCACCTCGCCATGAAGTTTCCCACCAGTCATGGTGTCGGGGTGGTACGCGGAAACCAAGCTACTGCCAGACAATGCTATGTCACCTGCGTCAGGGAAATAAAGACAGACATCATGCAAATCTCAGAAAAGGAGGAAGAGTTCGAGAACAACGGGAGACTCGCTCCAGTGGAGGAGTTATTGGAGATAGAGCTCGAGCAAGGGAAGAAAGTCACGGTTGGTCGAGATCTGAATACGGTCCTCATGACCGAACTTATTGACTGCTTATCCCGCAACATTGATGTTTTCGCATGGAAGGTGGAAGATATGCCTGGCATCGACCCCGAGGTTGTAGTACACATGCTCAACACTAAGCCCGGAACTCATCCAGTTAAGCAAAGAAAGAGGCAGTTTGCACTGGAACGACGACAGGTCATAAAGGAATAAATTAATAAACTAATCAAGGCTCAGTTCATCCGCGAGGTCAATTATCCTGACTGGCTCGCCAATGTCGTCCTGGTAAAAAAGGCTTGTGGTAAGTGGAGAGTCTGCATTGATTTTACAAACCTCAATAAAGCATGCCCAAAAGACAGCTACCCCCTACCTCGAATCGACGATTTGGTGGATAGTACGTCGGGACACAAATTATACAGCTTCTTGGATGCATTCTCGGGTTACCATCAAATTCTTATGGCCGAGGAAGATCAAGAGAAGACATCATTCATGGCCGATTCTGCCATATACTGCTATAAAGTCATGCCGTTTGGTTTGAAGAATGCAGGAGCAACATATCAAAGACTTGTCAATAAAGTTTTTGCAGGAATGATCGGGAGAAATATTGAGGCCTACGTCGATGACATGGTTGTAAAGAGCAAGCAAGTGGGCAACCATGTAAGTGACCTCAAGGAGGTGTTCGCCACGCTGCGTAAGTACATAATGAAACTAAATCTGAAAAAATGCGCATTTGGCGTTGCCTCGGGAAAGTTCTTGGGTTTCATGATCACTCACAGGGGAATCGAAGCCAACCCAGACAAAATACGGGCGTTGGCATCAATGGAGTCACCTAAAACCAAGAAGGAGGTACAGAAATTAACAGGCCGTGTTGCAGCCCTCAACAGGTTTATGTCCCGCGCAGCCGACAAATGCTTCCCCTTCTTCAAAGTCCTCAGGGAAAACCAAAATTTTGAATGGGATGAGGAGTGTGAAAGGGCTTTTCACGAACTTAAGGAAACGCTGGCGTCTCCTCCTATCCTCACTAAACCTGAGCATAGTGATACTCTGTATTTATACTTGGCCGTATCCCAGAATGCCGTAAGCGGCGTGCTAGTGAAAGAAGTTAACAAGGCCCAGCAACCCATATACTACGTCAGTAAAGTCTTGCTCGATGCAGAGACAAGATATACTTTGGTAGAACAGCTTGCTCTTGCGTTGGTTGTGGCAACACGAAAGCTCAGACAATATCTTCAGTCTCACCCCATAGTTGTGCTCACTAATCAACCCCTTAAGCATATATTACAAAAACCCGACGTTTTCGGTAGGTTACTAAAGTGGGCAATTGAACTGGGAGAATTTGACATCGAGTATAAATCCCGACCATCTATCAAGGCGCAGGCCTTGGCTGACTTTATTGCAGAAATCACCCCAAGGCCTCGGGGCCAGGGGATAACTCGGACAATCATATTTCAAACATTTGGAACATCTTTGTTGATGGAGCATCCAACTCGTCAGGTTCGGGAGCCGGGGTAATCATCACGAGCCCTGACAAAATCGTGGATATTCAATGCGCACTCAGGTTTGAGTTTGAAGCTACCAACAACGAGGCCGAATATGAGGCCGTCATTATCGCTCTTGAGCTTGCTCGAAATCTTGAGCTCGAGCATTTTAAAATTTTTAGCGATTCTCAGCTTGTGGTCGGCCAGATAGAAGGTACGTTTGAAAGGAAGGAGGAGAAGATGAGTTTGTATTGTCTAAAAGTCCATGATCTCCAGCGACAATTTAAGAGTTGCGAAATCCTAAAAATTCCGCGGGCTGATAATGGTAAAGCTGATGCATTATCTAGACTGGCATTCATGGGAATCGATGGGCTAGAGAGGACAGTCCACGTGAAATTGGTAATGGAGCCCAGTATCACTCAGGGAGTTGGAGTCATGGACATTGTTCATGAGCCGTCATGGATGGACCCAATTGCAGAGTTCATAAGTAATGGAAATTTACCTGAGGACCCCAGACTGTCGAGGAGTATAAGATCTCGGGCATCTAGGTACTGCATGATTGGAGGAGTACTATTCCGAAGAAGTTTCACAGTTCCATATCTAAGATGCCTTAAACCCTCAGAATCATCCCGAGCTCTAGCTGAAGTTCATGAAGGTGTATGTGGGAATCATCAAGGAGCTCGGGCATTGGCATTCAAGCTTATAAGGTATGGGTACTACTGGCCCACCATGAAGAAAGATGCCTCTGAATATGTCAGAAAATGCGACAAATGCCAGAGGTTTGCCAATGTCATCCATTCTCCAGCTGAGGACCTCACAACCCTAACATGTTCGGCCCCTTTTGAGCAGTGGGGAATTGATATCCTCGGGCCTTCTCCGGTGGCAAGAGGACAATTAAAATTCGTGGCAGTGGCAGTAGAATACTTCACGAAGTGGGCAGAAGCAGAACCTTTGGCAATAATTTCGGAGCCTAAACTTAGAGCTTTTGTATGGAAATCTATTGTCTGTAGGTTCGGGATACCAAAGGTCCTCATAACTGATAATGGACGACAATTTGGTAATGTACAATTCAGAAGTTTCTGCACCAACCTAGGGATTGACCATCGACTCACATCAGTTTCACACCCTCAAAGCAATGGTCTAGCCGAGGTCACAAATCGGATTATTTTGCAAGACCTCCGGACAAGACTCGGGGATGCCAAAGGCTCTTGGTCCGAGGAGCTCCCCTCAATACTCTGGACGTACAGAACTTTGCATAAAACTACGATGGGAGAAACCCCCTTCATGCTAGCATTTGGCGTTGAGGCCACCATCCTAGTTGAAAATCAGTCTTCCCAGCCTAAGGAGAATGATGCCCGATTCTCTGGAATGTACGACAGAACATTTGGATCTCCTCGAGGAGGTTCGTGAACAAGCAGCACTAAGAGTAGCCTCTTACCAAAGCAGAGTGGCAAGGCATTTTAATAGCCGGGTCAGATCTCGAAGATTCAGGACTGGAGACCTCGTGTTGAGGAAGGCCGAAGCTGCTGGTCATGCTCCCGGAAAGCTCGGGCCAATTTGGGAAGGACCATTCGAAGTCATACGGCAAATCAGAAGAGGGTCTTACAGCCTAAAGGATACCTCGGGTAGACCTCTTCCAAGGCCTTGGAATGCCGATAATCTGAAAATATATTACAAGTAGCATTCCCGATGTCATGTCGGAGATTTTCTTCTAGTTCTTCTGAATTTTATTTTTAGTTTGGCGGGCCTGCGCGCCCTTGCATTTTATTTCTAGTTTGGCGGGTCTGCGTGCCCATGAATGTTTTCAATTCTCTTTTGTAATGAACTACGTTCGGCTTGATCCCGTTTGGGTACGTAGGCAGCTTGGATACGATAAAAATCCAAGTCCAGTCCAAAGAATTAAAAAAATCCAAGCTTCAGGTATAACAAGCCCCGTCGTTAATTTTGCATCCAAGAATTACCTAAGCCTTGCCCTCGAGCAAGCACTCTAAAGCCTTGTCCTCGACAAGCATTCCAAGCCTTGCCCTCGAGCAAGCACTCAAAGCCTTGTCCTCGACAAGCATTCCAAGCCTTGCCCTCGAGCAAGCACTCAAAGCCTTGCCCTCGAGCAAGCAATACAAGCCTTGTCCTCGAGCAAGCAATACAAGCCTTGCCCTCGAGCAAGCACTCCAAGCCTTGCCCTCGAGCAAGTAATAAAAGCCTTGTCCTCGACAAGCATTCCAAGCCTTGCCCTCGAGCAAGCACTCCAAGTCTTGCTCTCGAGCAAGCAATAAAAGCCTTGTCCTCGATAAGCATTCCAAGCCTTGCCCTCGAGCAAGCACTCCAAGCCTTACCCTCGAGCAAGCAATACAAGCCTTGCCCTCGAGCAAACACTCAAAGTCTTGTCCTCAACAAGCAATATAAGCCTTGCCCTCAACAAGTTTGCATTGCTTTGAGGCAAGGTGAATGACCCTCGATACAGTAAGAATTGGAAGGACACGAGGATTACATTGAGTTTCCTCAAAAATTATCGTCGATATTATTTGCATACCATCGATATTAATATTCGATGACGTAGTCGTCGATATGTCGTCGAGAATAATATTAATATTCGAAAGACATTTTTCGTTATCTATTTATGTCGTGGCCATAGATAGATGTTCGTAAATCATGATCGTCGATTATAAAGGCGTAAACATCACTATTTGAATCGTCGGTTAAAAATATATTCGTCGTTATATTATCATCGAGAGCATAATATATCGAAAAGCAGTAAAGATCAACTAAAGTAAAAGCTCGGGCAAAATAGTATAGAACATGGAGATTGTATTAATAAGTGCTCGATAAAAAGTGATGCAAAAAATGCCGGATTTAGCTGGCGATGGTTACAAATTTTGCTCGAGTAAACAAACTACATCTAGACCCCGGGGCTCTCCTGACCATCCTCGAGGTCATCATCAAGGTCGATCCCTTCGTTGTCGAGGGTACCCTCTTCTGACTCCGAAAGCTTGAGGTCTCCAGCAATCTCCGGGATTGCCTTCAGCTCCTCGGGTTTCGCATCAGGCTTCGACCGAAGAAATGCTCGAGCCTCCTTAAGGCCAAGGAAATATGAGCCCATTGCACAGTCGCCTTTCAGCTTGTTGAAATCCTCGGAGTTCTTGAACTCCTCAACAGCTTCACCCCGAGCTTCAGCCACCCTGACCTCGAGGGATTTCTTTAGCTTCTCGAGCTCTGTCTTCAATTCTTCTACCTCGTCTTTCACGAGGCCTATTTCATCACGAGCCTTTCGAAGCTCGGCCTTCTCAAGATCACGCTCAGCCTCGAGGTCAGTTACCCTCTTATCTCGAGCTTCTATTGCCTCCTGGAGCTCGATCACCCTCCGGGAATCATCCATTCCCCTGAGTAAGCCACCTCGAGCTATACTCAAAGCCTGCAAACACATTTATCATTAGCTATAACCTCGATATAAAAAGAACATAAATCTTATAATCGCAGTTCACCTGGAATATAAATGACTCGAGGTCCTTGCCGGCCTCTTCATACCCGAGCCTTTGTCGGTATCTGTCGACAAGGCTCGACATCAAGTATGATTGCCCTGTATTCTCGACGTTTTTAGTGCCCGAGGGAACATTATCCTCGTCGAGATCCACTACCGTGTGCTCCCGCGGAGGCAGAAGAGAGCTAGATGGAACAGATCGAGGAGTGTTGCCTCCAGGCGACATGCTTCTGCGCCTCGAGGACTCTCCTGCCCCGCTTCTTTTCTGTTGCTCTGGCCCAGAAGCTCGAGGCCTCTTTTTTCCCCTTTTCTACCCAGGGGTTCGAATCTGAGGAGCCCTCGACTTTGACTACACGGCCTGTCGCAAAGCAGTTGGATCAAAAGTCATTGCTGCAAAATATCGACGATATATTAGAAACGAGCATATAAATAAGCAAAAAATTAAAGAAAAAATGTACATATCCTACCCTCGACGCCTTTAATGTCTTCACGATCGAGAACGTCATCCCCGAGGATGTCGTCCATATCAAACACCAGAGGCTCGAGATTTTCTAACATCTGCCTGTCCCCCTCTAGACTCTCAAAGTATGCCTGACCCTCACAAAATCTCGACGTATCTAGAAATCCCCATCGAGACTTGAATGGAAGGTCGATATCTTGAGGAATCACGTAGAACCATTTCTCCTTCCACCCTTTTAAAGAGCTGGGCATCTTCGGGATTCTAAAACCTCCCCGGGTAGAAAGGTAGGCAAAGCATGTATACTGGGGCAACTGTTTAAGGTCGAAGACCATTCTACATAGGTCGAGATATGGTGTAATGCCTAGGTATCTACAGGCGATGAAGAAATAGGCGAGCATCCTCCACCAATTTGGCACTAATTGCCCCGGGCTCATGTTATGCTCGACCAATAAAGACATAAAAAACGGATGCAGGGGCCACCTAAATCCCCCTTTCAAAGAATCCCTAAAAATTACAAACTCCCCATCTCGAGCTATAGCCATCCTATCCCCTACCCCGGGCACTCTAATGTCACAGCTCGGCATTATGCCATGTTCTCTAGCCGTCGATATGGCCAGGTGCTCTTTAAGGGTACAGGGTTGGTCAGGATATGTTAAAAGCGTCAAGTTATCTTCTGCTCGAGGTTGTGCATTAATAGGGATGGCTACAGGGATTATCGACTTACCTAAACTCTCTGGGGTTGTCCTCGACCCAGAGGATGACGACGAGGTAGACTCACTAGACATCCTACCAGAAGTGTTCTTAAATAATAAAGCTTAAATTTCTCGATCTCTTACCTTAATATCGACGACCCAAAACCCACAAAATGCCCAAGCTCGAGGATTCTGAAAAATTCACAGAGAGGTAAAATGGTAAGAAATGGAAAGTGACTGGGGTATTTATAAACTTCTGTGGGAAACCCAAGGGTCGTCCGGCTTGGACCGTTGGATCTGGACACGTGTCGCTCATCGGGGTAACCAAAGTTAAACCGCCTTTCACTTTAGGGCTGATGTTATCTCTGAACTGGACCTCGGGTTTCTTTGCACGAGGGCATTTTCACCTGTGCATCCCACACTCAAACCTCGAGCATGGATGCACGAGGGCCACTGATATGGTCCATCTGTTTACCTCGACCATCTATTCCCGATGACTCCCCGAACCCTGTGGGCAAAATATATTCGTCGTCTTATTCCCGAGGACTTGGAGTGCATCCTCGACCTCTCTTAATCATACCATGAGGTCGGGAAGTGGAGTCCTCGGTATTCGTGTCCTCATGCTTTTTTAACTCAACGATACCACGTCCTCCTACAACAGTGACGTGTAACACTTGGTACCCCACAAGACTTCTAGTTGTAAGAGGAGTCTATTGTTGTTAAACTTGTACCAATCCTACACTTGTTATGCATGTCAAACATCCACCTCCGATAGGATTCTACGGGATGAAGATTCCCCAATTGTTCAAACCTAATAGGATTCAAACCACCTGACACTATAAATACATGGTTTCACCTCATCATTCAGGTACTCTTTTTATACAATTTTCAGTCCATAGCCTCACGCACATATTCTAACTTAAGCATCGGAGGGGCGACGAGGACACACCTTGACGCCTTTGTTTCAGGTATCGGAAGAACACATTCGTGCTCGTCACCAGTCGTCAAGCCCGGAATTACTCAGGTACGATTTTTGGTAGCATCAAGTTGAAACAACAAAATCAACAAGATTAGGTTGTGAACAAATTTATGGAGGAGCATGACCATGGCCTTATTACGTCTAGCAGAGTATATTTGTTAAGATCACATCTGACTAAAGGAAAGCACTTACACAAAAAATTTTGGAAGCCAATATACCAATCCGTCAGCAATTTTGACTTATGGAGATAGATTCGGGGGGTCTTCCGTCAATTAGGTGCGTACAAAGAGAAATAAAGAACCACGAAATGAATGTACGAGTGGAACAAAGTGGTCATGATCCAAAAAATCTAATTGAGCATTTCACGTTTGAGAAAGAGAAAAGCGCTAACCTTTATTTCAATTTCTTGACTTAGACAAGATCTAATAGAGCATTTTTATGTCTTTCTACAATGAAGTTGAACAAATAAATTTTTACATTTGCTTGAAAAAAGTCAAAATCCATCGATGCTAAAGTGTATGGTATGGAGCAGTCTGAGCCAAAAAAGATTTTTGAACGACAACATGTGCTACCTTATTTTTTACGAAAACTAATTTCATCACATGTAGTTGTTAAATGTTTAAGTTTGAAGATTATTTGTGTCAACATATACCTTACCATTTCAAGAAAAAAGCAAGTTATGCATTTACCCGATAAATACAGTCTACGAAAATGGACAAAGAATGCCAAGATTGGGTCAGCCTATGAACCAATGATCGGTTTATCTGTCGATGATGGTTAAGGTCAGTCAATGATGGGACGACATGGAATATTGTCATATAAGGCTTCTTTATTAGTTGACGATGTGTCTATAACAGATGCTCACTGCACCTTTTTGTTGGATGAATCTGATAAGTTGCATATCAAGATGAAAGAGAATGATAATGGAGGCGTGACCAAGATTAGAAGCAAAAGTTACGAGAAGAGCCAAGTCGTATGTTATTAGGGATGGCAACGGGGGCGAGAGCCCGTCCCACAGGGCAATTTTCTGCCCCGTTACTTAAGATGGGGTGGGGCGAGACCTAGCCCCATTTACATACCTCTTTTTTTAAATTTTTCTGTTTTGATGATTCATTTTATTACCCCCATTTATTAAAGTGGGACAATAATATATTTATTAAAATTTTAATTAATTTATTCCTTTTTAAAAGTTAAAGTATTCGAATATATTCAATAAATTAAGATTTTTATTATTTATCATATTCTTTAGATAATCTTAGTTATCGTCTTGTATTAGAATTAATGAAATTTCATAAAGTTATTCCATTTAAAGTATTGAATTCTTTAAAAAATAAATAAATAAATAAATAAACAAAGCATGGCGGGACGGGTGTGATCCATACCTACCTCGTACCCATCTCGGAGCGAAATTCTCTGACCCAAACACTCAATTAAGCAAGTAACGAGGCAGGGCACCGCGGGTATAGAGTGATGACAAAAAAATCTGTCAAACTCAACATATGCGGACAAAAATGGTCAAATTGGATACACCGGTGCTTTGCCCACTCCACCCCAGTCGCTTAATCGATTATTCGGGTAGGGTACAAGACGAGAATTTTAGCCCTAGGATGTGTACGGGTGATGGGGGCTCTGCCCCTGCCCTGTTCATTTTTTTTTTTTTTTAAGAAGTCAATACTTTAAATGAAAAAAATTCACAAAATTTCATTAATTTTAATAGAATATGGTATCTAAGATTTTTTAAAGAATATGATAAGCAATAAAAATCTTAGTTTACCAAATATATTCTAATAATTTAACTTTTAAAATAAATAAATTAATTAAAATTTTAATAACTATATTATTCTCCACTTTAATGAATAGGGATAATTAAATGAATTATCAAAAAAATAAATTAATTAAACGAATAGTGGAACGGGTAAGGGTTAGGAAATTGTACGACAGGCGAAGGGTTTAGAGAACTTGCCCCATTGCTATTTTTTAGGTAGGCATCAGGTTAGACAAGTTTTTTTGCCATCTCTATATGTAATCCAAATACTTTAGAATGAACTAGTTCTAATATTTCTTTGTCTCTATATCCTTTTGCTAGAAAAGATCTCTTGGTCATTTTACCTTCCAAACAAGAATCACAAAGTTAGACCTTAAGTGTATTAAGTGGACCATCTCTAGCCAATATTTGTATCCTACTAAGGCTCATATGTCTAAATTTAAAATGCCATAAATATGTATCACTAGTAGAGTAAAACATTTGTTTGTAGTTTACAGAAGTAATATTTATTTTATTTGTGGCACAATTTAAAATATAAAGACTATTAATCAAATATCCAGCATGAATAAAAGCTTTATTCTTTAAAATATAAACTGCATCATGCGTGGAATTTATAAAATAGCCTTATCCTATTAAACATGAAACAAAATTCAAATCCCGCTTCATTCGCAGGCCATAACAACAGTCTCTAAGAATTAAACGCCTACCACTACTGGAATAAAAGTAAACTACTATTACTGCTCTTACTGAAGCTATAGCTCCTGTGTCGACGATAACTTTAAATTGGTCCTTACTGAGTCTTCTGCTCTCCTGAAGCATCGCATAGATATGCATATATGATCAGTAGTTTAGAGTCTACAACCCATGAATTTGTAGAATCAACCATCAATTTCTGGGAAAGTCTCTTCAGGGTTGTAGAGGGGCCTGCTAGCCTCTAATAGAACCCCTAGAGATGGAACTAGAGCCATTTAATCCATTCCACGACCATCAAGAACTATGACCTTGAGGCCAAACATGACTTAACAATAAAAACTCACCAACACTCTGCTTTTTAGCTAGTGCATCAGGGCAGTCTTTCTTCTAATATCATTTGCGACCACAGTGGAAACACTTCCCTTTTCGGCGTTCTATCTGATTTAGACTTTTTGTTGCCTAACTTCTTGTAAGATCTCTTCCTCTTCTTTCCAACTCCACCTTGGCTTGAAACTAGAGAAGCTAGTAATTGCCGCATGACCATGGCCACCTTTTCCCTTAAGATCATTTTTCACATTTTGCAACTCATTCATCAACTTAGTCAATAGCATATTCATCTTGTGCAAGTGATAATCCAAAGTAAATTGTGAAAACATATCAAATAAAGAGTTCAATACTATGTCAACTTGTTTCCTGATCAATAGTTGCACCGAGATTTTCCGCCACGTTAAAGTGTGCAATCATAATCAACATATGATCCTTCATAGGCATTCCAAGTTTTATGTGAATGCACTTTAAAGTATGAGTTGCCTCAAAATGAGCCCTCCTACTTTGATGTCCAAATATGCCCTTCAGACTTTCTAGCACGTCGTAAGAGGCCACCTGACTTTCAAGTTTTTGTTGTAAAATGTTTGACATGAATACCAAAATGTAACAATAAATCATCTTGTCGGTTGAGATACACTTATCATATGCAGACCTCTTGGACTTGCCTGTTGTCTTAGTAGGTTTTTCAAGACATTCTTTTTCCACAACAAAATATAGTTTTTTGGCAATAAGTACAAAAGTCAAATTACGTTTTCAATCCACATAATTATTCCCGACAAGTTGGTTTTGTTTTAGAATAACTGAAAATGCACTAAAAGATTTAAAAATAACAATTTATTGTATATTAAAATTGACCAATGAATAAAATTTAGCATATGATGCATCAATGCATATGTAGATCTATCTAACTACAGTAATATAACGATGACTCGATCCTTGTGATCTAACATGCCTCTCTATAGAAAGGTCAATGTATCCACTAATCAAGTTGAGACCCTCCCATTAGACAAAATATATCTGACAACAAATATCTATATTAAGCCTAGCATCAGTTTATTTGGTCACCAAAATTATAAGTGAAAGCCTTTATAAGGGGTTCGTAGATAATTTCGATTTGAGTGTATAACCTTTGTCCCAATATCTAAATACTTGAAAATAATTTCACGCCATCTACAGGATAATCACAATTTATATTCTACCTCAACGATTTATCATCAAGAAATTCAATCAAACAATTTGAACCACGCGGCCTCCCTATAGGGAGTCTGTTGCATTACCGGTACGAGACAAGCGAGTTACTTTGCATCCTACTTAATATTTTAACATAATGAATTTTAATTTTAAATAATTACCAATTGTTCATATTAATCGGATTAACATACAATTTAATTATTACGATTTTCCATCTAGAAATTTTAATTTAAATTAAATTAATCACAAAAAAAATCGGTGTACAATGATATGTATTCTATTCACACATGATATTATAAATACATATATGTGTCATGATATTTAGAACGATAATATTTCAAACAATAATTTAAAGCATTCATAAAGCAATAAGTTAACAATTATTTGATACCTAAAAATCGGCTGAAGAATTAAATTAAAAACTAAATGGACCTAAGCCCAATACTTAATAAAAATCTTCAACAAAAAAATCTTTAAATATCCAACGGTAGCAGCTGCACATCAATAGGATTCTGCCACCGTAAAAATTAATTAATTTCGAATTCGACCTATCCTGATTTGACCCGATTTGCAAAAATGAATTCAGACCAAAATTCTACCCAAACTCTGCACATGCTGGAATTCAAGTATATGCAATAAGCTGCTGTGCCATGGTAGATAGCTTGCTGCCTTCTGCCTAATTTTAATTTTAATTTTTTTTGTTGCAAATTCTTGAATTCTTCTTCGTTGTCGTTTCGTCTTCAATTTTTACAAGATACAAAATTATAAGAATCGTGATAATTACATAAAACTTACGTTCGTAAGCTCACAATTTTTAATCTAATTGAACAGAAAATTAAATCAAGATAATGAAGTCATATCCACCTATCTTGTTACGGGCTTGAAATAACGAATTACAATCAAGAACTGTCACAAATAATTGGTTCACAATTTAAAATAATCCAATTACACAATCACCACATAATAAAAAAATTTTTAGACATTGTTTGACTAGAACATGCAATCAAGATTAAAAAATATTAAGTACGTGAACAATCTAAATTGCTCTAATACCAGTTAGAATGCAAAAGCGGAATTACCCAGAAATTAAAAAATCTCTTTAATTCAATAAACAATATTGTCTTAATGTTCACGTGTATATTATATCAAAAATAAATTATTCGAAATTTTACTTAAGTGTGATGGTCAATTCTTGAATTACTTTTGAATTACGAATTTCTATCCTTTTGGATTAGAAACTTCTAGCTTTTGATTGCAAGAACTTGATGCTTCAAACATCAAAGTTTTCTATAGTATTTTCCAAAGTCAATACTACACCGGTAAGTGAGCATCTTCTTTTAATTAACTCATGAAACTAATTCTTGATTTGGACAATTGATAAAAGCAAGAAAAATGATTTTTCTCTCTTTTCCTCTTTTCAAATTTGAACACTATGAAATTATATATTCTGATTCTTGTAGGATTTCTATTCAACACCATAGGATGTCTAGGTTCTATTTAATCTCCATTTATAAAGATAATATAGTTCCAATCATTGTAGAATAATAATTCCACATTCAAACAAGAGTTCTAATTAAAATCCAAGTATGAGTTTTAATTAAAATCCAAATTCAATTTGTTCACATTTAATTATAGGTATAGTCCTAGAACTTTAATTGTAATTATAATTAAATTTACAATTTTCTTAGTAATTACAACTATGTACAAAAATTTATGGTAATTACAATTAAACCCAAGCTATTATAATTGTCGTAATTAAGTTTCAAAACTTTCTAAAACTACCATAGCGACCTGATCAAATATATATTAATCTAATCTTTAATAATTAGATCATGTCTAGTCGACTATAGACCACCTAATTTAATTATTAGTGTTTTATTTTTCCACTAAAGATAAAAGATTGAATCCTTGGAATATATAAGATCATAGAAATCAATAAATCCGTAATACTTTATTCTGATCTGTCATATATGTACTTTATTCTTGTCTGAGATCCGATAATTAGGTATGAGTATAAATGACCGTTTTTTCCTTTTAATTTTCTCACTAACTTAAGTATCATTTTTTTTCAACGATGCTGTAAACTAATTATACATGTCGAAATTTAGCCGTCGGTAAACGCTGAATTCAAATTTTAATCGTTTAACAGAAAATATTTAAATAGTCACTCTATCCATTTTTTAGGGTGACGATTCTCGACACGAATTCATGTTCTCTATTTCGACCATTCTCAAGTTTTAAACTCATCGAAAGGTTTGACCAATCAAATTGATCTAACCCATTGATGAATCAAATAACCATTAAAATCACGAAAAAAATATGCATAACCCTATAAAGATATATAGATGAAATACACGGAGATCAAGTAGAATTTAATTTTCTGCAAGATCATACTATATAATTAAACTCGACATGTAGTTCGTTTAATACATTCCAAGTGTATTACTGTTACCTTCAACTATTTCTGTGATAAGGATAAATTGCAAACCTAAATAGTAAATTGGTCAACACTATAACCTTCTAATACAAGGTGCCAATCCTTATACATTGGCCATGAATTATATTATTTATGATCAAAATATAAATTACGTTACACTGTACTTTTCAACTTAAGTACCCAACTTATATTATTACAAGTGATTATATGCACTTTAATTCTCATGCTTAATAATAAATAAATGTAAATAAATAAAGTAAACACAATTTTATTCAATATAAGAATATTTATTATTTTTTACATCAACAAAACTATACTATATAGACATACAACCCAACATCATTATTGTATAAAGATAATATTTTGAATAGTGATTTTTTGAAAAAATGTATACTTAAAATGCGAGAAAAAGTTTTGTTTAAAATATTTTATTTTATGAATGTGAGGTTAAAAATGAGTATGAGAAATAAATTTTTTTATTCTAAAGAGAGTCAATAGGGGCTCTATTTGTGAAAGTTTGAAGATCACGTCTCCAAATTTCTTATATTTTTCAAATTTAAGTCCTTATTTGATTTCCATTATTTTAAAAAAATATGTTTCTCTATCTTATTTTTAATTATATATTTTTCAGTAAAATAATATTAAAAACAAATCTAAATTTTTAACTATACGTTATCCAGCAAAATACTATTTCAAAGTTCATTTGAAGAAAAAAACAATTATTATCGGGTCCAATTTGTATCCGACTGTCAAACCCGCAATGTTCGACTACAGGCAAAAGGATTAGCCAAATGATATGAGTGAGAGGATAACACACACCAATACATTTCCAATCCCATTCCAAGAAACCAAAAATGGCTGCGTCTTACGCTGCAGCTTCTCCTTCATCGATCGCCTTCTTCTCCTCTTCAATTTTCATCTCCACACCAACCGCTTCCTCAAGGCTAAACTGTTTTTTCAAATCCCACAACACAAAATTCCCATTGAGAGCTTTAGTTCGTTCTGAATTGGCTACTCTCCCTGTACTTTCCTTTGAAGGAACCCAGGTAGGTACTGCCACTCTGGACCTCAAGTCCGCTCCTGCTGAAACTGCACGCGCTGTCGTCCACCGTGGACTCACCACTGACCTCACGAACCGCCGCCGTGGCACCGCTTCTACACTGACTCGCGCCGAGGTCAGGGGCGGTGGGAGAAAGCCTTACGGTCAGAAGAAAACCGGCCATGCTCGCCAGGGTTCGCGGAGAACCCCGTTGCGACCCGGTGGTGGAGTTGTTTTCGGGCCCAAGCCTAAGGATTGGTCTATTAAGATTAATAAGAAAGAGAAGCAGCTTGCGATTTCCACTGCCATTTCTAGTGCTTTTGAGAACGCGATTGTGATTGAGGATTTTGATGAGAAATTTGAGAAGCCAAAAACCAAAGAGTTCATTGCAATGATGAAGAGATTGGGACTGGACCCAAAAGAGAAATCTACGTTTTTGATGACAGAGGTTTCGGATAATGTGAAACTTTCAAGTCGGAATATTGGGACTTTGAAAATGCTGACGCCCAGGACTCTGAATTTGTTCGACATTCTGGACGCGGAGAAGTTAGTTTTCACCAAAGGCGCAGTTGAGTTCTTGAATGAGAGGTACGGGTTTGATTTTGTGGAAGACGAGGACGAGGAATATGAAGAGGAAGAGGCAGAAGAAGTAAATGCTGATGAAGGTTAGGATTTTCATTTTGTTTTGGGTAATTTGAAACTTGTAATTCTCCATTGTTGGTATACTCTCTTTAATCATTTGTGCTATGGTGAAATTGTTAAATGAAGCTAACTCTAGCGTAGTACATTGTGCAAGGTTTACCTCCAAATCTTATAAATACACTTTTCAGTTATACCGAGTTGATATGGAACATGCTAGAGAAACGAACCCAACTCATCCCTGTGTACACCTTCTCGGGTACCTAGTTTAAAGCTCATGGCCTACTTCATTACTCCAAAAAAGTACAGTGTGAAAATTTGCAGTCACCTTTTACATTGCACGACTCGACTCTATCAAGATTGTTCATTTGTGGTATCTCTGCGTAAGCTGCTAGAAATAGTAGTTATACTAGTAATCAAGTTCTTTTTGATGGTTTTCTATGTACTGTTGAGAGAAGAGTTGTGATAGGCTCCAATAGACCTGTTCATTTTTTATTATCCGCTGCATTTTATAGTTCAAATATCAAAACTCTTTTAGTTGATTCTCAGGAAATTAGCATTTTTAGCTGGTCGATTGATCATCATTATCTGGTATCATAGGAGGGATCAGATGGCGCGTAGTTCCTGTGACATTTTATGAAACCCAGGAGTCCGTTCTCTCACAACTGATGTCAACTTTTTAGTTGGCATCATTTAGTAGTTTAAACATCTCTGCTACATTTGATGGTCTCAACATCATTAACCCAGTATAGTTGAATCTTTACGGGAAATAAGTATTTGCATATACAGATTAGAAAACATGAACATAAGCATCAATTTTTGCATCCCCTTGGCGATTGTTTGTACCTTGAGGTTCAGTGAGGGAATTCACTGGACGGATATTCTAAATTAGAAGTGGACAAACAGTTCTAATAAGTCATTGCCGCCAACATAAAACTAATAGAGGCTTCATGAATCAGTGCTAAAGCTATTGGAAAATTTGCATGTATAAGCATGTAAATACGGGCTTAAATTGAAACTTATGCCTGTTGGGCTCCATTAAAATGAGATTTTGGAGGAAAATGCGTTTTGGAATAGAATAGTGATTTTTTGGAAAAATGTGTGGTTGAAAAATAAGAAAAAGTTTTTGGTTTACGTGTAACATTATTTTATGGGAGAATGTGAGGTTGAAAATGATTTTTGGAAAAATGGAGCCCAAATAGTTGCAGATACAGTTATACCCTATATGTTATACAAACAATGATGTTGACACTTATTTAGTTTGCATTTCTTTTCCTTTTGTGGGCATGTATGTGGGGTATATAAACTTGAGGTTTTAGAACTGTTGAAACAGATGTATCTTGTGTACATCTTCCTACTAGTCAAGCATTTTCTACGACATATAAAAGAGGATATAAATAACGATGCTGTGTTGTGGTTGTCTAAGATCCTGCAGTGGATCTTCAAGTGGATGTGGTAATGAGACAAACGGTGTGGCAAAACACATAGTTGATTCCAAATTAATTAGGGGATAAGACCTAGTTTGTTAGAGGATTTTGACTTGATCAACTCTTACATTGTTCAGCACTGGTTGCTTCTTACATTCTTTTACTGACATTGTAATCAGGAACAGAGGCAGAAGGGAATTCTGAATCAACAGAATGATGCTGCGACACATTTCTTTGATCTGTCAAGGATCTTTTCTACCCAAAGCTGGTGAATGATTTCTGTATTGCCAAAACCGACAGCCATTTTGTGTTTCTGACAAGTGTATCATATTGCAAGCCAATTCGAGATGTTTTGAAGTAAACATCATTTCATTAATCTCCTTCTTGTTGTCTTGGCCTGGTATCCTCATTCACTATCTTTTCGAACTTTTCTCTGTGTTGGTAATTAAGGCCATTTGGTTGCAGGGAATTGTTGTGTAGTCAATTGACAGGGTTCTTTCTATTAGATGGTTTTTAGTTTACTCAGGAAAAAAAGAACTTGTTGGCTTTACAGCGTCATGAGTAATACTACTTTTCTTTCCATATTATATATGTTTAATCCATTCATATAATTTCATTCTTCTTGATGATTTTTACTTGCGCAATCTTTCGTCACGAGCAATTAGTGAAGCCATAAATTGATCGAGTGCCATAGGATCCAAATTCTTGTATTAGGATTTCTAAGCACGAATCTGTCTAAAAACATGTACTAGATATCAATATATGTTTCTCTTTGAAATGGTTTTATATAGCTAACACATGAACTCGACTCATTTACTCGTGTGTATGGTTCTTGAGGGAACTTCAGATCCTTTTGCTCTGGAGAGCAGATTCTCCATTAAATTTAATTTGTAATTAAAACATAAAAATAAATAAGTAAACAATGTGGTAAACTTGATACTTCAATCCTCACCCTAGCCCTTGCCTCTCGAAAATCCTGTGCGGCGAGGGATGAGGAGGGCTGCCTTCCCATGTTGCCATCCTTGTATCGGATTGGACATTATGTTTAGTTGGGCATATGATGTTTGATTTTTCCTGTGATATTGATCAATTGCTGCTTCATTTTTTTCATTTCAAATTTAGTTATTGATTGAATTCGGAGATTATGACTGTGTGTTGAATACCATAATTTCTAACCAGTTGATGTTGCAGATGCACCTAATGCGTGTTTGGATTGTCTCAACTTATAAGTTGATAAAGCAGTGATGAAGATTTCTGAGTTCTACGAAATATGTGGACAAGTGTAATAGATGTGAATTCTACGAAATGTGATTGAAAATTGAAGTTTTGACCAACTTAAGTTATTGGTTAAGCCAATCCTAACATGCACTAGGCCATTTTTTTTAATGTAATAAAGATGTAAGAAAGTGGATCAAATTCATTTCTCATTTTCATTTTTATCCAAAAATCTTCCCAACTCTATCAAGTATGAGTAAAGGCTAAAAGAAAAACTTCAAGTTTGAACCACTATGGCTTCAGAATTCTAGCTGTATAGAAGTTGATCTATCTAATGGAAGGAGACAAGTGTTCTATCATTAGGAAAATGTTATTTGTACCCTGCGTTTGACATGTTGAGTTACCTAATGTGAGTGAGGAGGTCGGTCCCCACACATTTATTGGGGTAGCGCCCCGACCACCCATGTGAGTAATAGTAATCCGGAGTGTCAAACTCTGGATACCTGTAGCAAAACTCGTATCATTATGCCAGAGGCTACATTTTCCTTTTGTATTAACAGCAAACCACATGGACGTGTGCCTATATGGGGACCTGGTAAGAATGGCCACTCTCTATAACTATTCTTCTTGTGCAGATGGATTCCCCAAATACTCCAATGGGTCTGGATTTGGGGTGATGCTACATTTATATCAATGTATCTATAACGGTGTCCATTTCTCTTATATATAAGGTTACTTACTTTCAATAAAATATAATTAATTTGAAGTGGGTCTCCCTCCATGTGATAAGGGTGAACACAATATAAAAAGCATATTCCCTGAATTTAATTTTCCACATGATCATGTGATGAATAAGTCAACACTAATGTAATGCTAACCATTTATGTACCAATGTATCAAAACACTCCAAATGTACCAATGTAATGCTAACCATTTATGTGACATAGACAAATCTCAAATTCAAATGATGAATAAGTCAACATTAATACGTTTTTAGTATAAGTCCCTATTTGTCATCTATTTTCTCTCATTCTTTTTTTCACAGTACCATTTTCAATCACACATTCTTCATTAAAATAATATTATAAGTAAATAAAATTTTTTTCCTTCTTTTTGAATCACACATTTTAACATCAATCACTATTGCATAATACATTCTTTACAAATAATGGGTGACAAACACACCCTAAGATATCAACTATCCTATATTGGTTGTGAATAAATTATTTATAATTAAAATATAAATTTTATCGTAAGATACGTTTCAATGCAAGCACTCAAATTATATCTCAGAATTGGTCACATGTACTTTAATTCGCATGCTCAATACAAAATAAATGCAATAAAAATAAAAATAAGAATAAAAGTTTTATCTATTACAAAATCGTTATTCTATCATAGCAAAACCATATTATATGGGTACATAACTCAACATCAGCAGTTGAAATTACGCTAATTATGCCATTTTTGAAGACAAAAGGCGTGAACCAGCAAGAATTATTCAGCAGGCTTCTACTTATATCGAGGAATATCAGTTGGTTTGAAACAAGAAGCACCAATGGGCTGGGGAAAGATCTACGCAAAAAGAAGTGGAAAACTCCTGTCCAGACATGCTTGAAACTAAATGGGGATGTGGTTACGAGAGATGTGAATGGTTTCTTTGGCATTAAGGGAAAATGGTGGCAGCTTTCTCTGATCTGTTTATGGGAACATTGATGCTTACTCTGGTGAATGTTCAATAATCCTAAAGTAAATTAAGCCCCCGTTTTGTAGCAATTTTTCACCAAAAAAATCAATTTTTTTACTGTTAATTCACTATTCCAACTGTTACTTTTGACTTTTTCTCTCACATGTGGGACCTAATTTTCCCTCTAACGATCAAAAAATCAATTCTCATAATCATTACCGATCAAACTCCTAAATTTGCGAAAAATAGATGTATCGCGAGTGGAGTGAGACTGTTGTAATGTCATTGTGACAATCGAGAATCCAAGCTTTTATGCCCAGGAGAGCGCCATCTTGCAAAGCATTCTTTAGTTAACGACTTCATTTTGTGACCTCTCTCTTTTAGATGTTAGCAAGGACGCAAACACGACAATAATTTTTACATTTTCAGCATTATATTTTGGATTAGAAAATTCTGTTCGTTTTTTCATCCCCAAAAATAAAAAATAAACATTAAAACAGCCCTTCCAGCCTTTGCAAAAGTTGATACTACTCGAATTTTTGGTCTTGCAGGGCTAGCATAGCCCATACGGCGCTACTGTCACATAATTTTTTTAAAAATTTATTTGTTTTGTTTAATTTTCTACAAGAATAGAAAATAAGAGTCCTAGTAGACCATGTCCTAGAGAGCGAAGCTAACCCGTCTCTCTAGATGAACTCACAGCCCTGATCGTGGGAAGACTTGATTTTTTAGTTTTGTGTTGTGTTCATCAATTAATTAAAAAATAAATAAAAAAATAGATGTCAAGAAGGTCCCTTTAGGCCGCCGCCTAAAGTGCCAAACTCAACTCGGCTCTTTAGATGGATTGGCCAACTGTGAGGACCATAATCAAGAAAATGACAACGGCACGGGTGATATCTTGACAGATGTCATGTCATGGTAGAAGGCGTACGGGATGTTCGAACAATGTGCATATTCTGGAAGGAATGAAGCAAAACATGAGGTTGGTTCTGTGATGCGGCAATAATCGAGACATGATGATATTGAATTTACTTGATGATTGCATTGCAAAACAAAATTTGGGACATAGGTCAGATTTTGCATTTGATCGATGTATTGATATGAGCAAATGTTCGGCAACATTGAGACCTTGCTATTCAATTGACTTCTGTCCATGAATTCAGTGGTCAAACCAAGTATTCGTTACAATTAGTTATGTCATGTATTTGAATTATGGGCAGTTTTCAGCCATGCGGGGGCTGAAAAGCTTAAATTCGTAAAACTGACATTAGTAATTTGGAGTGTAAATTGCCATACAAAATTGATTCTTTAAATTCTAAGTGTTGAGTGCTTTCAATTTACAGAGGCAGATTATGAGAGTTTTATGAGGCGACAAGTGTGTGTTGGCCTTTTCATATATTTGTAACGAGTTTCTTTATTTTGGTTGAGTAATAATAGTTTGAATGGGTCCCGTAAATTCTGTGTTTGCTTTAGTTAATTCAATTTTCTGCATACATAGGGCATGTTTGAGCCCATTTTGGGTTAAAATGCATTTTAAAATAGTAGGTTGATGGAGAATGTGCAATTAAAAAGTAAGGAAAAATTTTGAGTTTGCCCATGATATTCTTTTATTGAAAATTGTATGGTTGAAACGAAGAGAGAGAAAATGGGAATCAAACAAGGGCTTAGTTTAATTTCATGAGTTTTTATAACTGAATTCGCATAAAACGTGTTTTGTATGATTGGCGATTAAATATTTCAATGCCACTGCAAGGAGTTTGATAAATTTCGTGTTAACCTGGCGACACCATCCATTGTTTAGGATCCTCGACTCGACCTTTTTTTTGGTCAAAAAAATAAATAAATAAAAGAGCCTAGAGGATACGTTCACTAATTAGTTAATATCGATGGGACTACAAGTATAATTATTCAAATTTCGCGCGGCGACTCTGTGCATACCCAAACTCTTTTCACATATACATCTGTTTAATTTATTGAGAATAGCGTGAAGGGGTGTATTCAATTGAAATTTTTAATAACTTTTTTATATTTAAAAAATTTAAAGGTATTCAATGTAGACTTTTTAAAACTCTCTAAAAATATTAGTGTATTCAATTGAGAATTCTATAGATTTTTAAGAAGTCTCTAAAAGTCACAGTGTATTCAATTGAAACTTTTATAAACTTTTAAAATTTTTCTAAAAATCATTGTGTATTCAATTAAATTTTTTCGAGGTCTCTATAAATCTAAGTGTATTCAAATTTTAATGACTTCAGAAGTTTCTAAAGTACTAACTTTTAAGCAGAAAATACTAATATAAAATCTCAAAATTTGTCTCTTATTAATTACGAGATTTTGGGAGACTTTCACGAACATTTTTTTTTTCAATTTATCTTTTCTTTTTCCTTCTACGAACATAGAGGAATGATTAAGATTTATTTTTTCTATTGATTATATTTATTTCTATTTATCTTTATTTCTCTTATTGTTTATCTCTATTTTTTATGGAAAAAATTAAATTGGATTCTTATAATTTTTCTTTCTTTTTTTCATTCATTTTTCTGTGAAAAATATCTATTTTTTTTATTAAATTATAAGATTTTATATAACACATTTATAATTAAATTTAAATATATTGATTTTTATTTATTTTTAAAAGTATATTATATTAATAAAATTGAATATTAAATTTATTTTTTATCATATGTATGTATAATTTTGATTATTATTTATTTATTAAGGTCTTAAATTTTTGTTCTTTTCAAAATAAATGACTTCAGAAGTTTCTAAAGTACTAACTTTTAAGCAGAAAATACTAATATAAAATCTCAAAATTTGTCTCTTATTAATTACGAGATTTTGGGAGACTTTCACGAACATTTTTTTTTTCAATTTATCTTTTCTTTTTCCTTCTACGAACATAGAGGAATGATTAAGATTTATTTTTTCTATTGATTATATTTATTTCTATTTATCTTTATTTCTCTTATTGTTTATCTCTATTTTTTATGGAAAAAATTAAATTGGATTCTTATAATTTTTCTTTCTTTTTTTCATTCATTTTTCTGTGAAAAATATCTATTTTTTTTATTAAATTATAAGATTTTATATAACACATTTATAATTAAATTTAAATATATTGATTTTTATTTATTTTTAAAAGTATATTATATTAATAAAATTGAATATTAAATTTATTTTTTATCATATGTATGTATAATTTTGATTATTATTTATTTAATTAAGGTCTTAAATTTTTGTTCTTTTTAAAATAATTTTTTATTATCTGAGGAGGGGAAGGGAAATTGTGAAAAGAATTTCGTATTACTATGCTGGATTCACATGAATTATATTTCAAATGAAAGTTTTTAAATTTTTTTTTAAATTCTACAAAAGTCTATAAAAGTTTTAAAATAAAAGTTTATAGAAGTCTACGAAAGACTCCCACTAATTTTATACAATTCTATGAAAAATCTAAGAAATCCACAAAAGTCATTATTTAAAAAAAGTCCATCAAAATTTTCAAAAGTTTCAAATGAATACGCCCCTTAAGAATTCTGCAAGTACAACATGTCCGAAAGTAGAATTTTTGGGGTTCTTTGAGGAAGAAGAGAACGAAAGGAAATTGATATACCATGAGAGGCAAAGATTACAATTTTGCTTGTTGCACCCCTCCACAATCTCTTCCAGGTGAACTTTATGCAATTTATTATTCCTTTCTAATTATTTAACATTTTAGGTGTAAATTGATAAAGATTAATTCTACCAATTGGGCACCTTCTCAGTTCTCATTCAGGCCAGCTTGAAGAGTTACTTCTGCCTAATGCGGGAATACAAATTACAATTGGTATAAGAATATACACCCTTTTGGCAATGACTCTCGCTGTATACACAGGATCCCGAGTTAAATGTTTCATTAGTCACTCAACGTTGCACCATGTCACAGCTTACTCACCGAATTTTATCAATTGTCCCATTGGTCATTGAACTTTGCTCCATCCAATTCCATTATTCACCCGATAAAATTCGTTAATAGATATTGCCTACATGGTTGATGGAAAAATGATCTGTCCAAATCCAATTAAATTTATTTTTAAAATAATAATTCCCTTGCCAGCTCATCGCCAAATCAGCAAACACGCTTCCAAACCCATTTTCTTAAAAGGAGAAAAGACGATTTCGAGACCCCCCAAATTTCACCTCAAGAACCCTAGCCCCCAAAATCAATTCAATCGGCGAGAAAAATGTGTGGATAGAATAGATGGAAATTCTGGTGCAGAAATTTCCTCTTTTTTCCGCAATTGGTTTCACCCTTGTTTTGTGGTTCCTTGGCATCCTCATTTTCTGCTTTGACAACCTCTAAGTGATGTCTGTCTATGGTTTGATAATGCGAAAGAACAATGTTTAATGTTTGAAAACAAAATGTTGTATTGAGTTTGAGGTCCAAACATTGTAAATTCTTAAATAAAAAATGTAAAATTTTTGTTGTTCTTCTATATCTACTTTCATGCGTCTCTAGTTTCATTTCATAAAATATTAATCCCAGCAACTATTGCAGAGATTACTATTAATTTAGATGGTTTACTTTCACAAAAATATATCCTAACATGTGCATTGCATATTCTCAGTATGCATTATAATTTGTTATATATAGATTGATAATAAATGATACAAGAACCGCACGCGTCTTAAAATTAGATCTCTACCCTTTGCTACGCACAAACTAATGGTGATTGATGATGATACATGTACCAATCCACCGTAACTTGGCAAAATATAACAAATATTTATTTCGATGACTGTTTCAAGCATACCCCAACAAAAAATTTAGCCTTCAGATGCCTCCACAATGACTAACCAGTTACTGGTCATGTTCCGAATGACCATTCTTCAAATATTTCGTAATTGAAATTAGATCTGTTCATTCTGTATATTACAGTTTAGTACTATACAGATAAAGCTGCTAAATGAACGTGTAATCTGCCAATTGAAGTAAAGCTAAGTGAAAAATTGAAGTAAAAGTAAACACGAAGAAATATGTAACTGCATGCTTTAACTGAAGTTGCCAAATGAACAAAATAAACATAGCATAGAATTAACATGCCAAACTGAAGAGCGCATAGCGTTGAACTAAGCTTTCTAATTACAAAATTATTCATACGTAGCAGGGAAATAATTGTACAAGGAAATGCTGCAGGTATCCATTCATTGCGACTATTCAACGTCCAACCAGATACAGACAAGTAATTACCAGATACATACAAAAGCAACATTTCAGTCATCAAGTATTTACGATGATTGTGGACAAAATTAGGATTACAACAAGTATTACTTCACATAATCTGCAGCATCATTTATAAAAAAACCATTTATATCAAACTAAAAAGCATATAATTCATTGAGTCTGCGGTTGTGTGTCTATCCCCATATCTGGATCTTCTTTTGCTGTTGATAGCATAACACTTCGTCTTTTTCTTGCCCATAAGAACATTACTGGCATTGCAGTTCTAGAGTTCAATTTACCATAATACGTGAAAAATTTTTCGACGGGAAACTTCACCAGTAATCAAGAATTTGACATTAACATCAACAATGAATTGATCAATTTTCTTGAACTAGCTAGATTTCAACCAGATCATCCAGAAAGAATAGAAGTACAATTGAAATTAAATAATCAGAAAGTTCAGTGTCATGTTTATAATTCTAAATTTGATCCTCTATTTCATAAGGTCAAAACTTAGATTTTCACAAAAAAAAATATTTAAAAACGATAAAGCTAGTACTCAAGAATGCTTCTACGCGATTTATTCATGTTACTTGTTTCGGAATTATCTTTAGCTGAACCATCCATGTGCACATCTTCAAGAATGGTCAACAATGGTGGATTGTTTGTTTACAAACTTCGTGGCATAAAATTGGGGATTAGGGTTCACAGACTTCGTTACTTCTCAGCTAATGGGGATTAGGTATCGTACACTGCGCGGCATAGAATTGGGGATTAGGGGGTTCACAGATATCGCGACATAGAACAATTGATTTCGGAAAAATTGTTTGGGATTATAGATCTTAGAGTCGTGCTTTCTGTAATTTGTAAATTCGTGTTTGGAAGCTGTCTTTACTGATGTGGCTGTGAGTTGGCAGGATAGTTATTATTTGGACTGATTTAGCTGGCAAGCTCATCTTTCCATCATCCATGTCCGCGCACCTATTGTTAGAAAATTAATCAACACCGGGGCTGGAGAAAATAATAATAATAATAATAATAATAATAATAGTAACTCGAGAAGATGAAAGATGAACAAGAAGATCGAATCAACATGAAGGCTCAAACACGAAAATAGTTTCACTGTCCTCGAACGATATTTGCCCCCTCTCCGGAATTTGAGATGCTTCAAGGGTTTTACAACAAATGGTTCGTAGGATTGATCAAATCTTGTTGCAGAAAAACACTAAAGCATAAAAGGTTTGCTACCCGAACTTGAAGAACACAAGAGGGAATTGCTTGAATATGGAAATAAAAAGAATGTTTTCTTGTGGAATGTAAAATCAGTTTCTCATATGATTTTTCAATGATATGTATTGATCCTTCAACACCTATTTATAGATGAATCAATACCTCACGAATTAGTGCTAAAAGTCATGAAGAGATGCAAGATTCCCTCTAAAAACCGCCAAAAAACTACCTAAAAATGGCCTCCAACGGTCACTTTAAATGTACCATGCGACCGCATGGTTTAAAGCCATGCGATCGCATGGTTTACCTTGCGACCATCCCCAAATTCTCGGCTGATGGCCATGCGGTCGCATGGCCAAATGGTCTATGCGATGACCTGGACCAAAATTTGGGTCTCCATTTTGTTTTGTTCATTCCATTCCAAACATGTTTATTGATTTTTGAACAACATATTTCCAACAATCCCCCACTTGTTCAAAATTTCAATAAATTCTCATATTCAAAATATATAAAACTCATGCATAAGGATTAGATATCTTTCGGTTTGAATCTAACCATAGTGTAATCCAATCAGAGTAAAGTCGGAATCAAAAGGTAGCGTGAAGCTTTGAACCAATTGTTCCAAGTGACAATACCAGTTCGAATACACACACGAGTACCACGTGTTCTCAAGTTTCCTCATTCTTGCTTAGCGTTCATATGGCCTTGCGCTTATCATTTTCAACAAACTTTTAATAGAGAAACTTCAACTCTCTATTGAAGCGACACCACCTCAAAGTTTGTTTAGGTGAAGTTCTTTCGGTATCTTTTTTACTTTTAGAGGTACTTGTGTTTTAGCACTGAACTTCATTAAGAGCTTTAATGCTCAACCCTCACTTCAGTCACAATCAGAATCATTTTAATTAGGATAGAGTTATCGCGGATTTTAATAATGCTGCAATCATCCATATATCGAATGACTTGTTGTTACCCTTATATTACTTTTTGAGTAATGACAGGTAGGGTTGCCATCATTGGTGGACCTTTTTAGTTTAGGAGTTTCAACCTCATCCTACTCGGATTAGATGCCACCAAAATTTTTATTTAGTAGTCTAGTTAAAGAATCCGCTAAATTCTCTTCGAAAACTATTCAATCTATGATAATTTCATAGTGACGTCACCTCTAAGGTTTATATGTCTTTACATTTCATTTAGTGTGACTTAGTATCTTGTCAAATTATAGCTAGCCAACGATCGATTCATTTGATAGATACAACTTGTCATCACCAAGAATTCTCTTTTTATGAAGCCACAAGCTTCTCACTTGCTTTATTTAAAGCTTTATATATTTTCCAAAACAAGGTTGGAAGATTTTTATCAACCATTACACTAATCAATCACTTTAAATTTTGTGGATTTCGTACTTGGGTATTTAGTTTACATCATTGAAATATTACAATGATCTTCAATGAATGTTTTTTAAATATTCAAATTGTTTTGTAAACGCCATCTGCTTTCACCCAATTTATCCACCTTAGATTTAGTGTATCCATCCTTATAATTTATTTGTATAAGGATTTTCCATCTTTTCTCCTTCATAAATATATTTCTATGATTAAAAAATTTAGGGAACTTTAGCTTTTAACTCCCACAATTCCTCAATTAGAAATTCTTATGCAATATATTAGTATTGCATTCGCAAATTTTTGAACTTCTCATATAAGTTCACTAGCATTTAATGTTAACCCCCACATTTTGGGTTATTTTAGAGTTTATCAACATAACAACCCCTACATTTGAGATTATACCTGAACTTAGAATTCATCAATTCTTTTCATAGTTCAATTCATTTATCACTTTGATAATACCCGTGAAAGTTTAAGTATTTCAGATAATGATTGTTAAGTCAGTGTGCTTCATTCTATTATATTTGATTTGATCATACAATTTGATCATGGTCATCTCGTAAATCGTTATGCTTTTCAAGCACAAACCAACTCAATTGGTTCCATGATTAAAGTCCAATTAAACAACGAATGAAACTAAGTGTATTAATCTCCAATCGTTTACAATTTATAACTTTCATGACCTTCACAAGATAGCATCATATCACCTCAAATGATAAGGTACATATTCTCCGTATTCATATTTGAACAAAATCACATTTTTTCATACTCACTTGCAATCTCACTTAATTGCACAGAATTTAATTTAGGTGAATTAATTGAAGCTATGAATTCAACTAAACATGAAAATTTAACCAACTAAATCACCACATTCAAACTTTTCCAGATTTAAATGAAAAAGGATATTCGACACCACCGCCAACTATAAACACAATTTGTGCTCTATAAAATATTTTCATGTCTTAATAATTTCGCAAGCACTTTCCACTATAACAAATCACAACTTGTCATGCTTTTATGCAAATATAATTGGCATAAAATCATCTCATTGATACCATAGGATTAAATGAGGCTATCGACATTAACCCAAGTTAATCAAGACATGAAGTTAATTAACAAATAGTTGGCATTTTTCAATACTACTATCTTGTGCATATGAACCATTCCCAATAATTGGATAAGCAATTTCCACTTTAAAATAATTTGTCATCAAAATATTGTACATTAAACCATATGATGGACACCAATACAAGCATCCTCAAGTGAGCACCATCAATTCAAATATACATATACATAACTTTTGTTCAAACAGGTACCTCATTAATGCACACCATTTAACAGGTTTTGATAGACGGTACAATTCAATTCTTTAATGGCTTTCAATCCCAAAGAAACTGACAACCAAAAGAATGCAAACAGAAACTATTTCATGCCAAGCAATTTCATTTATTTGTATAATGGAATTTAGTAATCTCCATTAAGCATGCAATGTGAAAAGACGCCATTTAAATGACAACCATCATTAAAATGGAATTGATGACTTGGGCCAATTCACCATACGATTATCAAGCCTATCATGTGCGCGTAACCATGAACCCATTTTCACATATAATACCATCCATGGCAACAACAATTTAGGATTCTTGGCCTTCAATGGAATCACATCGTTTCGGTACCAAATTTAAGAAATCAGACTTCAACAATTGCCAATTTTAATTCTGTACATACTCCAATTCAATTAGATTGGAAATACAAATGCAATCTGACTTTCAAGTATGTTCATGGAATATCAACAGATTTATGCAAAGATCAATATATGCATTAGAAATCAAATATTTTCATGCCAAATAGATCACGTTTCCACAATTGGTTTATAATTTAAAAAGAAAGGTCACCATTTAATAAACTGTACCACATGTATTTGTCTAAAAATCAGCCACTTCCATGTTTTTGACTAATTATGAGAAGATGTTGGCAGCCATACATTGTGCCATTATTCAACAATCATATCAATCCATATAATGCTTATCTGATATTTTCCACACATTGCAGTTCCTCCATTTGACCAAACAAACATTCAATGGAGAAGATAATTTAATGGAGCAAATGAGCATTATCAAAGTCGGCAAACAGAATTGTGCAAACGAACTTTACAAATCATTTTTCAAATAGATACTTATAGATAATCACATGCATTTCCTCTTTCAAATAGATACTTATACGAGATGCTTCAAGGGTTTTACGGGAAATGATTCGTAGGATTGATCAAGCCTTGTTGCAGAAAAATAGTAAAGCATAAATTGTTTGCTACCTGAACTTGAAGAACACAAGAGGGAATTGTTTGAATACGGAAATAGAAAGAATGTTTTCTGTGGAATGTAAAATCAGTTTCTCATATGATTTTTCAATGATATGTATTCATCCTTTAACACCTATTTATAGATGTCAATCAATATCTCACTAATTGGTGCCAAAAGTCATGAAAAGATGCAAGATTCCCTCTAAAAGCCACCAAAAAACTACCTAAAAATGGCCTCCAAAAATCACTTTAAATGTAACATGTGACTGCATGGTTTAAAGCCATGCTAAACCTTGCGACCATCCCCAAATTCTCAGTTGATGGCCATTCGACTGCATGACCAAATGGTCTATGCGGTCGCATGGACCAAAATTTGGGTCTCCATTTTGTTTTGTTCATTACATTCCACATATGTTTATTGATTTTTGAACAACATATTTCCAACATCTATTAACGATTTTCATTGGGTGAGCGATAGAGTTGGACAGAGCAAAGTTCAGTGGCCAATTGGACAATTATTAAAGTTCGGTGAGTAAGTTGTGACAAGTTGCAACTTTCAGTAGCCACTAAAACATATAACTCCATAATTTTAGAGAGCTAGAAATATGAAGATATGGGTCACTCTGGACATCGGCTTTGAAAAGAAATTGGAATATAGTGACCTAATTGTATTCCATGTCTTCTATGTGAAGACTTAGTTTGTAGGTTTATAACAAGGAATCGTGCTAATGTACAGGGGGTTTGCGAGGCAGTTTGACATAATGCCAAGTGGCAAAATTGCATTGATCTGTTTAAATTTATTTTTTGTCCAACATTTAATGCAGTTAAGCCACCTGGTATTTTATCATTCTCCCTGGCAAACTTCCTTGTACAAGAAGCTTAACTCTTATAACTAGTGGGCACCTTTCTTATAAGATGGTATTCTAGCATTCTCCCCCGGCAAACTTCAGTTCAATGAAAGTTAGTATCAATGTGTTGTTAAAATTACTGATTTTATAATTCATTTGATCAAATAAGTATTATAATTCAGGAGAAAGATGTATTTACTCGAGCAAATTTCAATGCCATTGCTGAAAAATTGAACTTCGATGATCCAAACAATGCCATTTTGATTGGTGAACTTAAAGGAAGAGGAAAAAAAATGGTAATATGGCATGATTGGCGAAACAGGGCATCTTCAATTGAGCTAGACGAGTTGAACGATGAGTTTTTTTGGTATAATAGTTATTGTTCTAGTACGAAGGTATCTTGGCCTATGGAAAGGTAGGCATTGGGTTGCATTGAGAAGGATCAAAGAGTTTGGTACAATTTGGATAGTGATTTTTCTGCTCCTTATTATCTTAAAAATAGTGAGGAAATTAGGGAGTTCTTGGATAGTGTAATGTCAATTGGAGCTGAGATTTTGCTCATCGTGAATGGTAAAGAATGAATTTCATTTACTTTTATCTTTATGCCGCAAGTGTAACTTTAACCTGCATGCTATACTATAATTTTTGAACTGTAGAATGACAAAAAATGTTGTGTGAATATGATTTTTCATTAGAATTTCGGGTATTTTGTCTCCAACAATATCAAATATGGAGATGATACAACTTGAAAGATTTTCATGGAACACTTCTCTTTGCGGTAATACTGAAAAATGAAAATGTTTTGTTTATGGCCCTCGTGATATTACATAGAATTGAAGGGCTAGTCTCAAACTCTTTGTCCATGACTTTATATATTGAGAACCTTACCTCCATGTCTTTCGAGTTAGGTAGTGTATTTTTATTGGACCATTTGATGACTGTATCACTTCATTGCTTTATTTAAACAACATTATCATTCATCAACGAGAAATGACATAATGAAGAATCCAATTTGATGAATAAGTTTTTGTTGAGATCAATGTTGGCATTTTCTTCATTAGTGTATTGCATCCGTTTTTTATCTAAGAACTTAAGTGAAATGGGATGCGATACTAGAATTATAGGAGAAGGGAAAAGGGGAGAGAGGAGGAGAAAGAAGGGAGAAATAGAAGAAGAGGAGGAGGGAAATACCAATCTTCTATTTCATTTCAAGTTTGTTTTATTACATCGTCATAATCCCCCTTTATATAGGGTTTAAAAATCATAACTTAATAAAGACTGCTATAAAAGTTATTAAATCACACTCTAATCATGTTTCCTAAAATACGAATCAAAATAGAAAACTAAATAAGTAATTATCTCCTATAATATTGCATCATTAAGATACGCATTATCAAATATATGTTGATTTACCTAGTTTTTCATGACTTGAAAATTATATTGTGCGACATTTGTAGTTAGGTTGTTTGTGCTTTTAGGCTCACTCTAGTGAGCTTCTCTCCTTTTCTAACTATTTTGTGACCTAAGACTTTCAACTTCATCACTAATTCTGATTTATCTGGATTTAAACACCATGATGAATATTTTATCATTGTCTTCCTCCTCTGTATTTTGGTTTTTACAGGTCAGTATAGTTACGTCAAATATAATCTATGGAAAGCATATTTTCTGAGGCACTTATGTTCAAAGATACTATCTTTGGAAATCATATTTTATCATTGTCTTCCTCATTTGTATTTTGCTGCTTTTATTTTGAGTCACTTATGTTCAAAGATACTATTCCCATTTGCTATATTTGGTAACTTTGTAAACTTAAAACGATAGTTTATTAGAAGAATGGATTGTGACAGATAGGATTCTGGCTTCTTTGTTACATGCTTGTAGCTTCTTAGCTTTCCGACATGAAAATTTTTGGAAAAATGGGTTGAATAGCTGACTTTGGCATAAAATTTAAGTGGGACCCGATTCGTCTTTTTGGAAGTTCAAGATTGATTTGTGTTTTCCTCCATGAAAACATCGAAATTATATATTTACTTGCCAAAAATGATGTTTGGGTGAATGAGAAATTGGAGCTCAAGGTGTGTCAATTGAAAAGAGATTATGTGTTGGAGGGAAACCAATTAAAGTTTGTCCCACATAGGAAAAGAATGAAGGCAAATACCACTTTATATAGAATTGCACTTTGGAATGATATAATCATGTATAGTATAGAAATTCTCTCTACGTGCGCACGTAAGGGGGCAAATCAAACCTTAAAAGATTGGCCCCTTAGGAGATTAAATTCAAATCTGTCAAAAAATATAGTTTCTGCATTATTTTTTTGGTTTGCATACTGCATTGTTATGCAGTCTCTGGTCCTGTCCGATTTTTTTTGGTGATATTGTTCGGACACAAGTTTTGTTCAATAGAATAGTATTTGAGGTGCTCAAATTCTACCGTTCCTCTGTCTGCCTCCGAAGTAATCCTCAAGTACCTACGATGAGGAGGAGAATAAGTTTTAAGGAAACCATGTTCACATAGGCCTCGATTCAAATTTATTATGATTACTTGCTTTTGGCTTATTAGATTCATTCGTTCTATTTTATTCAAATTTAATCCGTTATATTTTAGCTAACTAGATTAATTTGTTCAACTTATTGTAATTTAATCTACTATATTTTGGGTAATATCCAAGTTCACTGCATATACGGTATATATGCAAAACTGGTATCTAAGTTCATTGCATATATGGTAAGCTGCATATACGGTACTCGTCAGTTTGGTAAGTTGCATACCGCAAATTCGGTATATATCCATCCGATATTTGTTAATCCGTTATTCATCCACTAATATTTAATCCAACAAAAATCAGATCCATTTAGCATCAGATACTCATCTGACCATATTTTTGGTGTTGCTATGTGAATAAATAAACTGTCTTACCCCTTGATGTATTCTTTGAAATCTTCATGCTATGAATCTTTTCTACATATCCTTCAAAGAGAAACAGTATTATAGAAATTGAGTTCATTCATATCTTGAAATTGCCTTGTACATTCATTTCTGAGCATACATCTTCAAATCATTCTTTCATATGGTGAACTTATACAAAACAAATCCTTTTAAATTTTCTATGATCGTCTCAATTTTAGGTAATCGAGGAGTATGTGGAATTGTTATGAGGCTGAAACTATGGTTGTTTATATACACTTACATTGTCATGACTTTATGTAGTCGATTCACTTTGTTATATCAGCCTATCAGTGGCACTTGGTGAAATAATTATACTGAGCAAGTTTAAATCTATAACTAGGCTTAAAATCGGGTCAAGTTATTCTTTAGTAATTGGCTAAGCTCTTTAACTTGAGTGTTGGACTTCGGGCCATGTGTAGCCCAAGCATTCATATTGGACGGATTGAATTTGGTATGTATATTAAATCTTAGAGAACCTCAAATCTTGGCAGAATTTTAGAGATTTGATCACATTGAATGAGATTAATGTTCTCATAGAGTTTGAACCGATTAGATCCCTTAGTGGTCCAATAGATAGGACTTGAACGCTACAATTTCATAATCTCTATTGGTATTTATGGTTGATCTAGTAATAACAACACACAAGAACGTGAATGAGATGCAAATATCATTAGGCCAATGGCTCATTTGTCTCCTTGATAGCTAGGACAAGATTCAAGGGAAAAATTTACAAGGCATTAAGTATAGGGCAATTCAGTTTTCAAGTTTTAAGTTTCAAAATTCAAAACTTAGGTGTTAATTAATTAATTAAAAATATATTATTAATTAAATATATTAAGATCACAATTGTTCAATTAATGGTCATAGGTACGTACTTATAAGTCACATCACATATTATCAAATTAATTATTCATGGATTATCTTATTGATCAAAAAAAAAAAAAATTATAGGTCAGGATTTATTTGTCGATCACAGATAAATTGTGACGATCACAAGTTTTAAAATTAGTTGGTCACAAATTATTTTTCAATCACAAATTATCAAATTTTTAGGTCACAATTAAATAGTTAGTTACAAATAATCAAATAGTTAGTCACATACCACCACCAAAGCTACCACGGTCACTTGCAACCACCCTTACCCTGCCACCATTGCCACCACCACCAACACCAACACCACAACACCTCTGTGAGTGAGTAGAGCACCTCTGCGAGGTGGTGCTCAACATGATGCTCTGGTAGTGAGAGAGAGTAAGAAGAGAAAATGTGTGTGGCAACGATCTTCAATAGTGGGTTCGTAATTGTTGTGAGCGCCACCATCTTTGGCAGAGGGTGGAGCATCGCTGTGAGTCGTGCTCAGCATGATGCTCCGGAGTAAGTGAGAGTGAGAAGAGAAAGTGTGTATGTCAACTGTCTCCAATATTAGATGCGTCATCGTCGTGTGTGTGATGACGATCTTCGATAGTGGGTGTGTCGTCGTTGCCGGATTAAGAAGGTGTAGATAGGTCGAGAAAGTGAGAAGATAATGGATAGTGAGAATAGAATGGACTGATTTTTAGAGTTTGGAATTGAATTGGTTTGAGATATTTAATATTTAATTAATATATTAATACTTGATATGTGAACAAATAAACTTCATAGCTAATTTATAAATTGTAATATTTAGATACTTGTCTGCAAGTAATTTCCGCTAGATTCAATTAGTCTATTGGTTTGATTTTTTTGGTTACAAAGAAAGCTCATCCGCGGGGATCACACCACTTGCTTCCTTCGATTTTGTGTAAGTCTTCCGTCCCTTTTTTATTAAAGCTCCCTCTACTGTGAGGAATTTGACTTGGAGATTGTAGATCTGATTTGGTACCACAAACTACTAATTCAACGATCAACTCGACTTAAAAAGTCAAGTTAAAAATTTGACTTATACATGAGATAAAAAAATGGAATTCACAATAACGATTCAACTGATATTTCATAGAAGAATAACAAATATTCTTGGTAGAAGCATCTCCAAAGAGGAGGTAGAGATGGTAGTGGATTTCCTCAAAAGAATTTTGAGGAGTGTTGCTTCCCATTGCTTAATTGTGGTCCCAAATAGTGAATACTATGAGTTATCTTAGAAGATAGTGCTTGTAATGTCCTAGGTCATTGAATGCATTGCAACAGTTATTATCCTCAATTGGTAGCACAAGTCCATTTCTTGGCCACTTAGGTCCATTATGTTTATGTGATGTTACTTCAATCATAACTCACAACATTTTCTATGTGGTTTTGTATGTTCACACGATAGAAGTTGGCATACACCACACTTTAAAAAATAATGAAGGGCATTAGTGTCACTATGGGTGTACTAGGAACTAACATAGCAAGTTGTTAGGATGTACGTTGGATATTTTAGTCTCAAGGTATTGTTGAAGTCTTTATGGGCATGTAAAAACAAATGATACGATAGTGAACAAGATTTTGACTTCTTTTATCTTGGATATTGTTCAACTGCGCAATTCATCTTATGAAATAACTCAAACTCGATTTCATTAAGAATCAAGTCTTTGTTTTAAATAAATAAAGTGGTGCTATATTTATTGTTCAAATTATTCTAATTTGTTAAATATATGTAAGCCTATGTTTGGCTCATGTTTATAAATACTCAAGTTACTTTTATCTACAAAATTGAAAGAATTCACTATTACTATTAATTTATTTATCACTAATTTTTATCTATTTATATATAATCTAAAGTGTTTATAAACACTTTCCAAATGTGTGTTATATGCTTAATAATTTTCCATGATTACTTCCATGATCGCTTAATTGCATAATCATTATGGATTCCTCTTCTTATAGTTTGTAGGTTTATAACTAGGAATCATGCTAATGTACAGGAGGTTTGCGAGGCAGTTTGACATAATGTCAGGTGACAGAATTGCATTGATCTGTTTAAATCTATTTTTTGTCCAACATTTAATGTAGTTAAGCCACCTGACATTTTGGCATTCTTCCTGGCAAACTTCCTTGTACAAGGGGCTTAACTCTTATAACTAGTGGCCACCTTTCTTATAAGATGGTATTCTAGTATTCTCCCTGGCAAACTTCAGCTCAATGAAAGTTGGTATCAATGTGTTGTTAAAATTACTGATAATCGTGTGGAGCAAAGATTAAATTTTAACTTTTCTGAACCTAATTAACAGGATCTTTCATGTAATTTCATATCTTGTCTGAGTTTGGACTCGAGTAATTACTCGTGATTTTATAAAGCATTTGATCAAATAAGTATTATGATTTAGGAGAAAGATGTATTTACTTGAGCAAATTTGAATGCCATTGCTAAAAAACTGAACTTCAATGATCCAAAAAAGGCAGCCTGGACTACTTTGTCTGTGATCTTTAAGCCTCATCATAATTATCTTACAGGAAATTATGATATTAACATTTTGATTGCTGCGCTTGAAGGAAGAGGGAAAAAAGGTAATATGGCACGATTGGCGAAACAGGGCATCTTCAATTGAGCTAGACAAGTTGAAGGATGAATTTTTTGGTATAATAGTTATTGTTCCAATAAGAAGGTATCTTGGCCTATGGAAAGGTAGGCATTGAGTTGCATTGAGAAGGATCGAAGAGTTTGGATAGTGATTTTTCTGCTCCTTAATAGTGAGGAAATTAGGGAGTTCTTGGATAGTGTAATGTCAACTGGAGCTGAGGTTTTGCTCATCATGAATGGTAAAGAACGAATTTCGTATACTTTTATCTTTATGCCGCAATTGTAACTTTAACCTGCATTTTACACTATAATTTTTGAACTGTAGAATAACAAGAAATGTTGTGTGGATATAATTTTTCATTAGAATTTAGGGCATTTTGTCTCCATCAATATCAAAATGTGGAGATGATACAACTTGAAAGATTTTCATGGAACACTTCTTTTTGCATTAATACTAAAAAATGAAAATGTTTTGTTCATGGCCCTTGTGATGTTACATAGAATTGAAGGACTAGTCTCAGACTCTTTGTCCACGACTTTATATATTGAGAACCTTCTCTCCATGTCTTTCCAGTTAGGTAGTGTATTTTTATTGGACCATTTGATGACTATATCACTTCATTGCTTTATTTGAACAACATTATCATTCATCAACGAGAAACGACATAATGAAGAATCCAATTTGATGAATAAGTTTTTGTTGAGATCAATGGTGGCATTTTCTTCATTAGTGTATCGCACCAGTTTTTGATCTAAGAACTTAAGTGAAGAGGGATGCGATACTAGAATTATAGGAGAAGGGGAAAGGGGAGAGAGGAGGAGAAAGAAGGGAGAAATAGAAGAAGAGGAGGAAGGAAAATACCAATCTTCTATTTCATTTCAAGGTTGTTTTATTACATCGTCATAATCCCCTTTATATAGGGTTTAAAAATCATAACCAGAGATGGATTGGGGGGGCGGGCGGGCTGGGCTGTAGCCCCCCTCCCCACACTCAGGCCCAAGAACTTTTTTTAAGGTGTTTTTTATTTATTTTGGTAAAAAATTAGTTTTTTATGTGTAAAAATCTTTTTTTCGCGTAGTAGCCCGATTTGAAATTTTGTAGCCCGGTCTTGGATCCAATCTTGGATCTGTCCCTGATCATAACTAAAGAATGCTATAAAAGTTATTAAATCACACTCCAATCACGTTTCCTAAAATAGAAATCAAAATAGGAAACTAAATAAGTAATTATCTTCTATAATATTGCATCATTAAGATACGCATTATCAAATATATGTTGATTTACCTAGTTTTTCATGACTTGAAAATTATATTGCGTGGCATTTGTAGTTAGGTTGTTTGTGCTCTTAAGCTCATTCTAGCGAGCTTCTTTCCTTTTCTAACTACTTTGTGACCTGAGACTTTCAACTTCATCACTAATTCTGGATTTAAACACCATGATGAATATTTTATCATTGTCTTCCTTCTTTGTGTTTTGGTTTTTACAGTTCAGTATAGTTACGTCATATATAATCTTGGGAAAGCATATTTTCTGAGGCACATATGTTCAAAGATACTATCTTTGGAAAGCTTATTTTATCATTGGCTTCCTCCGATGAATTTTGCTGCTTTTATTTTGAGGCACTCATGTTCAAAGATACTATTCCCATTTGCTATATTTGGTAACTTTGTAAATTCCAAACGACAGTTTATTAGAAGAATGGATTGTGACAGATAGGATTCTGGCTTCTTTGTTACATGCTTGTAGCTTCTTAGCTCTCTGACATGAAAATTGTTGGAAAAATGGGTAGAGTGGCTGACTTTGACATAAAATTTATGTGGGACCTGATTGGTTATTTTGGAAGTTCAAGATTGATTCGTGTTCTTTCTCCGTGAGAACATCAAAATTATATATTTACTTGCCAAAAATGATGTTCGAGTGAATGAGAAATTGGAGCTCAAGGTGTGCCAATTGAAAGGAGGTTATGTATTAGAGGGAAACCAATTAAGGCTTGTCCCACATAGGAAAAGAATGAAGGCAAATACCACTTTATATAGAACTGCACTTTGGAATGATATAATCGTGTATAGCATATAAACTCTCTCTATGTTTGTGCACAAGGCGACAAATCAAACCTTAAAAGATTGGCCCCTTAGGAGATTAAATTCCAAACTGGATATTCATTGTCATTATATATGAGTTAATGGCATTCATGGGGGTTAAATCTATATATGCAACCCGTTTTCTACTATTCAATGTAAGAACAAGAAGGAAAAAAAATAGTTTCTGCATTATTTTTTTGGTTTGCATACTGCATAGTTATATAGTTTCTGGTCCTGTTCGAATTTTTCGGTGATATTGTTCTGACACAAGTTCTGTTCGGTAGAGTAGTATTTGAGATACTCAAATTCTACCGCTCCTCTGCTGTATCCTGTGAGACAGATATTGTTCTGACACAAGTTCTGTTCGGCAGAGAAGGATTTGAGGTACTCAAATTCTACCGCTCCTCTACTATATCCTGTGAGACAGAGTCCGAAGTAATCCTCAAGCACCTATGATAAGGAGACGAATAAGTTTTAAGGAAATTGTGTTCACATAGGCCTCGGTTCAAATTCATTTTGATTACCTGCTTTTGGCTAATTAGATTCACTCGTTCTATTTTATTGAAATTTATTCTGTTATATTTTAACTAACTAGATTAATTTGTTCAGCTTATTATAATTTACTTTGCTATATTTTGGGTAGTATCCAAGTTTACCGCATATACGGTATATGCAAATTCGGTATCTAAGTTCATTGCATATACGGTAAGCGTCAATTTGTTAAGTTGCATACTGCAAATTCGGTATATATCCATCCGACATTTGTTAATCCGGTATTCATCCACCAATATTTAATCCAACAAAAATAAGATCCATTTAGCATCAGATAGATACTCATCTGACCATATTTTTTGGTGTTGCTATGAGAATAAATAAACTGCTTTACCCCTTGATGTGTTCTTTGAAATCTTCATCCTGTGAATCTCTTCTACATATCCTTCAAAGAGAAACAGTATTAGAGAAATTGAGTTTATTCATATCTTGAAATTGCCTTGTACATTCACTTTTGAGCATACATCTTCAAATCATTCTTTCATATGGTGAACTTATACAAAACACATCCTTTTAAATTTTCTATGATCATCTTAATTTCAAGTAATCGAGGAGAATGTGGAATTGTTACGAGGCTGAAACTATGGTTGTTTATATACACTTCCATTCTCATGTCCTTATGTAGTCGATTCACTTTGTTATATCAGCCTATCAGTAGCACTTGGTGAAATAATCTTACCGAGCTAGTTTAAATCTATAACCAGGCATAAAATTGGCTCAAGTTATTCTTTAGTTATTGGCTAAGCTCTCTATCTTGAGTGTTGGACCTTGGGCCATGTGTAGCCCAAGCATTCATAATGGACAGACTGAATATGGTATATGTATTAAAGCTTAGAGAACCTCAAATCTTGGCAGAATTTTAGAGATTTGATCACATTGAATGAGATTAGAATTATTCTATGGGTACATAATATTGTACATATACACAGACCCCCTCCAATAAGGGGCCGTCAGGTGTCAATTTTGGACACCCTTATGTACAATATTATGTACCCATAGAAGTTACCATGAGATTAATGTTCTCATAGAGTTTGAACCGATTAGATCCCTTAGTGGTCCAATAGATAGGACTGGAACGCTACAATTTCATAATCTCTGTTGGTATTTATGGTTGATCTAGTAATAACAACACAAAAGAACGTGAACGAGATGTGAATATCATTAGGCTAATGGCTTATTTGTTTCCTTGATAGCTGGGAAAAATTTACAAGGCATTAAGTATAGGGTAATTCAGTTTTCAAGTTTGAAGTTTCAAAATTCAAAAGTCAGGTGTTAATTAATTAATTAAAAATATATTATTCATTAAATATATTAAGATCACAATTATACAATTAATGGTTATAGGTACTTACTTATAAGTCACGTCACATATTATCAAATTAATTATTGACGAATTATTTTATTGGTCAAAAATAAAAAAATTAAAAATTTATAGGTCACAATCTATTTGTTGATCACAGATAAATTGTGACAATCACAAATTTTTAAATTAGTTGGTCACAAATTATTTTTTAATCACAAATTATCAAATTTTTAGATCACAATTAAATAGTTGGTTATAGACAATCAAATAGTTGGTCACATACCACCACCAACTCTACCACCAAAGCCACCACAGTCACTTGCAACCACCCTTACCCCGCCACCGTGGCCACCACCACCACCACCACCACAACACCTTTGTGAGTGAGTGGAGCACATCTGCGAGGTGGTGCTCAACGTGATACTTTGGTAGTGAGAGAGAGTGAGAAGATAAAATGTGTGAGACAACGATCTTGGATAGTGGGTTCGTCGTTGATGTGAGCCCCACCATCTTTGGCACAGGGTGGAGCACTGCTGTGAGTCGTGCTCAGCGTGATGCTCCGACGTGAGTGAGAGTGAGAAGAGAAAGTGTGTATGTCAACTATCTCCAATAGTAGATGCGTTATCGTCATGTGTGTGATGGCGGTCTTCGACAGTGTACCTGTCGTCGTCGCCAGATTAAGGAGGTGTAGATAGGTGGAGAAAGTGAGAAGATAATGGATAGTGAGAATAGAATGAAATGATTTTTAGAGTTTGGAATTGAAATGGTTTGAGATATTTAATATTTAATTATTATATAATAAATTGTAATATTTGAATACTTGTTTGCAAGTAATTTCCCCTAGATTCAATTAGCCTATTGGTTTGATTTTTTTGGCTATAGAGAAAGCTCATCCGCGGGGATATCCTCACTTGCTTCCTTCGATTTCGTGTAAGTCTTCCTTTCCTTTTTTATTAAAGCTCCCTCTACTGTGAGGAATTTGACTTGTCACAAACTACTAATTCAACGATCAACTCGACTCAAAAAGTCAAGACGTTGACTTATACATGCGAGATAAAAAAAATGGAATTCACAATAACGATACAACTGATATTTTATAGAAGAATGACAAATATCCTTGGCAGAAGCATCTCCAAAGAGGAGGTAGAGATGGTAGAGGAATTCCTTAAAAGATTTTTGAGTGTTGCTTCCTATTGCTTGATTGTGGTCCCAAATATTGAATACTATGAGTTGTCTTAGAAGATAGTGCTTGTATTGTTCTAGGTCATTGAATGCATTGCAACAGTTATTATCCTCAATTGGTAGCACAAGTCCATTTCTTGGCCACTTAGGTCCATTATGTTTATGTGATGTTACTTCAATCATAACTTACAACATTTTCTCTGTGGTTTTGTATTATCACACGATAGAAGTTGGCACACACCACACTTTAAAAAATAATGAAGGGCGTTAGTTCATTTTGGGCATACTAGGAACTAACATAGCAAGTTGTTAGGAGGTACGTTGGATATTTTGGTCTTAAGGTATTGTTGAAGTCTTTATGGGCATGTAAAAACAAATGATACTATAGTGAACAAGATTTGATTTCTTTTATCTTTGATAATGTTCAAATGCGCAATTCATCTTATGAAATAACTCAAACTCGATTTCATTAAAAATCAAGCTCTCTCTGTTTTAAATAAATAAAGTGGTGCTTCTAATTTATTAAATATATGTAAGCCTATGTTTGGCTCATGTTTATAAATACTCAAGTTATTTTAATATACACAATTGAAAGAATTCACGATTACTATTAATTTATTTATCACTAATTTTTATCTATTTATATATAATTTAAAGTGTCTATAAACACTTTCCAAATATTCGATATATGCTTAATAATTTTCCATGATTACTTCCATGATCGCTTAATTGCATAATCATTATGGATTCCTTTTCTTATAATTCTTTGTAATCCTATCCCTATATTAGTTGGAGCCATATTCTGGAGATAAAAATGAATTAAATTCATAATATTTTATAAGTTATTAGTCCCACCTTTCGTGCAAATTCTCTTTTCTTTCTTTATAAAACCGAAAGTTGGATCTTTTGCAAACTTCTTTTGCCCAAAAGAACTCAAAAAGACAATTAAAATATTTAGATTTCTGCAGACTGCAATATTCTATTCTAAGTGATCCCTCTTTCATCCATTTTAGCACTTTTTTCTTTATCATTTTTAATCGTTTTCCAGCAGCCCTTGACATTCACTTTTCTTTGGGATGGGTCCATGGCACATAAACCTTTCTTCGGTTAAGTCTACATGATTTGGTAACAATTTCTAAATAGGCCCATTTCTTGTACTTTGTTCACACTTAGGCCGACCACAGCACTCAATTCTTCCTACCACTTTACATTCACTGGTAGCAATATTTTTGTCCCATTTTGGGCAGAGAAGAATGTTAAAATTACCCTTTTTTTGGTTTAACTCCCGTTTGATTTTGATTTTTCAAACCAAAAATTCAATTTTTTAACTGTTATTTAATATGGTCAAATTTCATTTTTGACTTCATTACTTATAGATGGAACACACTTTTCTCTAACAGTCAAAAAATTGATTCTAAGAATCAATACCAAACAGACCCTTATTCTAATTGAAAATTCATTTGAATGTGTAGAGCGACGCGACCTCCAATGGGAATGATGGTCGATTATATTTGGTTGTTTGACAATGTTCATTTTTTGTATTCTAACGTTTTAGGGTATTTAAGGATAGAAAAATCATTTTTATTAGGATAATGTCATTTATACAATGATTTTTTACAACATTGTTAACAATGTTGTACGTGTCAAAAAAGTGTTGGTTGAAAAGATAAATTATTTTTTAAATTGTTCAATGGCAAGTTGTCAATAATGTTGTAAAAAAGATTGTAGACCAAACATAATTGCTTTTATTAAGTTAAAGAGTGTTCAACTACCAGAAGGGGTCATAATCTATTTCACATCGACGATTAAAAGTCGACTACCCTTCCAAGTATGATACATCTGGTAGCAGATGAAACATGTTTACCCTTTTCGAGACTACTACAAAACTACTTATTTCTATAGATTCGTCTGTGGCCTTTTGGTAGGTTGGTAATGTAGTCATTTTACAGGTTTCGTGAATTAGCTGTTTTTCGTCAAGATTAGTGAAAATCATTCCTCAATTTACAGAGGAAATTGTACAATTGATCCTCAATTTATTGTTTGAATAGCAAATTATAATGTGTAATTAGTCCTCAGTAATGAAAACCATCTCAATATTTGTTAAAATAGTCACATGGATCGAGAGGCGGCTCAACAACTTGAGCATTAGGTGTAATTACTTAGGGGCTTTTTTAATATTTCATATTATTATTATAAATTAATGAAGCAAATGATAAGTGATTGAAGTTCTGTCGATCATGAAAGACGATATTTTCGTTAGAGATTCTATGTTATGTTGTCTCTGCAATTAGAACAAAATTACCAACATCGATATCTTTGATGATCATTGATGTATCTCCATTGGCGATTATCTACACGATGTTTTCGATTATCTCATTAACCATTGACAAGGCTTTGGTTGCTGGTGGAAGCCATTGGTATATATATATATATATATATATATATATATATATATATTTTATTTTTCTCTATAATATCATCAATAGATAAGTTATTCTTTTAACTGTGATTTTATTTCCATATTTTTTTTTTCATAATATTAACTTTTAAATTTTATTACTGTATTTATTTTTAAAAAATTAATCGGTAAGTTAAATTTAATAAACTTTTATATTTTTAATATTAATAATATTCTTAAATTTTAAATTTTTTATTTACATAAAGACATAATTTTCTCAAATTAATTTTTTTAATTTTTTTAATACTTTATTGAACTATTAGGATGTCTATTGGTATATTAAATTCATTAAGACAAATCTTTCTTAAATTATAATCGAAAAAATCTTAAATAATTATTTTAGAATGTTTTTTGTTATCTATGGACTTTTAAGTTAGTAATGTTTATTATTTTAATTTTATTAATTTAGTTAGTGACTGAATCTCTTTCTTTGAATAAATGTAATTGAAATTTTTTTAGTACTTTCTGGCAAAACAATCTACTAAAATATTCCAACAGTAAGATTTTTGGAATGGATTTTTCTTTTTTCATTTTTCTTTAAATAAAAGAATTGATGATCTTACTAAAATAGGAGGCCTTAAGCCATCCAATTTGTCTTTAGCCGGTTCTATGTCGATATATTTCAAGATAAATAAATTGTAACTCCACAAAATTGAATATGTGAACATGAACATGACGATTAACAATTTGGATTGTTCATTATTAAGATTGATTTTGCAAAAGATTGGAAAGATTATCCACTTGAATTATATAAATTAGACCAAAAAATGCAAACTTTCCATTATTCTCATGTTTGTCGAGTTTGAATATTCTCATTTCATGCCATGTATAATGGGTTTTATTGACCTTTTGAATTGTATTGATTTTCAACCTCGATAATAGTTAGTGATTAATTATAAATTCAACAACCTGATATCGACACAAGTGCAAGATATTGAGCTCAACCTTCTACCACGTCTTATTAGCATTTCTACATCACCCCTCATCAAATTGAGTGTAACATCATTCATTTATATATTTCTAATGAATTGAGTGGTCAATAGTTCATATCAATTATGATGTTGGAATTTTTATCCTAGTCCCCATTTTTTTAATAATCCAATATGACCATTAACTTGCCATTCATCTTCTAATTTTGAACACCCCGGGCTCTTAAATTCTTAAAAATGTCTAATTAAATTACGAATTACAACTTTGTCGAAAAATTTTATTTCTATTTTGGATGATAATCTACATCGATGTAATGAAAATGAATGGTTCTTGACAATTAAAAACAATTTGAATAATCGACTCGTTCTTTGATACTGTCTAATGAAATCTTCCTTTAGAAATATCAATTAAAGGATTCGGACGGAAATTTTAGACCATATAAATGATGCCATAGAAGTAAAAATTCATGAAGGGCAAGAATAAAAGGAGAAAAAATTATTCTAAACACACCCGATTTAAAAGCATTTCTGGTTTTTGCACTCCTCATTAATTGATTCACTAGAAAACATATTTCTCTTTCCTTCTGAATTTCTTCCATTCTTGTTTTACAATGATTCATGCACAAACAAGCTTGTTTTTGGAGTGAACAGACCAAACTTCATGTGCATTGATTATGTCAATTTTAATTGACTCATCTAAAAGTTGAATGTATTAAATGAAGGGTATTCAAACACGTACCTCAGTATAAATTTATATTTTCTGAAATTGCACTAATGCTCCTCAATTTATAATTTTAATAACAAGTTGGTCTCTGAGTCCTTAGTCGTTCATTATAGTTGTACAATCAGTCTTTATAATTAGATAAATCGTTTAGATCTTTGTTGAATTTCCTCATTTGAACATTCAATTGTTCAAGTTTTTATTCATTCCTCAATTAAAAAGGAGAAATAAAAAGAATCAGAGTCAATTCAGACAGTTTGATCATATAGATAAGTTGGTGTCTAGGAGTTAATTGGCTACCATTTATTTGATGATAGAGTCTCACACAAAACCACCAAAAAACCAATCCCCCTTACTGAGTTCTCCGGTACCAACTCTTGTGGTTAGTGGAAAATATCCATCAGACCATAAAAATTGATGGTTTTCAAAGATGCAAATATTTGCCCTTTTTAAAAAAACTTAAAAGGTAACTTATAATTTACTTTTAAAAATCAAATATTAATTTTAATATCACATTTAGTAGTATCTACAATTGTTATTCACTTATCACTACCACTCATTTGTATCACATTACAATTCTTCTACTTTTATACAAACATAGACAAAGAAGAATCAAAATACACGTAGGGAAGTAGGAATCGAATTTCGAGACAAGAGTCCCAATTTAAATGTAAAACATAGTTTGATAAAAGTTTAATTTGTTTACTTAATTCAAGGCTTGTAGCGCATCTATAATGAAAGGTCGAAAACTAATAGTTCAATCTTTTTATTACTAAAGGGTTGACGCTTAAAGTATTTAAGAATAAGTGTTATCGAAATTTAAGCACCAAGCTTTTACATATTATCTTATGTAACATTAAACCGCCACGTTTTTTTGATCTTTAGAAGAAAAATCTTACTAGTTGTCACACATTATAATTGAGATTGAGTCATTGGCACAATTAAATTGCAACTGTTACTTCTTTTGACCTGCCAAATATTACATCAGAAAGATTACAAGAACTTATCACATTCTTTTGTCATCGGCTTTATGGCATTTAATTAAAAAAATCAAATCACACAGATACACTTTAGATTGCAAAGATTACACTTTTAAGATTACGCATAAGCTTAATTCACATTTGCTTATCTTATTTGTTGTTTATTATTGAAAAATAGAGTGAAAAAATTTTTAAAAATCATTTTTTCTTGCTTTTAATATACTTTTTGAAGTAAGTTTGATGTGAATTCTTCAAAAAGTTTAGAGCCCAACAAACCTTTTTCTTTCCAGTGTCATATTCAAACTTTCTTTAGACTCAATCGTCAATCGAACAAGATGATAAAGTATTTATTTAATTGATCTTAAATTTATTAGAATCGTGAATTGGTTTGTTGTGACTCGTTGCCGTCGTGTTTTTTTACTAAATATTAAAGTAGATTTCAGCAATAAATTAAACTAATCTATGAGAAACAATTCGAGTAATTAATCGCAAATTTCTTGGATATGAGACTACATTTATTGTTGTTGAAGCATTCTTTGCTAAATCTTTCTGTAGATTATCCCAATCGATCACAAATTTATTGAGAAAAAGACTTAATGAGGCCTTCCTTATCATACTCCAAGTCCTATAATCCTATTTAATAGCACAACTTGCTCACAAATTTATTAAGAAGAAGAATTGCCCCCAGGGCATATCTCCCAGTGGCAAAGGGGGGGGTGGATAGGGCTCAGCGCGGCAGTGTGCAGAGTTCGATTCCCCTCAAGGTGGAATTGGCTTTGTTGCAAGCGGGAGTTACCATATGGGTTAACAGCCTTGGCCTATCCATGTGCTCTCTACCCTGACTCCTGGGAGGCACATCCTGCGATTTACCTCCTCTACGATGACCCAGGGCAGGGTCGGTGGAGGCCTTTAAGGTTGGGGTTCAACCTTTATTAAGAAGAAGAATTAGTTTGTCCTCTGTTGACATACTCAAAGTCCTATTTAAGAGCACCACTAGCAGTCCCCATTCTGCTACACTCACCTCACTCCTATTTGTCCTCCTCTCTCCTCTCTCTCTCTCTCTCTCTCTGAGACACACACAATAGCACACAATAGTCTGTCATTTGATGTCTGCAAGAGGGTGTTGTGGAGCAGATGCTGCTGCTGCTGCTGATACAAAAACAAAAGTAAAACCGACCATGTTTTGCAAGCAGAATTCCTGCAAGAAAACGAAGGACCAGAAGCAAACAAACTGCATAAACAGCTGCAATTTCAGGCTGCCAAATTCATATCCCATGAAGTATCTGAGAAATCTAGGTGAAAAAATGGCAGCACTTTTGAGAAAGTCTGACAAGAAAAAAGGTTGTCCTCGAGTTACATCGTCAACCTCGGAGCAATCGAAGCCAAGTATTGCTCCCATTGATTCTCAAAGGGCTGAAGCCATTGATGATTGCATTGAGTTCATTAATTCTTCTTCATCCCTGCCAAGATCTAATTCTGTTGTTGATCACTAGACAGCCACCCCCCTCACCGCACCCCCACCCCATACCCCTCTTATATATAGATACATATAGTTACAAGAAATTTATCAGTTTGGATGGTGTAATCTGTTAGACGTTGGGAAGTTTTAGTGTAAGATTGTATGATATGTATATGGTTGGTGTGACTGTGATAGTTGTAACTTTTAAGCTATTGGGAATGGTAATAATTGGACAGCCCATGTTTTGGTGGTTTAATAATGTTTCGTGTATTAAGATTTTTGTCTATGCCAATTTTCTTTAATTCTCTACCTCTTGTTGTAGGAAATGGGAAGTCAACATCACAAGAATTAATTTCTCTGATAAAAAAAGTAAATTATTTCGTGTATGAACAAGAATATAATTATTTTATTATAAACAAAAAACACGTAGGTGTTATATAAATTACCCTTTAGAATGTTTTACAAAAACCCTTTTGTGTTGTTCTTTTGTATTTCTCTTTGATTCCGCTTTTAAACCTTTTCGTCTTCTTCCATGTTATTCAAGAACTCAAAAATGTGAGTAACGCTATTTAATTTCACTAGAGCTATAATCACTGTCTATATAGCTAATATAACATTAAATGATAAATGAAATTAAAACTTTTCATTTAACCTATCATCTATCACCATATAGACTGAAATTATAATCTCAGTAGCGCTAAATAACATTATTCCAAAAATATTCCAGAGATTTTTGTGCGTGGTCACAATAATAAAATTATGCAATTAAACCTTGACATATATGCCTATATATAACCCATATTTGAGCTCCATTATAATTAGTTTTTGGGGAAAAATGTATTTTGTAATAGTTATTTTTTAAAGAATGTATGATTAAAAATGAAAGAAAATTTTATATTTATTTTTAATATTATTTTATTGAAAAATGTATAGTTGAAAATAAGAGAAAGAAAAGTGCGTTCGATAATTAATGAACCCCAAACAGATATTGTGACATAATTTGAATATGGAAAGAATATTCCAAAAAGAATTTTTCATTTTTCTTTTATTCCATACATTCTCTTTCCATATACAAGCAGCAGACATGTGGCACATGTCACCGCCACACGTCTAGTACACATGGCTACTTGACGTTGCAACGTCTTTGTCCAATTAAATTCAATTGAGTCAATTACAGTTAACAATAATTTATAACTCTTATAATTTATCCATTAAATTCTTATTTTGAAGCCACCGGAGGTACCTATTTGAATCCAATTCCACTTAGCTTTAATAAATAAATCTTGACTCGATCAACTCTTCATCGACTTGTGTCATCAAGTTGATCAAGTGGAACAACATGGGTTGAAAATAAATGATCTTTGTTTGGAGTCGGGATGGAATGTAGAGAAACTTAAAGAGGTAGTGGGTGCTGAGTTAGCAGGAGAGATCATGCAGAATTGTGTTTCTTTTAAACCTGGCCAAGATGTATTGACATGGAAGCCTCAGAAACAGGGTTTCTTTTCTTTTCTTTTTTTTTCATCAAATAGCGGTTGGGATGTGGATGTGCTTAGAATCCGAGCATCAGAGGTGTCTTGGACCAAATGGTTATGGCATCAATTTCTTCCTAAACAGGTTTCAGTGGCAATGTGGGAAGCTCTGAATCGGAGTCTGTGCTGATGCAAGGCTCCGAGAGGTAGGAATTTCGGTTGTGTCTACTGTCTAGATGTAACTGTTGTTTAGTTAGCCATGAACATGGGCGGAGCACGTCACTGAAATTTTAGGCCCAAACAAATTTTTTTTTTTTTTTTTTTTTTAGCAACAGGGGAGGTGGAATAAAAACATGTTTTAATTTACATGGGTTTTATTTTTTTGCCCAAACCCATGATTTTGTTTTATAGTTTTATCATTATTAAATTCATTATCAAAACACAATGTTCAACATGGGTTAAATTATGCCCGCACTCAGTGGCGGATCCAAGAAAAAATTCAACGCAGGCTAATACATATAAAAAAAAAAAATACTGCACATTAAAAAATTATTTTTACTTAAATTTTTTTTAATGGACATTTGGGCTGAAGGGGACGGGCTGGATCCGCCCATGACCATACTGAACAAATTTCCTGGCTCCACCCCTATCCATGACGAGATTTTGCAACTGAGGTTTGGAGGAGAGTGTCTAATGCTTTGGATGTCAGGTGGAGGGAGGGGCAAAGCTGGTGGGAGAGGATAGATTTAAGGTGTTCGACGTTCAACTCAGTTGGGGCGCCTTTTGGGGCTGATTCCATGCCTGGTAAAGTGGCGTTTGTACGGAAGGAGATGGAAGGCTTGCATGGAAGGGAAGTATGAATTGATGGAAGATGTATTCCTTGCCATTAAATTTTTGGCTACAGCAGATTTCTTCATCTATTCAAAAGGTAAACATTCTTTCCAAGCAAGATGAAAAACTGCTCACTGGTTTGGATATTCCGTGTTTGCCCAGGCAGCAACATCGGAGCGTGACTCTGTGGATGTTAATTGGTTGCTCAAAAGGAAATCAGGTGGCTGATGCATTGGCAAAGCGAGGTGCTGAGGGCTGACATTTACCGTCACGTGGCCTTGTTCGTTATGATCGTCTTGGAGTCCCTTATTTACGTATATAAATTGTTGTGGTGTTGAGAGGCTGGGTAAGATGTTTTGACTGGTTTTCTGATAGGCTTGTTTAGTTATTTAGTGAGTTTTGTTGTTGGAATCGCTAGGCTTTGTTAGATTGCTTATTCTGCTATTTTGGTTATCGCGTCTGTAATCACGAGTTTCCTCTGTCATTTTTTTTTTTAATAAAGTTGGAGGTACCGTCCTTCCCAAAAAAAAAAAAAAAAAGAGCTCTTGATCGATTTAGATAATTTATTAATCTCGTTTTATTCCACTAAAGGAACGAGATTGCACTATCAATCTAATTAATATTACTAAATTTATATAATCAATAATTATATCTTCTAACTTGGTGTAGTTACATATTACCCCTGTCAACCATTTCGAATATTTCTGACAAGGCGAAAATGAATATTAGGCTTGGGCATCGGGTGGGTCGGTCCGGATATTTCAATGCCCAAAACCATCTATTATACTTCGAGTATTTCGCAAATGAAACTTTTCAGGTCTTCGTAAATGTTGGAACCAAACCCGAACCCGAACTCGAACTGTCGGTTTCGGTGCTATCCATAACATTTTTATATATATTTATTTAATAAATATTTCATATAGACCCTTTTGGTACATATACCTAATATGTTGCTACTCGAAAATATATGTGCAATGAAGAAAATCCAATTAAAAAATCTTCAAAAAGCAAAATATTGGATATTAAAAGTCACGAAAATAGGAGAAAGTTAAAAAAAATCAAAAATGAAATTATAATTTAGAATAAATTACTTTTCTTAATAAATCTTATTCGATCTCTAAGAGATGCATACGAGACATATAATTTAATTATGAACAATGCTTGAATTCTTTTACTTGTAAAACAAACTGATATAAAAAAATACTAATTAATTACTTAGCTAATATGGTATCAAAAAATTATGGCCCACATATTGAACTCGCTCTGCTTGAATAAAAAATAAATATTTAGAAAGAGAACCACGAACTTAAGATAACAAAAAGGTACAATACAACGCGAGCAATGAATATATCAAATTCAATTGCCATGCGTTATGAAAAAATTAAAAAAAAATCACTTAAATTTATTAATAATACAAGAAAGTAAAATGCTTGAATTGCAAAAGAATGAACGTTTTGATTCATCAACTTATATTACAATCAGTTTGAAATTTTTTATTTATAAAAAACTCAAATTGTAAAAGGCTTGAATTATAAAAGAATGAACGCTTTGATTCATCAACTTATATTACAATCTGTTTGAAATTTTTGATTTATAAAAAACTCAAATTGTAAACATTAGCATATCATAACCTATGAGATGCAACAATCTGATGTAAGGTGAGATGTAAAAAAGTAATAACCAAACTTTTTTTTTTTAGGGTTAAAGTTTAAAATTTTAGACTAATTACTATCAAAATTAGGATTTTTAGGTTTTATATGTTTTTCCAACCAATAAATTACAAATATATTTTCGATTCCATTCGAGTACCCACAGTTCAGTTCAGGAACCAAGAATCGAACCGAACTCAGTCAGTTCTCGGTTCTCAGTTCCGATTCCTAATTTATTTTTTTGGGAATCGATCAGAACCTTCGGTTCTAGTTTGATTTCAATTCGGGAGATTCGGTTCTAGTTAAAATGCCAAGACCTAATGAATATAATACCCTTTTTTCAAATATACACAAGTCTTGAAATTCCATTTTATATCAACAGTTTCCATGCGATCATATCGAGTGAATTGTCCAAATAGTCACTGAACTTTGCAAAAAGTTTCCAAGGGGTTACGAACTTTAAAAATCACCTAAATGGTCACTGAACTTTGCAAAAAATTTCCCAGAAGTCACTGAACTTTCCAACCCCTAAACCACCTTAGAACCACCAATTATGGACCACCAAAATCCACCCTCTGGCCACCTTGGCCGTCGGATCGACATACCACCTTGAAGCCCTCGCTTCTGCCTTTGTAAACCACCCAAGTTCCAATCATAACGCTAACTGATTTGGCTGAAAATTCAAGTCAAAATGGGCTGACCAAGCACAAAAATGGCCAGAAGTGAACGAGTCACCAGTTTTGGACCACCAAAACTCCACCCTCTGGCCACTTTGGCCGTCAGACCGACATACCACCTTAAAGCCATCGTTTCCCTCTTCACAACACACCCAAGTTCCAATCATAACACCAATCGACTTGGTCGAAAATTCAAGCCAAAATGGGTTGATCGAGCACTAAAAATGGCCGGAATCTTCAAGGTCGTATGTCGGGCCAGTGGCCATAGTGGCCGGAGGGTGGATTTTGGTGGTCCATAAATGATGGCTCTAAGGTGGTTTAGGGGTTGGAAAGTTCAGTGACTTCTGGAAAATCTTTTACAAAGTTCAATGACTATTTAGGTGATTTTTAAAGTTCATCGACTTCTAAGAAAACTTTTGCAAAGTTCACTGACTTATGAGAAACCTTTTACAAAGTTCAGTGACTTATGGGAAACCTTTTACAAAGTTTAGTGACTATTTAGGTGATTTTTAAAGTTCAATAACCCCTTGAAAATTTTTTGCAAAGTTCAGTAACAATTTGGGCAATTCACTCGATCATATCACCTACTAATTCTACAATAATGTTGAATTACTTAAGCTCAAATCTAATTGTTCATTAGAATTCCTTTGAGACCGTGATCATGCCTATTAAAAATGTAACGAATTCCATGTTACTAATATATGTTCCTGTTATTTCACTTTAACTTCCAAGGCACCAACATGCTAACCAACAAATTGATTTCACATATAGATATCTCAAATTAGTAATCGAGTCAATATCCACTCAGGATTAAGGTCCCATGTATGACAAACAAGTGAAATTAATTAATTTCATCAATCTGATGATTTAAATTTTACGAGATCCAATCTAATACAATCAAAATGTCCTCTCAATGTTCTTATAAATATCAAATACAAATTTTATTAAAATTGATACGGTCATATCAAAATAAAAGGTTTGTTTTTATTTGTCGACCCGTGCTTAATAATTTAAGCACTCAATTATGATATCAAAATGTTCTATAAGCAAATTCAAGCTCAAGTTAATATTCTATTTTAAATATCATGAATACAAATAAATTTACTCATCATGCAAATATACCACATCAATGAGTACCTCTTCAACTATAACCTCGGCTTTCACTTGTCCACTGGGATCTATAGAGACCCTTTATTCCATGGGAAGTACCAATTTCTCGAATATGATTCTTTGACGAAAATTGGAGCCAAGTTGCTTGAATCACTTTCTAACATCCCATCCAATAGAATTTCACTTGTGGACTTGTGATCTTCTATATACTTGTCATCTAAGAACGTTGCATTTGTACTGACAAATACTTTCTTACCTGGAAGATTATATAAGAGATAACCTATATTTCCCTTTGAATATCAATAAAAGGTTAAGACGTAACATTGTCTCCATTTTATCCATCTTTCCTTTCAGCACTGTGCCTAACATCCTCAAAACCGGATGTGGTGTAAAGTGGGTTGTGCCCATATCAAAACTCTAATAGTGTCTTGGAAACCAACTCAGATGGTACTATGTTGAGAAGGTACCATGATCATCTGTGGTACATATCCCCAAATGAAGTGGACAATGAGGGATCACTTATTATCGCTCTAACCATATGTAAGAGAGTTCAGTTCTCATTATACGATAAGTGGTCCCTAACTCATGAGAAGACACTCATCATTTTGATCAGATCGGAGATTCTAGATACTCTTACCTAATTGCTTCTCAACTTTCATCGAAAAATCCTTGGATCATGTTACTCTCTAAACTAGATTTTGAAACCCATACAGATTCCACCTCTAAACCAAAACACAAGCTGGACATGTTGATGGGACAATTGCATTGTCTTTAAGAAGCTACGAGGTCCTCCTAAAAGAACGAAAGGCGTGACGAGCTGGCAGCCACTCCTAAAATATCGAATACATTAGAGAAAGATGTGAATCATAATCAGATAATATAGCCTTAAGATCTCATAAAAGAATTTCATTAGTTCTATACAACGTCTTTCTCTTATTACTCGTTGTAATGTTATGAAAAAAACCATTCATTAAACTTTAAAATTGTCAACCAATCTTCCCGCATCTATAAGAGCATCATCCAACTTAACATCAATCGATAAGTATCGCATAATCGTGCTCAAATGATAGTTTAGAGATGGAATAACAATCATAAAAAAAGTTTTGGGAATGCTAAAAGATACAAGACCAATGGCTCTTACTAATATTAATACACGAGTAAACCATAAATTATCCTCCCTTTCATTGAGTTTCGTGGTCACCTATAACCCATGCAAGGAGTTTGCAAATGTGATTATGTTGGAAATAAAAATAGATGATAATAAAAAAGTAGAAAACGTAAGTGTGAAAAGAAGCAAAATTTAGGGACCTCTGGTTCAAACAAAATGGCACAATAAAAAATATTTGTAGAGACTATGTATCTGATCCTTCTTTAATTCTCATAAACGTCATCCCTGTTACTTACCCTAATATGTCCATAAGCAAATTTTATTTCAAATAATTTCTATATTTTTAAAGCTTCGACAAAAATGCTCTCATTCCAGCTCACTAATTGCTTACATTGATGTCATGAGGCTCCACAAATTAGACAAATCAATATTTAGAATTGAATAGCATTAAGTATTTCTCTTTCTTTAGTACCGTAGATGTTGACAATACATTAATGACTCTTTACTCGTCTAAAATAGAAATATATAAAATTTTTGAATAATGCTATCTAGCAAAAGTGGTGCTAAATTACCCATCTAGGTAGTCACTTTTAATATGTTTAATTAAATGAATCATGTGATATGCATTTAAATAGATATATCATTTAATGTCATGCAGTTATCACTTGGATTGATACTTGGCACTAGTGGTGATGATAGCCTCACTCAAAAATATTATTCATTCTGTTCAATTTATATATGTTGACTTTCTTTATTTTTTTGTCCCAATTATATAGTCTTGTTTCTTTATTAAGAATGTTCTATTTTATTTGTTTACTAATATACCCTTATTTAATTTGTTTAGTTATAACTAATTTTCTCCACTTAATCTTGAAATTATACAAATATTCATAAGGGTAAACTAAAATTTTTTGACAAAATCATAATTCAGTAAACAAAATCAAACTATATAAATGGAATGGATGGAGTATTAATAAGGGGAAAAAATCATAATTCAGTAATTTAGTTTACACCAAATCACAGATTAGGTGTATAATTTGAAAATGCAAAACTCAGATATGAGTTAATTGATTAAAAATATTTATTAATTAAATATAATAATGTCGCAGTCATACAATTAATGGCCACATGTACATAATTATAGGTCACAATTTATTTAGTGGTCACATATTGTTAAATTAATTGGTCACAAATTATTTCGAGTGTCACAAATAAAATTTTTTATAGGGTACAGTTTATCTATTGGTCATATATTTTCAAATTTATTGGTCACAAATTATTTTTTTAATGACAAATTATCGAATTTTATGGTCACATTTTAATTGTTAATCATAAAGAACCAAATACTTGATCACATACACCTAAATACTAGATCTCGGTTCTCATCCACCACCAATACTTGATCACAAATCGACCACATAGTTGGTCACAAACACTCTTCGTCCCATCTCGTCGCTACGCCACCATCGTCACAACCACCACCAGTAATAACAATAACACAACACCACTGCCACTAATATCACCACCTCACCATTATAACGACCACCACCACCCAGATCTGAGCACATAGATCCACGACCGCCCATTGACATTGGCCTCTTGTTGCACCATTGACATTAGCCTCTTGTTGCACCCCATTCTCATCAAATATCGCCATCTCTTAACCCACAGGTTTTCAACTGACCTTAGCTTACGTGGGTTATCCTCTGACAATGGATTCGAAGCCATCAAGTGGCTTGCCCTCCGACAATGGATTGCCTATGTCATTGCATAAGCCTCCAAAACAGGTGCGCTGAATGCCTCCTCAAGCCGAGCTAATATGACATACGCCAGTGATGCATTGTAGCTCCAAATGAACTGCGGCTTTGGGTTGTCAGTTTTACCATTGCTGAGGCAGTAAGTGTTGCTCAGAGGAGATCGCAATGAGCTTCACTCGCTGCTCGACGACGACAGCCATGTGGAAGAGACGCTAAGAGAGACAGAGAGAGAAAGGGGAAAAAGATGGGAAGAGGGAGAAAATAATTTAGGGTTTTAATTGGGTGGAGAGAGTATATATATTTACCTGATTTTTGAATAAGTAGACTTTAACCCTCATTTTTTAAATTCAATCTTTAAATTCCTGTATGGATGTAATTTCCTCTATTAACAAAGACAAAAATTCAATAATGTGCCATCTTCCAAATATAGCGAATTGTACGCCTATCCAATAATATTCTCCAATAGCCCAACAAAAATAAGGGGTGATTCAAAAATTAATTAGGGTTTAGAAACAAAATAACTTAAAAAGCATTAATTGTATATCAAAAAAAGTTTAATTTGTAATCACTTAGAACATAAAGAAGAAAAAGTTTTATCTGAATATGTTTAAATAATTTAATTTATTTCTTAAAAAATAAAAAATAAAAGCCAGTTGGTCCCTAACATTTGCCCTTCAATGTGAGAAGAGTCCTTAATGTTTATATCTTGGCATGGGTATTCCTAAGGGAAATGATATTTGTACACCGAGGTTGACACATCGGTGTACAACCCCTCACATGGGGCCCACGACCAATAAAAAATCATGGGCCCCCTCTTGTGATGGGGAGGCTCTAATCTAATGATTATAGATCGAATCTATCCAATTTTTTATAGTACAATGGTTGGCTGTTCATGGCTAGCTATATCTGTCATCTTTTTTTGGGTTAATACTTGCAAGTTGCCAGCTCCAACCATCATCCATGTATGATCCATACTAGATCCGACCAACTGCCCATCCTACCTACCAATTAATCACGAAATGCTATGGTTCTTACTTATAATTTATCAATTTCTTCAGAAGTAATTCGCGAGATCATGCATCTCTCCTTCCTAGTTATAAAGGAAAAAGGTCCAGCTCTTTGACCCTGAATTTAGAGTATCCTATTTTCACGCAATTCACATGGGTCAACAAGCAATCAATATTTCACAATCAAGTTGAGTAAATCAAAAATCCAAACAAGGTTCATGGCTAAGGGAAAAGATGCGTGAGTAACGGTGATTTTGGATGTACAGGCCGCTAGAACGGTACCAAATCGAGGCAAACTTTGAAAACTGGATATGACCTAAAAATAACATGGGTCAAGTTCGGTCAGTGAAATGATGGAAGATAAGCTTCATCATTAGATATGATTGAGTATCGAGGAGTCAATGCATTTAGGCCAAATACATAATGAAATTAGATCATTTTTTCTTTAGTTATTTACTATAGCAATTAGGATCTGGAAGTCGATCCGGGGCAATTGTTCGGATCTATAATGACGTAGCCATGAGACGCTCAACGGACCTTATAAAAATAGATCATTCCTTAACTTTGGAAAGAGTCAATCAAAGAATTTCATTATATCCCTTTTAAGCGTTCTATTTCATCTAATATTTCATAGGGATAGAGTCAACCCCGGTGCATAAGAGCACAGACCCATTCCTAATCTATGTGCTTTGGTGCACAATGGGTCCTTTCTTAATGAGGAAGACCAATATGACCTTAATTTTAAATTGAAAATTGTAACTAGGTCCCTAACATTTGGAAGAAGTAGAAATGGTCCTAAACCTTATCTAATAATATTTAATTTATTGTACTAAATGTATTATTATAGTTGTGTCAATCAAATTGAGAAGGAACAAAAACAAAGTTAAATTATCATGCTTTAACTGCATAGAATTGCTACGTGAAATAAATAATAAAAAAATAACTTATATAATTTTATGGCATTCGAACAACGGTAATTTCTTTTGCGTTAAACATAAAATAATGATAAAAATTATTATGTGAATTATACATTCTCTATTTCTTTATCGAAAGATAATAAGACTATAAATTAAATTACAAAGAATATGTGAAGCTCTAATGTTTGTCTTAATAAATGAAAAGTTCAAATATAATATGAGGAAATGTTGGATTTCTAGCATTTTCATTAATTATTGCTTAAATGTTCAAATCACAGTGATTTATCAATGAAAATGGAATGTCGTTTGCTCACTGCGTACACTTAAAGCACAATAGATTATTTTTCTCCCTAAAAAATTGAATTCATACAACATAATGATATATTTAGTACTCTAAATTAAATATTATTAAATAAGGATTTGGGACGTATTTGTACTCTTTTCAAACGTTATGGATCTAATTGCAATTTTTATTAATTAAATTAAAGGTATATTGGTCTTTTTATGATTTATGTAAAAATGAAGGAACCAATTTTGCACCGAACATATAGATTAGGGATGCTCATGCAAAGAAATAAACGTTAGGGACAATTCTTCCACTGAAGTCAAAGGTTAAGGACTATTTGCACCAAATTTTATATTTTGAAAATTTATTATGCTATCAACAAAATAAGCAGCTTCTTATTTTGGGAGCATGCTACATGTACTCACACTTTTGTACAAAAAGTTTTACTTACACTCACAATAGGGGTGGGGACCACACAGCTAGCATTTTTGAATTCTTGTGGGGTCCGCATTTTTTATGAGTATGTGTAACCCATTTTTTCAAAATTTGTGAGTACATATATATTAATCCTCTTATTTTTAAGTTTTAACTGAATCCAATATAGAAATAACATTTATTTTAAAATCTATGTTTTTACTTAGTCCCTATTTGATGGGATTAAAATCAGATTTATAGTGGGTTTTGATAAAAGTTTATGAAATGTGTGTAAGAAAAGTTGTAGTTCCATAAAATGCATGATTAAAATTAATTATTGATTTTGATTTAGATTAAAATATGAGTTTTAATCCCCATCAAACAGCGGCTTAATTAAGCATGATTAGGAAAGGTTTATAAACAGTTTTGTTCATAAATAAATAGAAATAAGTGATGAATTGATTGATATTAATTTTGGGTCTCACAAAATACGTGGATAAAAGTTATCTGAATGTTTATAAACATGTTATAAAGATAAAGATGAGCCAAAAATAAGCATAGGCAAACATTTTGCTTCTCGAGCATGTTTTCTAAATTTTTTTGGTTGTGTTTAAAGTAATAATTACCATCAAACTAAAAGAGAATACTTAACATCAATCAAACTTGTTTAACAAAGTTAAATGCTTGTTTAAAAGTATGCAGTATCCTAATTGAAAATCATGAGAGTCAAATCTTGCCGACAGTGTTTCTTCAACCTTGTATTTCACGCCTCAAAAGCCAATGAGGGATTTCTTTCCATTTCTTGAAACAAAAGCTTAAATTCTCAACTGAGTTTAACCGATCCCAACTACCCAGTTTCATTCTCTAGAACTCAGTAAATTAAACACGAAATTAATTGCAGAACACAAACAGTTGTCTCTATGGGAAAAAAGTGGGTATCAAGTAAGTGGATTCTTGCAAGACATGATGGTCCATTTCTCAAGTAACTCAAATTTCAAACTTATGTAGTACACTTTGCAGTTTGCACCACCAACAAAGAGAACATTTTTCGTGGAAACTAAGACGAGATTATGGTTTAGGGGATAATAATATTCTTTATTAGGAATTGCGGTGTAGTCTCATATAAGCAATTTAAATAACAAAGAATCTTGTATTTAACCTAAAATGGTCCCAAGATTAAGTCTCATTTTACACATCATGAAATCAATATCGATAACTATGAAACTTGTTGACATTGAAATCTATCGCTCTTTACCACATCAACTTTAGGGTGACGAAAGCAAATCATTGCGTGAATCTAGAGTTTTTCTTCTTTTTTTCATTGGGAACGGCGTTGAATTTGTGAAACGGCTATTGAGAAAGAGATGACGACTCTTTCCACTTTACTAATCAAGTCAATCAAGACATTTACTGAGAAGGGAAAAGGCCCCTATACAGGGGCCTGTATACAGGGGGCCAACTCGGCCCCTTGTATACAAGGGCTGTATGTGTAGCAGGCCCCTATTGAGAATGTATATGAATAAAGCGTATGAGAATGTTTTGTTTAGAGATATAATCAATCTTTTAGAAAGTAGCTTTTACTATTTATATTTTGTCTACTATTTTTGTGTGAACTTTGGACTCCTACCGTCAAGGCTTGGTTTTCTTTTGATAAAAATGATTTTTTGAATTGTTTATTAATGGGAAATGTGTTAATAAAATAAAGAAAAGTTTTAGATTTGCAAGTAATATTATTTTATTGAAAAATGTGTTGTCGAAATGATATTAAAATACTGTTTAAAAATATTTTTTTTTTTCAAATAATAGAAATCAAACCAGGGCTAAATAAGGGGACAATGTCAGTGATTGCTGGTCACATCATCCAAGAAGAACGCGTGATGTCGTCTTTGGAACTTCGTCTTGTGAAAACTTGTTTCAAGCGTATGTCTCGTTTTATGTCGGGATAGTTATTGTTGCTTATTGTAAAATGTCTTATATATGTTTTACCATAGTCGATTGGCTCCTCTAGCTATTGTACTCTGAGCGTTAGGACATCTCCAACCATTGCACCAAATTGCACCAAAATTTGGTGCAAACTTCCTCCAACCATTGCACCATTGCACCAAATTTTGGTGCAAAAAATGGTATAATGAATAGTGTTGCACCAAATATGGTGCAACACTATTCATGTTGCACCAAATGGTGCAATGTCCATTTTGTCCTTATTTTTCTTTTTTCAAAGATAATGGTTAAGAGCATTTGTGTCATTTTCGTTCTATAATAATAATGATAATGATAATGATGATAATAATAATAATAATTACTTAATTAATTACACTATTAATTATATTATTAAAGTTTATTGTTTTTAATAATATAATCAATAATAATTAACGTAATTGTTAATTTAACGTAAAGTTAAATTCGTAAAGTTTACGTTTAAAATTTAATTTAATGTAAAGTTTATATTATTAAAGTTTATTATTTTTGTAAATTTAACGTAATTGTTTATCATAAATTAATAATATAATCAATTATTTTTGTCAATTTAACATAATATATATGACATGTGATGATATAGTAATCAATATATTTGTTAATTTAATGAAGTTATGATTTAGTAATATATATAGTTATAAAATAAATAAATAAATAATATTTTAAAATAAATATATTGTCAAAAATCGAAAGAATGACTAAAATAATAAAGCACTGTTTATTTAGTGTAAATTTTAGTGTAATGGTTGGAGAAGAATTTTGGTTTGGTGCAAGATTTAGTACAAAATTTGGTGTAAAATGATAGAAAATTTGATACAGGATTGGAGATGGTCTAAAGGATTAAATTCTCTGTCGCCGTCAGCCACTGTGTTCATCTATCAATTTACGGCACCTAAAAATCTATTCTTGGCATTATAGATTTTGGTTTAACAATTCACTGCATCCAAAAAAAAAAAAAAAAAAACGAAAATTTGCAATC
>NC_036256.1:13497890-13534370 GCF_002742605.1 Olea europaea var. sylvestris | reverse complement strand
CATATTTATTTTATCAACTTTTATCAAAATATACTAAAATTTTGATTTTAACCCTCACCACACATATAGTGCTATATATTAAGTGAATTTTCGTAATGGGGTGACAGATTTTAACTGATTGTTTGTTCATTTTATTCTGTTTCTGAATTCCATCATAAAATATGTCGAAAATAAGAAAGGTACAAAAATTATTGAAAAATAAAATTTGCGAAAGATAGCGACACTATACTTCTGTCGCAAAATTATTCAAAACTATAAAGCAATAAGAATAGTTCCAACCTGGTTTTAGTTAATTTACAAACGTAAATTAGTATGATATAGTGATGGTAAAATGCCTCTATTAAGATTCGGGTTTTATCTTAAAAAATCAATTTCTGAGTGGCTCAAACGTTTATGAGTTAGTTTACATTTTAATCTTTATTCGAGTGGAATTTATTTTTTAATATGTCCTTGCAAGATGGTTACTCATTTGAGCATATCGATTTTGAAATCTTGTGTGCTCATTTTTGAGTTTTAATCTATCAAATTGCTCGTTAAAACTTGATAGACTTTGATGTCATATTAACACTTGAAGTTTCATCGTAAATAATCAATCTTACTAAGATGAGTAATTCAAACCCTTATATATTGATCTATATTTTCATTTTTATTTGACGTGGAGTTTATCTTTTAATAGTCTCGTCCTAGTCCTATCAAGGAATCGAGGTTGGACAATGATGGGACAAACACGACCATTTTTATTAATTTTTTAATCCACCAGCAGAATTCTTTAATCCACCAGCAGAGCGTCCTGTCCTGTTACCATCCAATGCTGGTGAGAAATTTATTAATTCAATATCTAATTATAGTAATTAATAAATCAAGATATTCGGACTAAATAATATATAGACCACGTGTGAGGGTTCGATTCTTGAAACGTGGATTGAGACTTTTTATGAGAACCAATGTATAGATAGCTCTTGTTTCCTAGCATGTTGAGACACATCCGCAATTAACCTCTCTCACGATACTCCAAGAACGAGACAGTGGGGAACCCTTGAGGTTGGGATTCAACGTTCAATATTATCCCAGCAATGCTATTGCTTATTCTGTATATACTGGTCATGCATGGTTTTCGTATGATATATGAAATCCCAATTCATTTTTCTATATATCAAACCAAACAGCTACCCCCTCTTTCTCCACTGTGCGATTTTCTCAACAACCCTCTCCTAATATCTTTTTCTTGATATTGCTCTCTATATATAACGCAATTTTCCTCACCAGCTCCAATCGATCACTACCAAAACAGCAAATTTTCTACTTATTTTTGCTTTTGATTATCTTAATTTGCATTTACTGCTGCATGCATGGATACACTACTTGTCTTTTTCAGCTTATTAGCTGCAACTTCTGCTTATTTGATATGGTTTTGTCTTCTTGCACAGAAACTCACTGGTCCAAAGGCCTGGCCATTGGTGGGTAGTCTCCCATATTTGTTCATGAATAGGAGGCGAATCCATGACTGGATAGCCGGAAACCTCCGCGCAACTGGTGGTGCAGCCACTTATCAGACATGCACCATTGCTGTACCTTTTTTGGCTAGGAGACAAGGGTTTTATACTGTCACGTGCCACCCGAAAAATATCGAGCATATTCTTCGAACCCGGTTCGAGAATTATCCGAAAGGACCGGATTGGCAAACCGCCTTTCATGATCTTCTAGGACAAGGCATATTCAATAGTGACGGTGAAACTTGGCTAATACAGAGAAAGACTGCTGCTCTAGAGTTCACAACTCGGACGCTTCGACAAGCCATGGCCCGGTGGGTGAACCGAACTATCCGAACCCGTCTGTGGATCATATTAGACAAGGCTTGCAAAGATCACACCTCTGTGGATATGCAAGATTTGTTGCTTCGTTTAACCTTCGATAACATATGTGGGCTCACTTTTGGTAAAGATCCTGAAACTCTTTCGCCTGAATTACCCGAGAATCCATTTGCCATTGCTTTCGATTCAGCCACCGAAGCAACTCTTCAAAGATTACTTTATCCTGGATTGTTATGGAGGTTGAAGAAACTTGTAAGCATTGGAGCTGAAAAAAGGCTGGAAAAGAGCCTACAAGTTATCGAAAATTACATGTCAGAAGCCCTCGAAGCACGAAAAGAAACTCCATCTGATGATCTCTTATCCCGATTCATCAAGAAGAGAGATATCGATGGAAATCTGTTTCCAAATTCAGTCCTCAAGCGCATTGCTCTCAACTTTGTTCTCGCTGGCCGTGACACATCGTCTGTGGCATTAAGCTGGTTCTTCTGGCTCGTCATGAACAACAAGCGCATTGAGAACAAGATCGTCAATGAATTATCAACAGTTTTACTAGAAACCCGTGGGGAAGACACACAAAAATGGATTGAAGAACCATTGACATTCGATGAAGCTGACAGACTGGTTTATCTAAAGGCAGCATTGACTGAAACCCTACGTCTGTACCCCTCAGTCCCAGAAGATTTCAAATATGTCGTCTCCGACGATGTTTTGCCGGACGGATCATTCTTGCCGGCCGGTTCAACAGTCACATATTCTATTTATTCAGTTGGAAGGATGAAGAGTGTATGGGGTGAGGATTGCATGGAATTCAAACCGGAGAGATGGCTTTCGGTCAATGGTGACCGGTTCGAACCACCCAAGGATGGTTACAAGTTTGTGGCATTCAACGCTGGACCGAGAACTTGTTTAGGCAAGGACTTGGCTTACCTCCAGATGAAGTCTGTGGTTTCGGCCGTACTTCTTCCTTACCGGCTATCACTGGTTCCCGGTCACCTTGTTGAACAGAAGATGTCTTTGACTCTTTTCATGAAAAATGGGCTTAAAGTTTACTTGGAGCCACGTCAGCTTACTGCACCACCAAGAATTGCCATGTCAGCATAGAAAGGGTATTTCTGTCTTATACTAAAATGGTATAAGTGCAATATGGGAATACAGCATGTCTTGAAGAATGGAAGTGTTCATGTGTTTTTTCAGTGGGTAATATTTGGAGATTTCATTTGTATTCACTTTTGTCATACTTTTCACAAATTGTATGTTTTCTTTGGTTGTTTATCTATACATATAAACATTTGATTACTTTCATGAAGTGTACTGAGGCGATTTAATCCATGTACCCTGAAAACAATTGTGATGTCAATTATAATTAGAGGTGTCACTCGGGTTGTGGACAAATGAGCTCATATTTGGTCCCACTCAATTATTATTTTCAAGATAAACAACAAAATAGGTACAGTACCTGACATGGGTCGTACCAGGCCCAAACGCAGCCCACGCTGTGCTGCCTAAACATTGGTTCGACTGAACGGTCTAACATCTCAAGTGTAGATCTAGAGGTGTAAAGATAGCTATAGCCGTGGACTCAACCCCAGCCCATACTGTGCTGCTTGAAACATTGGTTCAACTTGCCAGTTGACAAGTGATAGCTCACGTCTAGAGCCGACAACAACGGCCCGGCAAGATTGTGTTAAAGAATAAAATTTCACATCAAATAAAAATGAAAACATAGAACAAATTATAAAGATTTAAACTACTGTTCTTAATAAGGTTGGCCTTTTAAAATTGAATGTCAAATCTTAACATGCTATCAAAGCTCATAAAGCTCCAACAAGTAATTCGATCATCGGTTCAGGCTCATGTCTAAGGGCACAGCCCTTCTGAACTTCTGATACATGGAAACCATTCTGGGTAATCACTAGGTGGGAAGAAAGGAATTTCACATGATCTGAAATTTGAATTTTTATTTGGCACATCAAATGCAATAGGCTGTATTTGATATCAATAACACATGTAAATGAACTGCAAGAATCAAAAATTAAAAATAAGATCTATATTTCCACAGTAATTTACAAAAATTGGTATGTTAGTGTACATACATCGTGTGCAAAAAAATATGCGACTCTGATTTTCTTCATCTGCACAGGCTCCCTTCATTCAGATGTTTCAGGATTATGAGCAGATTCACTGGTTTCTATGAGAAATAAATGTGTAAACAAGCACTCCAATTTAGAACTGGAATTTCAGTAACAATTGTTTCTCCATTCCATTCTTCAAAGTTTGGAGTCTCGAGTTCCAGTATAGTGTTTCTTTTTGCAGTTCAATCCACTATCTTCTCACCAGTCGAAAAGAGGTTCCATATCACAGTACCGGCTAAGTAGAGGCCGACCGAAACCTTGAAGACATCATCCCAAGAACCTGGAAACGAGATAATTCAAGATTGTTAACCAAAATATATGATTCTTTGACATCAGGACTAGCACGTTAGCGCAAGCAATCAATATGTTGGTAATTCTGAAACTCCGTCTTTACTTTAGCTTAATTTCATGTTAACCAGTCCAGCTATAGTTCATCAGAATAAACGCGTGTTATTCAGTTTTCTTTATTTTGCCTGCTTTTCATTTTTTTTACAGACCGAGAGGAGGCTGAAAAGTCAAAAGGTTTTTTAGTTAATTCCGTTGAGAAATAATATACCTGCACCAGCATCTTCAACACCATTAGGGTGAATGAATTTGCTGGTTCTATGAACCATTAGCTGGTGTGGACTTTTAGTAGCTAAATTAATGTTTACTAATAAAGACTTGAATCCGACTTTTGTCAGTACTCTAGCCTTCAACAAGTTCGAGTGTTCAAGCCACCATGAATATGGATATGACAAATGTGGTACGAATTCCACCCAAAGAATTCATTAATAGATAAAAAAAGCATTAAACTGTTAGGGCATGAACCTACTGCCAATATTTACCAAGCTTGAACCTACAAAATTCTGTATCAGTCCAGGCAAAAATAATGAGCTATAAAACTTGAATGTTTTTAAACCCGACTGAACTGAGGTCAATCTGTGAACTGGGTGTCAAAAATTAGTGGATATACATACCATTGCAAATTTATATACAGTAAGAGGGTGTTGAAAGAGTCAATATTTTAACATTTAACTGTTATTTCAATTCTCATTACATATCCAGTAGAAAGTTAGAAACCTAGCGACCGACTAAACCCTAAATATATAAATCTTGATTTTCATTCAAAGAATTACTATTCCTGATTGCAGGTTCGGTAATTCATGCCATGTCAAATGAAAACAATAATATCAGTACATCACAACCAAGCAGTCGCTTTATTTCAGATCCAAGACTAACCACCATTTTCACTGCCTCCTCTGAGTTCGGAAGATGGAGGTTGTCTCTTCACACATACTTGTATATTTATAGGTTATATGCATCTGGTCTGAGTTTAATATTTATGTAGTGTTATTGTGGATTTGGGAGTGTTCCACAATGGTGTACACATATATTTTTTTTCATAATATGTATATGTATATGCTGATTTATAAAACTTAACCTTTAATTTTAATGTTTTCCAAAAACCAACTGTTCAACCCATGCCTGAGTCATTCAGTTTACTAGACTTTGTACTGGTTTTCATCTATATGGGTTTTTTCCTATAAGCAGTAAGGTTTTACATCCGATCCCCCCTTTATGAGTCAAACTGGCAGGTCTGGTCCTGTTTTGATATAACTCAAAGATGAGGAGCCAGCAAAGTCAAAACTATCTAACTCAGATTTTTCCATTTACAAAACGTAGATGGGCTATTTTTGCAACCTCACAAAGACTCGAGGAACTACTCACAGTATTTCTGAACAGGCAGTTTGAACTTAAAATCAAGCTCAGAAATTTCATATCACAATTAATGGGTTTATCTCAGCTTAAAATATGAGGGATGAGAGTGTACCATGCTGCAATATATAACCAGTAGCAGCAGTACCAAAAACACCAGCCAACACTCCAGCAGTATTAGACAGACCAAGCAATACACCCTGTAAATGATTTTGTATGAAATTATGCAATCGATTAGATGCTTATAATGAGAAGAAATTTAGTGATACACCAGAAAAACAACTACCATAAATCATGATACAAAAGGAAAAACTGACAACTGGACTTTTTTACTGTTATCCGGCAGAATTGATTTAGGATCATTTGTGACTCTGCTAATTGGTTGGTTGATTGATAACATTATTTTACACCCTGTTTGAGACCCATTTTTTGGGGAAAAAATTGTGTTTCAGAATAGTGATTTTTTGGAGAATGTGTAGTTGAAATGGAGAACGTATGGTTGAAAATGAGTTTTGAAAAAAATGAAACTCAAACAGGGGCATAATAGCACTACATGTTCAGCAAGGAGGCATTGACTATACTAGGCGAAAAAAGTGAAGTACTTACTGAATATCGTGGAGCAATATCCTGATGGTTTGAATATAAACCTGACTGTGAAAAAGCATCAGTTCCCTGCCATGAGAATGAATCCATAAAAATCAGAAGAATCGGAAAAAAGGCACAAGAACCCTCCATTTACAGAGAACATGAATGGGGCAATAAGAGTAGAATTTATTATGAACACCAACAAAGCTCACTTCATCAGCTTCTTTATCAATTGCATTTACTACATGCTTGATGATATGCAATCATTCTGAAATAAAAAGGTTTAAAATAAAAAGAGTTTCTTCAATTTGTAGCATATAAGACAAAATTTGAATGATACATGTGCCTCTCTCTAACATTTTGGATCAAATGAGCCACCTGGTATCAAAGCACAAGGAGGTCCTAGGTTCAAGTCTCGCCGTCATCCATTAAGGCCTGGGCAAAAAAAATCAAAAAACAGACCAAACCGACTCGGGTCGGTTCTAGTCGGCTTGACACGGGTAATTAGTTTGATTTGATTTTCTTTTAAACAGAAGCCATGGTGGGTCGATTCAATCATGTTTGAAATCTCAAACCGTTGGTTAATCGAATCAACCCAACCCACTTAAATGTTTACCTTTTTTTTAATTAAAGAAAAATCAAAATCAAAAAATAAACCCTAATTCATAAATATATCTCGATTCCCTCAAATCTATGATGTTGCCGGTAAGTAATAACACTGAGAATTTCCGTTCACAGCTCATTATGTTATACTTAGCCTTTTTTTCCTACTCGGGTAGTCAAACTACATAATACATAAAAAATAACAAAACTTTTAAGTTTTCTGGTGATCCGTCTCTATTAATCTAATTTTATTTGTTAATCAATAATTTTTGTAATATAAAATTATTTAGTTATTTTAGATCTTGTAATCTAAGTAGAACCAAAACTCAGACAATTTAAATAAAAAAAAAAAAAATCTCAATTTGGACAAAAATCCAAACCGACTAACCGAACCGAACTGATTTGGTTTAGTTTCGTTCGGTTTAAGAGCTAGAGTGGATTAGTTTGGGTTGAAATTCGTCCAAACTGACTAATTTGGTTTTGATTTCAATTATAGTCATAACCGACCCAAAACCAAACTGCGCTCAGGCCTTTATGGGGAAGAAATTGAACCCTAACTGCATTCTGTATGTGGTGGGGTTTGAAGACAAAATTTAAATGATATACATGTCGCATTCTAATAGCTAACCTTTTAGATCAAGCAGTTCCATAAATTACTTTGATATGCATACTGTGTTCTATAGAGAATTTCAACCCCAAAGCTCATAGTAGTAAGAACAAACCTGACTGCATGCCATGCACAAAACTGCCATTGCAGGAGAATTCACATGACTCAACTGAGTTAAGAAGAAAGCAGGGCCAAGAAATCCAATTGTCTGCATGATCTGCCAAGCACGATAAAAGACAATTAACCTAACTGCATTCACCAAATAGAATGCAAGACTCGAGAGTAACTTGATTTGGAACAGGAAACTTGAAAGCAGCTTCGAATAAACAGTTTAAGAGACCAGCTGCATTATGGGCAGATCTACCAGTTGGAAAAAGAGTACATTGCAGAACACAACAGTAAAAATAAATAAATAAATAAAAATCAAAAACTTGGGAGAGCTCTCCGGAAAAGTAACCCATGAAGTCTGAATAAGCGAAACATTTTGATCATCAACAATGGCTTCTATTTTTCTCTAATAAAGAAAATAAGGCTTGTACGTGCCTCAGGGAAGTTCACATTAACCCAAGAAAAATATAAAGCTTTCAGGAGCACGTAAAAATGTCAAAGAGTACAATAATAACAATGTTAGATACCTTCCTAACAGTGGTCACAGATACACCTTTGCTCACAAGAGTATCTGCAATCCAGCCCCCAAGATTTGCAGAAAAGGCCATTGTAAGCCATGGAAAGACAGCAAAAAGTCCTGATTCAGTAAGATTGAATTTCAAAACCTGCAGCAAAATCAGTAACCCAAACTTTTCATCCAATCAATTATAAAAATTTGAATATGTCCTTTACAAAATAAGTCACTATAGTAAATCAGTAACCCAAAATTTTCATCCAATCAATTATAAAAATTTGAATATATCCTTTACAAAATAAGTCATTATATTTGTATTGTTATCTATGTCTAAATTCTCGGCAACAAATAAAAGATAATCCATAATTCTCTTTAAGCCACTCCAAAATTACTAGAAAGATAAGTTGACTAAAGTACTAAAAGTACTAGAAAATGCTGACATCCAATCTGCACTATATATGCCAATTCCTTGCTAAAGTAGTCCTCACTGTAAAAGAAATAAAAAAATACCTGGTGATAGTACGTAGGCATCCATGTAAGAAGAATAAATGTTCCCCAGTTGTGACAGAAATGGGACACTATCAAGGCCCATACAGGTGGTTTTGACAAAATTAATTTCCAAGGTATAGATTTAACTGGTTCCTTCGATACGCTGTTGCCAAGAATCAGCTTCTTTTCTTCAGGCAGTAATTCAGGGTCATCAAGAGGTGAACTGTGTGCCTACATTAGGTACTTCTCAATTGTCACTCATTTAGAGGGGAAATGAGAATAATATGATAAAACCCCGCACATCATTCAAAATAGAAGTTAATATTAGTTCAGAAAATTCACCTTAGTAATCCACAAAGCAACCCATACGGTCCCTAATGAACCAAATGAATAAAAGACAGATGGCCAACCCAAATTATGGATCAACATTGGTGAAAATGCTAGACCAGTTACAGATCCAAGATACATTCCACTGTAAACCAATGCTAATGACCTACTTCTCTCTGCCACTGGAACCCATTTTGACAGTATATTATTCATGGCCGGCATGGCAACACCCTGTAACAAAGAGATATAGCTTACTCCCACAGAAAACAAATAAATCACACAACAATAAATGGTTGACTTGGATGAGAACGACAAATCACTATTGGACATTAAAAACTCATCCATTACTGAAAACTACAGGTCCAATACAACATCACGACGATTGTATAACAAGTAGAAAAGCAAATGAAGTAGAAATGTGGGTCAAATTTATTAAATGAGGCACTGACCTCACCAATCCCCATGAAAGCACGGACCACAAATAAGAAAGGCAAACCAAGTTTTGCAGCAATTGGTGTTAAAGCTGTAGCTATTGACCACCAAACTACACCAAATGCTAAAACAAACTTCCCACCAACGGTATCTGCCCATATGCCTCCTGCAATCTGAGCATCATGCAATAAATAAAATTAGAATAAGAAACGTACTGCATAATCCCCAGAATAACATAAATATTTGCAACTCATTTAGTTTTATTAAAATGAAATTAAAGAAATAAAAAATAACATAATGTCCCAAATTGAACATCCATGAATTCTTTCTTATATCTTAATGTCACATGAAGTATACAAGGCATAAATGAATGTGCCATAATTGATCATTAAACAGGCAAGTTTTTACATACCTGAGTGAGAAGGTAACCCCAGAAAAAGGAAGATTGTATGAAACCAACAGTGGTTGGACTCCAATGGTACTCTGATGACATCGGAAGTATAGCAATGCTCATGTTTACCTGCAGAATGATATCTGCATTAAGAACTGACAATTGGCATTTGGCATTTTAATAAAATTAAAACAAAAAACATTCGTTTTTTTATATAGTTTTTTAAAAATTTTAACTATAAAGGGAAGATGAATTTACTATGCAAGAAATTGGAACTGGCGGTCTACCATTATGAAATTCCAACTGTAACAGGAATAAAGTGGAGACACCAAATGACAATACACAATATAAAGCCAGTTCCCAACTTCACGAAAGCTTGTGTCAGTCACCTATCAACTCAGGCTCTCATATGTGCTAACATTTTTCACTGACATTTTAATAAAGACGACGGACAACTAACAAACTAAGACGTGCTATGATCCAAGTGAATCTTACTTTGAATGGTTTGAAGGCGACCTAACCACATTGAGATATAATCTTTTAATAGTGAAGACGAATGCCCGCAAGAAATATCCATCTAAATGTACTTCATTCGATTAAATGTATCTGCCAACTTGACCAAATTAACCAAAAGGTTCTCAATTATGTGTTTCATCTGTTTCTGCCAATAAACACTCTTCATAAAGGACAAGAAAATTTTATTTTCCTTTAACCTAATGATCATAAATAGAAAATCCAAATAAAGCAATAATCATTGGACTTCATATAATATGAGAAATTCTCAAACTCATCACTGAGTTTCAATTTCATTTCAATCTGATCATACAAATTCCATCTCAAATTCGATTGTTCTTTCTTATATAGCAGACAAATTTTCTTAATGTTAGTTTGTTGCGCTGGTTGGACAAGGATATAAACTTGCGTACCCGTGTTTATAACCACTTCATAAGAGGTAAACACGTGAATGTTATAAAACTAAAGATCTCAACTAACAATTTAACATCCATATCAATGAGGAAGTATTTAAGCTTACTCTATCCATGTTGCAAAGTAGGAAAGCAGAGAAGCACAGAATCACAATAACCCAACGTTTTGGGAACTGCTCCCACCATGGTAGTGCACTGACGTCTTTATAATCCTCATTCCTCAAAACGACGTCACTTAACTTATCATCGAACTTCACAGACTCCGGCGTAGATTTAACGGCATCGCACCGCTCCGACTTAACATCTGCCCACACTTTCCCACTCTTCCTTCTAGCCAAATCATTCCTGGAACTACTCGAAATCCTGGCTAGGTGAAAATTGGTTTTCTCACTTGGAAATAATCGTGACTCAAGTTCAGATTTGATGGTAAAAGCTGAGCCAAGTGTTCTTCTTGACGAAAACTGGTCATGTTTTGGAGCTGAGTAAAAGGAGATGAGCAAAGCTCTTGCGCTCATAGCGTGAGAGCAAGAAACTAATAATTTTTGGGGAGAAAAAGCACTTTTCAGTAAAATAAGTACTTAGTTTCCACACAATAATTCAGGAACTTCGTGCGTGAATGAGAATGATTTAGAGGTGAAGATTTATTGAAGGTTGAGCTCAATGCAGGGGAAGAAGATTTTTGCACTGCTATTTATTCTTTTCTGCGAGAGAAAATTTGAGGAAATTCTAAATTGGGATATTTTCTGGGGAACTGGATGCAGATTTGACACGTGTTCATGTAGATTTTGACTGGATAAAATTTTTCAGAACTTTTGTAGTTTAAGAGGGGTTTCGACGTCGTCGTTTTTTGATTGAAATGGTTAATGGAGTAAATATGGGCTGGGCCATACGTCTGGACCGGCCCAACGGTTAAATGGTTTGGGTCAAACTTATATGGGCAACACGTACTAAACATAATAATGAAAAAAATTCATAAGTAAGAAGTTAAATATCACCAATTTCAAAACTAAGAATAAAAGTTCAAATTTCAAAAATTAGATATTTATTAAAATTTATTTATGATTTAATTAATTAAATATATTAAAGTCACGGATCTATACAATTTGATCACAAATTAATGATTTAGTTAATCACATATTATTTTTCGGTCATAAATCAGAAGTTTTATATATCACAAATTATTTTACGATCACAATTTGAAAAAAAATTCATCAATCACAAATTAAAAATTTATAAATTACAATTTATTTATCGATCACAAATCACAAATATTATGAGTTACAACTTATTATACAGTCACAAATTATCAATTACAATTTAACAATTTTTAAGTCACACATTTATTTCTTAGTCACAATTTATCTTTTTTATTGGCCACATATTATTTATTAGTCATAGATTAATCGATTTAACGCTCAGAGTCAACCAAATAATTTGTGACCACTACCAACACTTACAACCACAATCTCACCACTGCTTCTAGTAGCATCACCATCACCACCGTTGTCACCAAAACCACCAGCACCACCTCCCGACAATAACATCATCACCTTAAACAAATCAACCCACAGCACTGTAATCTCCATATCCCCAAACCCATTGTCACCTTCGCCACTGTCACCGTCGCATCCAATCCGCAACCATAGCCATCATCACCACCATATCACTATCACAATCCACCAATCACAAAATAGCACCTCCTTTGTATCTCCATCTTCACAATACCATCCCCACCAAAAATTCCCAAACTGTCGCTACCATCGCCATGAACTCAACAACCCGAAGCGGTGTTGGTTGCTTCCCAGTGACGAGGTTACAATGGTTCTACTGCTTTAGAGCGACGCCTCTCAATGGTGGCTTCTTGAGCACAATTGTGAGCGCCTTTGCAATAGTCACAGCATTGGTGGTGGCGTCTTTACAAGGACAGCAACGATGGCATCGTTGTGAGAGGAGAGATAAGTGAGGAGTAGAGAGTGAGAGAGAGAGAGAGAAACGAGATGGGAAATGAGGGATAAAGAGAGGGAATGGATATGGAAAATTAATTAAGGTTTGTGATGAAATTTGTATTATAATATTTAATATTTAAATATAAAATATCTGATTTTTGAATAAAGAAGCCTTCACCTTGATTTTAGAATATTGATTTTTAAAAGAATGGTGGGATGTAATTCCCACCAGAATAAATTTATAGAAATTTCATCAGATTTAACGACAACGGAAAATATAATTTTAAATACCAATTTTTTAATCTAGTTGTGAATTAGCACAATTAATATACAAAAGAAAAGAATTAATATTCTGGATTTCATGTTTCCATCTTTATAATCATTTCAAGTTGTCCCGAGAGTTAATTACGAGAATTGAATGTTAAATTTCGTATTAAGACATTTTTATTTTGGTTATAGATGTTTACATTGACCTCTTAAAGCTTAAATATATATTATAGTATAAATATTGTCTTGTCATTACAATATTAGCTGTACTTAGTGTGAATCGCATGAATTCATAGTTTATTCATGAAGAGCCTATTCTAGAGTTTAGACTAGGGCTTATGATTATGAAGCCTGAGGCGAACTCTATAAATTGGGTTCCTATTGGACCTTCAAAATGTATGTGCATTCAAATTTTTTATTTACTTATAAGAGTTTTATGGAATCATTTGTTAACTTAAAACTCAATAATAAAACGACAAACAAGATATATATACAAAATATTTACATTATAATTAAATAACATAGCATGAAAATGTTCAAAGCAATCACTTAAAATACTACTTGTCTTGTGATTCTAGAGACAAAAATATTTATCAAATTTGGATAATTTGGTTTAATTCACAGTTAATAACAGTCTCTTTCATGTAATATAGTTAATCGAAGATAAGTCTTTTTCAACTTCAACTTGAAGAAACTTCTATCTGCATATAAAACTGTAATCGATAAAGTTAGCAAAACTTTATGAGCAATGTAAACATTTGGGATCAACCATCCATTTTCTTCAAAAATTGTAGGACATTGACTTCTCTCTTTGTTTCACTTGGTAAATAGCACATCAAAATTGTAAACTTCAAACATAAATTATTTTCATCAATGTTCGAACGATCATTATGTTTCAGATATCACTCAAGATTCTCACAAGACTTTAGAAAATTGGAAATAATCGAATGTTGTAACCACTACAAATTAAACCAAAACACAAAGTTCTCTTTATATTGTTTAAATTGTTCAATTCATGCTTGATTGATTATAAAAATTAAAAAAATAATAATAATAATCAACTCTAAAATATTTTTCAGTTGATTGGTTCAACTCTTCACTACCACTTTTATCGAATTGTTTCTTCCTTTGAATGGTGTGTTATTTCTCGAAATACAACTTCAATTGCCATTTGTTTCGCTTCATACATGGCATTATTAGCAAATCCAGTATCTCTATAATATTAAATGATCGAAGCAGTCCTTCTACGAGATAGATAGCGTAATCATTTCAACTTGAAGAAATTCACTCATGATTGCATACAATAATTTATACTAGATTGCCATCCAAAGCAAGAACTTAAAATTCTCAAATTCATATGATGTTAAATAAATAACTCCATTCTTAGTTTTATAATCTTTACTAACATGTGCCAAGTCAAATAAGAGTCTTTTATTTGTGAAGTTTACTCTTTTAAATGTTTTGACACTTTTGACATGACTTTCTCAACATGTTTGTGATAACAATATCAGTGTTGGGCCTTCTACCTTATCTTTGAAAATTCCCATCACTTAGGAGAAGAAGAGAACAATATGTAGATGCATTGTATCACTCTAAGGAAAGACATAGATGTAAGACAACAATTTGTCGTGTCATATAAACTATGATAGTCACATGTAGTACATAAAGCTCTAGAATTTATTTCAAGTAATCTTCTTTTCACATCTTCGTGCCTTCCAAGCTCATGTTAGATCGGTTGTCATACCCTCATCATATGATATTAGCAATATCAAGCTCAAAATTGATTATTTTTAAGCTCCATTAATAGTCAAATTCATGATTTATCATCTATTTTAAAAAATTCAACCCAATATTCTTCTATGTCAGTAGTTTGTTCAATCATCCACACATCGTATTATTAGAGACATTTGCTCATTTTGATTCTCATCTAAAGTACAATTAAGTATCGATGAAAATTATTTCACACGTTCAACTTTCGTAACAATGAACTTCTTGTCTCACTTGTCAACATCTGTATCAATCCATTTTAAATTTTATGATCAAGACATGTATAATGAATCTCATGTGCTTGAGCATGTCGATGTGCCCCTGCATTAGTTGATCAAACTCATGAACCATTTCTTTCATTTGCAAGAAGAGACCATTGTTCTCGAGTTGACTTTTATCCTCTAGTTAGCCTTACTTGTCTCTTAGGGTCTCCTTTAATTATTCGCTGGCAAATTAGAGTATTAGACTTAGTGGCCAACTTTTAGGTTAGTCACTAAACATTCTTTGGTAAGCTCTTGATTGGGCCCGAGCTAGTAAGCTCTTTCTTATGATGCAACATTCAGAATAACAATTGTGAAAATTATAGCTACCAGAGTTTTAAACCTTCCATTTCAAAATTATGATTTACAAGTTTTTTTTTTTTTCAAAAATCCAATTATAATTAAATTTTAAATATTAATAATTATATTACAAAATTATATATAAATATTCATTTCACCTAACAGGCCGGCCTTGGGGCCAAGCCACATAGGCAACCGCCTAGGGCCTCCAAAAATGTGGCTTGCCTAGGACCTCAAAACTTATAGTAATACTAGCAATTTTGTGTCCATCCATCCACGTTCCACCCCAGAAGTTCAACAGAAACTTAAGCCCTTCAGCCTTTAGGAAATTGAACGGACACAGGACACCGCCACAAGGAAATTGAAGGGACGATTCCACCAAAAGGTAAGTCATCTTCTTCAATTTAGAGAATCATATTTCAAAATTCCCAAATCTTTATTTTGCTTTTGATTTTGTGACAACCATGGGAGAGTGAGTTCACTGATTCACAACGTGTTTGGGCTGAATATGCATTGAAAAGGCAAGAAGCCCAGGCACAAAATAGACGTTTAAAGTAAGTTTCATAGCAGATCCAATTTTTGTTTTATTCCCCATTGTATCTTTTTTCATTTCCTAGGATTTTTTTTTCTCCCCCGTTTTTTATTTTATCCAATATCCGTGGGCATAATAATAAAGCTACACAGCTAAAATGGTAAAATATATAGTAGCAATGTATCAAAAGCAACGAAAAAGTGACAAAATATTTGTTTTTCTTCATTTGGATTCACTCTCCTACTGTTTCTAAGTATTTAAAACATTATTAGAGCTTTAGAATTGCAGGACATGAGGTCCAAATAAATAAAATTGTTTAAGTCCTTGCTGACTCAAATAGCACTCGATTTATCAAGATTAAATTTACACTTTCAAAACAGCTATAAGTGTACCCAAAAATTAAGAAGAAGAAGCTCTGAAGCTTTCCAATATGGGTAGCTAACCTTGGTGTGGTGAATATCGAGATGTTACAATGAGGTTAAACTAAGGAAATGGCATTAGATAATGGCACATATTTAATATTTTGCTGAGACCTAAATAAACTTCGATTCACATTAAGCCTAGATGCAAAATGGCGTTGAAACTTTGGAATTTCAGGAGGGAGTTTTTGCTTCAATGCAATTTTTTTTATTTTATTCTCATGATTTTATCCTTTTATGTCCTCTAGAATTCTTTTTTCTTTGTTCTTTTTTTATCCAATAAGTGAAGTTTACTTTAATTGAGGATTGATAATGGTAAGACCGTCTTAGATAGCCAAAGCATGCCTTTGCTTAAAACTAAATAAATTCCATTTCACAAAAGCAAACAATCCAATACTTCATGTTAGAACAGTAGTATAAAATTATTAACATTACCTGATGTAGCTGCAAAATATTTGATATCCTTGTGTTAGGTCTAAAGGTGTAATTGGCGATTCTATGGACAAAAGGACTAAATTGTAAATTTGTAAAAGTCAGGGACTCAATTGTACAATGTTATAAAAGTCAGGGACTTAGGGTGAAATTTAGCAAAGCTAGATGGTAGGGACTAGGGTTTGAGTGTTTGGTTCAAATCAAGGTCGTGGCGCCGGAAGTTCGCTAGCTATTTGCTCTGCCGCCGCTCGAACGAGAAAAGCAGAATATACGTCGCTCGCTCGCCGCTCGCGTTTCGCTCGAGCGAAGTACTGTCGCTCGCTCTCCGCTCGCTTTTCACTCGAGCGACAATGTTATATGAAAAATCGTATTTTCAATTTTTGGAAAGTTTGACACGGCCTAAAACTACAAATTGCCCCCAACTATAAATACAAAGGCCGTGAACGAAAATAAGGAGGTTGATTTATTGTGCTTTCATGTCAGAACACATTCATATCATTGTGAAGAAATCCAAGAACACAACCAACTGGAGAAGTCATCAATCTTATTTTTGTGATCCGGCAACCAATATTTTGGGGAAAAACATCAAGTTTGTGAAGACAGAACACCGGTACTTCTTCGTCTGTTGAGGAAGGGACTCTCTTAAAGGGGGATTGAGGGAAGTGGACGACAAGCGCAGGAACTAGACAAGAACGGGAGGTTCTTGGAATTCCACTTGATGATACAATCAGCTAAAGACCAGGTGGCTGTATTGGACAACAGATTGGGCTGCAGGAGATAGATCGGGAAGCTAGCAGGAGACTAGTAGTAACTACGGCTATAGATTGTGAGACTGGAACAGCGGGTCTGACTGGGTACGAAATTTGGCAGAACTTGTACTGCTGAATTGGTATAGTGGAACTTGCTGGCTTGGTCCCGGAGTTTTGCCCACGTTGGGGTTTCTCCGTCATCATATCGTAAGTTGTGTTTTGTATTATTTTATTTACTTTACGCAAATCGGCAGTTCAACATAGGAATTAACTGGAATGCATATTTAATCAACTAGACAATTAATTATAGTGACATGTTGCCTTGATTAATCAATTTCACAGTGAGGTCGAATAATAAATTGATTGGAACGTAAACTTGGTAATATCTAACACTTGAATTTGACGTAGCATAACGTTCTTCGTGAATTTTCAAGTGGTTGTAGAACGTTCCCTGAACTTTCAAGTGGTATCAAAGCCTAAGTGTGAATCCTGACCTTACATTAGTCAAGATGAGTATGTCGTTGAATGTACCACCCCACTTTGATGGGAACAATTATGCGTATTGGAATGTGAGAATTAGGGCGTTTTTGAAATCCTTAGATGAGCGTGTCTGGCAGATTGTGGTAAATGGTTGGTCAGCCCCTAGTACCACAATAGATGGTGTAGTCACTCCCACCCCTGTCGAGAACTGGTCTGGAGCTCAATTTGATAGCTGTAATTTAAATAGCAAAGCCCTATATGCCCTATTTATGGCAGTTTCCCCCGAAGAGTTTAGGAGAGTATCCACGTGTGAGGTAGCAAAGGAAGTATAGGATATTTTAGAAACCACATATGAGGGAACTCAGGCAGTTAAGAGTTCTAAGCTGCAAAGGTTGGTCACTAGGTTTGAAGAGATAAGAATGAGAGATAATGAGATGTTTGATGTCTTTTATGCGAGCTTAAATGACACAGTAAATTCGTCCTTCAACCTAGGTGAGAAAATCCCTGAACCTAAGATAGTGAGAAAGATTCTTAGATCCTTACCCGAGCGTTTTAAGCCTAAAGTCACGGCAATTGAGGAGAATAAGGACATAGACACTATGAAGGTAGAGGAGTTAGTTGGCTCCCTCCAAACCTATAAATTGACCTTAGACAATCCCGCTAAAGAAAAATCCATAGCCTTGAAAACCGCTAGGAATATCCGGATGGAATCTTCTGGTTCTGATTCACCCAATGATGAGGAGATGGCCCTACCTAACTAAAAAATTTTGAAAAATATTTAGGAATAAGAAGAAGCCTCAAGAGAGACAAAGAGGCGGCCCGAGTAAATCTAGGAAGAAATCTAAATTCGTGAGATGCCATAACTGTCGCGATTTCGGTCATGTGAGGAATGAGTGTCCTAGTGCTAAGAGATTTGAAGAGAATGCTATGAATACTACTCTCACTGATGATGAGTCTAACTCAGACAATCAGAGTGAGAAATCCACCCGTGAGGAGAGTGGAAAATATGTGGCCTTCCTTGCAAGGGGTAAAAGTGGATCCGAACAGGGGAGTTATAGGGAAGAGGACTTAGATAGTAGTGAAGAATCTAGTGATGAGAGTGGAAGTGAGCAAGATCTAGAAACAGCCTATGATAGGATGTATGAGGAAAGCCTCAAGATCTTGGCCACTAACCAAGCAATGAACAAAAAAGTGAAGGAGCTTAGACTAGAGAAGGAGCAGTTAGAGGCCCAGGTTAGAGATCTCACCAGTAAAAATGAGATGCCCTCTAGGAGAGTAAGTGAGCTAACTATTGTGCATGAGACCTTAGCTATTCAGGTTAAACACCTTGAGAGTGAGCTAGAGTTGTTTAGGTCTCAGTTACTTACCTTTTCTAGCAGTACTGAAAAGCTAGATAATATTCTAGGTATAGGCAAGCCAGCTGGTGATAGAGGAGATCTAGGTTTTGATCTGAATGTTGCTAGTACATCACAGACCACCTTTGTTCGTGCTACTGACCAGCTAAACATTGTAACTAACCTCATACCAAATGTTGTGGGAACTTCAGGATCTAGGTCTACCAGACGTCGTAGGACCCGTCGACCTAAGAATAGAAATCAGCGTAAGCATATCATAGGTCCTAGGTTTGCCCCTACATGTTTTCACTGTGGGGAGTTAGGTCACATCCGCCCTAGATGTCATCAGTACCTGAACAATAGGAAAGACTTGAAAAGGAACAAAAATCGGGTGTCTGTTGATCAGATTGGATTCCTTGCTGATCAAGTGAATTGTTTGACTCAATTGGTGACACAGCTGTCTGGAAACAATCCCCGTTCTAGACAAGTTTGGATGAAAAAAGCAATCTCCCAAATTTGATTAGAGATTGCGGTGCTCTTAAAGGAAAGAGTATTTATATACCTACTTAATTAGAAATTTTTGATGCATGTTTGGTTCTTGATTGATATATATTTATTGCATGCATCACGTGTATATTTTTTTTTGTGTTGTTTTTTATGTATGTGCATTTTCACCTACGAGTTTTGGCACGGGCATAATTATTTTTGTCTTTGTATGCTTGACGTTATTTTATTTTGTGTGTGTAATATTCATTTTATGAAAAATGAAAAACACAAAAACATTGAAAATTTGAAAAAGACAAAAATAGTTGGTTATGGAAATTTCTACAGCATGACACATGAATTTGAGCTTGCAGGTTGTATCATGTAAGAGTTAAAATTGATAAGCTGTAAAATAATTTTCATTGCTTGGTTAGGTCTAGTTGGATTAATTTGTATAAGTGTCTTCAAGTACCATCTGCACTACACAAACTATGAACTTGTTTGTGGGACTCTACCGCGTGTGTGAGATTTGGGATGGCTGTCACATGTTGATGGGGTGACTTTGAACATGAATTGACCATATTTTTGTAGACCTTAACCCAAAAATTTCCCCCAATTTTAAATGCTTATATCTTAATGTTTTTCTTCGGGGCCTATTTGACTCGAGCAATTAAGCCTGCGAGGTCTCTTAAAACCTGGTGCCTATGGTCAACTGACTTGGGTTAACCGATTTAAAGCTCGCTACAGGGGTCATCTTAGTTGCCTAATAGAGAAGAACCTACACTTAAGACGAAAAATTAATGAGCTGGAGAAATTAGGTAAATATGAAAAATATGATGAGCTGAAATACTTTGAAAATTTGAAAAACAAATAAGCTCATAGTAAGGGGTAGATAAGTAAAAATAATAAGTATAGGTTCTACTACGTATTACATGGTTTGACTCTCATTAGTAGGAGAATATACTTATTAGTAGTGATTGGCATGTCCCTTCTCACAAAATTAAGGTTTGGAGTCCTGCTTACATTGGATCAGTGACACTTTACACACATGAGTCACTTATATTATTATTCCATTCTGGACTGAACTAAGTATGTGGGGAGTTATACTACTTGTTGATTTTGCTTTTGCATGCTCTCAATTTCATTTTTGATAATTATGTGTTATTGCTCGACTTGGCCTTAATGTTTGTCCCTTCAGCATTTGTGATAAAAAGGGGGGAGAAAATGTGTTACTGAGGTGGAGAAAAAAATAATAATAATGATTGAGCATACACATAGGAGAGCAACTGCATATGCATGCACATGACGTCAATCATTGATTGTTATCACTTGCATTGCATTACTATGTCTAGAGGTCGTTGGGAGAGATATAGATAAATTTACCTACTGCATAAAAACATGAAAGCTCGCATAAGGGGGAGCGTCGCATTGCATTCCATATCACATCAATCTGTTTGAGTTTTGATGTTTAGTGGTATTGGTGTCTTGGTTAGTGTTTTGATTGATATCAATATCACGTCTCAAACTGTTATATTGATTTGTGACTAAGAGCTTTAATTAATTTTTATATTTCCTGTATCACGTGCTTTTACACTGGGTATATGAGTTTGTGGATTTCAGAAAACAGGTACACGAAGGAATGCAAGACTCAATGATTAGGTTTACTGGGTAGTTTAGTTTTGGGTCGTCAAGTCCTGACTTATTTTTTATTGTCCTGACTTCATTTGTAGAGTTTTGTCACAGAATGCCAAAAGTGGAGTTTGTTAGGTCTAAAGGTGTAATTGGCGATTCTGTGGACAAAAGGACTAAATTGTAAATTTGTAAAAGTCGGGGACTCAATTGTACAATGTTATAAAAGTCAGGGACTTAAGGTGCAATTTAGCAAAGCTAGATGGTAGGGACTAGGGTTTGAGTGTTTGGTTCAAATCAAGATCGCGGTGCCGAAAGTTCGCCAGCTATTCGTCGTGCCGCCACTCGAGCGAGAAAAGCAGAATGGACGTCGCTCGCTCACCGCTCGCTTTTCGCTCGAGCAACAATGTTATATGAAAAATCGTATTTTCGATTTTTGAAAAGTTTGACACGGCCTAGAACTCCAAATTGCCCCCAACTATAAATACAAAGGTCGTAAACGAAAATAAGGAGGTTGCTTCATTGTGCTTTCATGTCAGAACACATTCATATCATTGTGAAGAGATTCAAGAACACAACCAACTGGAGAAGTCATCAATCTTATTCTTGTGATCCGGCAACCAATATTTTGGGGAAAAACATCAAGTTTGTGAAGACAAAATACCGATACTTCTTCATCTGTTGAGGAAGGGACTCTCTTAAAGGGGGATTGAGGGAAGTGGACGACAAGCGCAGGAACTAGACAAGAACAGGAGGTTCTTGGAATTCCACTTGGTGATACAATCAGCTAAAGATCAGGAGGTTGTATTGGACAACAGATTGGGCTGTAGAAGATAGATCGAGAAACTAGCAGGAGGCTAGTAGTATCTACGGCAGTAGATCGTGAGACTGGAACAGCATGTCTGACTGGGTACGAAGTTTGGCAGATCTTGTACTTGCTGAATTGGTATAGTGGAACTTGCTGGCTTGGTCCCGAAGTTTCACCCACGTTGAGGTTTCTCCGTCATCATATCGTGAGTTGTGTTTTGTATTATTTTATTTACTTTACGCAAACCAGCAGTTCAACATAGGAATTAACTGGACTGTATATTTAATCACGTAGACGATTAATTAAAGTGACGTGTTGCCTTGATTAATCAATTCCGCAGTGATGTCGAATAATAAATTGATTGGAATGTAAACTTGGTAATATCTAAAACTTGAATTTGACGTAGCATAACGTTCTTCGTGAATTTCCAAATGATTGTAGAACATTCCCTAAACTTTCACCTTGGACCTTTTGATACATATATCACTTCTTTTACTTGAAAGAATGGAGTGAATAAAAGGTACTTATAGTGTAGTTGACCCCAATTGCAAAGAAGACTTTAGTTGTTCTCATGCTCTTTTTCTTTTTCTTTGGCTTGTTGGGGTGGGTTTTTTTCCCCTTTTACCTTTCCCAATGTTTAAGGGAGATGGTGGGTTTGCTACATTGGTTGGTTAATTTTATTTTGTGATGCTTTCTAATCAGTAATTTCTTTGTGTCCTTGAACATTATCTTACTTTCCCAATGTCGTGTTTGATTTTATTGCTCAAGTTCATCATTTATGAAAAAACATGTTGGAAAAACTTGATTTAAGTTGTTTGATTACTAATTTTGCATCTCAAAATGTGAGAAGACTAAATATGATGCTAGCCTAATCTCTCGGGTTGTAAGTGTTTTATTTTACAATTTTATCTTTTAGATTGTATGAAGTTTTCATTTGAATATAAATATTTTTTTATTTAAATATTGTTACACTTGTAAAAAAAATATATATAGGGCCTCAAAATAATTTTTCACTAAGGACCTCCAAATTCTCAAGGTCAGCACTGCCACCTAACATATACCCAACCACTCACACCAAAACCTAGTTCATTTTCCATTCAACCCCTCATTTCTCTCTCTCTATAAGCACATCTATCTTCATAGACACAGTGGTGACTACCATATATGATACCATAGCTAACCTTTTCCCTTGATCTCCAATGAATCCTCATAGATTACACAGTTGACGGGAGTCACCTGCAACAGCTACCATTATCGTTAGATAATGGCGATGATGGATTAAGTTCTAATCTACCTCTATTTTCTCTTCATCTAATTTGTTGTGATGTTGACTTTGTTAGTGCGATGCAAGTAGTGGTGATGGTTGTTGGTACAGGGGGCGATCTTGCGGTTGCGATGGTGGCGAGGTGATGATGGTGGTGGTGGGCGATATGTGGTATATGTGCGTTGATCTGTGTGTGTGCAGTTTCTGTGTATATCGATTATGTGTGGTGGTGCAATTAAAATGGCGACGATGGTAGTGGTTCGTTAGAGTGGTGGTAGTGCAGGTAGCGGTCATGTTGGCGGTGGCTCGAGGTGGAAAGAGGATGGTGGTGTTCGTGAGGTGCTGGTGATTGTTACCGATGCTAGTGGTGCCATGGTGGATTGGGTTTGGGCCGGTACGTGGTGGGATTAAGAATGTTTGTGACCAATTATTTGATATTTTGACGAATAAATTGGATATTTTATGATTAATAAATAATATGTAACCGATGACTATTGGCCAATAAATAATATAATATGTGGCCTAAAAATTTTAGTCGTGAGTATAAAATTTATGATATATGACTGATAAATATATTAAGACTTGTAATTTTTTTTTGTTTGTGATCGATAAATAAATTGTGGTTTATAAAATTTTTGACTTGTAACCTATAAAAATTTTTATTCGTGATCAAGAAATAATTTGTTTTCAATTAATTCGGTAATTTGAAACTCAATAATATAAAATTGTGATATTAATATATTTAATTAATAAAATATTTTTAATTAATTATTTTCATAAATAAGATTTAATTAATATTTGAATTTTTAAATTTTAAACCTTATTTCTTAGTTTTGAAATGGGATTATTTAATCTTTTAGTTATTAAATTGTCCCATAACAATTTCCAGAGATAGCACCTCAATCCTTGTTTAAGAAAAGGTTCAATATATTTGTAATCATACCAAAAATAATTCGGACTTATGGTATACAAACCTCCTTTGGTTTAAATAAAAATTCAGTTCTTAATAAATTTTTACGAAAGTTGATAGAATGTGTAACTAAAAAGTTATGGATTCATGTGTAATTAAAATTAATTATTAATTTTGACTTAAATTTTAATTCAATTTTTTTGGTAGAATCAAATGGGCTAAATGAGAAATTTTAATACCACCAGAGGAACAAGTTTGGACCAACTATCTACTAAATGCGTAATAGCCACGAGTAAATGGTTTGTTCCCCTTCAAACATGGGTGGAGGTAGTGGGACTCGTATAAAAATGGGAAAAATTCATTTATAAGAAGGTAAGTTTTCACTTTTTCAAAATTAACAGCAAAGGTTTGAACTTTCGGAAATCAGATTTTTAAAATTTTATTAATAAATTAATTTATTATATATATTTATTAATCAAATATATTTATGTCACAATTTTTTGTCACAGATATTTATTTAATTAGTCACAGATTAATTTTTAGTCACAATTTATCAAATTATTGATCGCAACTTATTTCTCGATCACAAGTCGAAAATTTTATAGGTCACAAAATATTTTTCTGTCATGAATCCAAATATTTTATATGTCACAGATTATTCATCGGTCACATAATCAAACTTTTTTAATGGTCAAAACTCATTTCCTCATTGCAAATTATTGAATTAATTGGTTACGATTAATTTTCTGATCATAATTTATTATTGGAGTCATTGTCACAACTTTCAGGTCATAATTTTAATTTTCTGATCATGATTATTGGAGTCATAGTCACAAGTTTCGGATCTCTTATTCAACCATTTCCAAAACTACCGCATCCACCAGCACAACCGCGCACTGCCTTAAACAATACAGTACATCGCCAGATCTAACAGAAGTCTGCCACTGCAAGCCGTCGCCACACACTAACACCATAGATCCACGATAGTCGCAGATCACTATCACCGCCGTCTCACACAAAAAAAAAAAAATTTCTTTAATCCTCGAAATTCTTAGTTCATTTTCTCACTTTGGTTGAGATTATTCACTCACTTTGAAACGTGGTGATATAAAAGATCGATGAACACACCAAATAACGTTTTGAAACGGTAATATATGGATTATAGCGATATATAATTGATTGCTTATTTCGATCAAGTTTTCGGTTGTTTGGAAAAACTGACTATCAAAGTTACTAGAAAAATATTCATTAAGGTTTATTAAATTTTTATTGGTGGATATGCATTTCTGTTTATTTCTATCATCATTTAGTTAGTTTATATTTTTTAAGGTAAGCATCAATTTTCTATTTGATAAATAGTGGAATATCTTAATGTAAGACATCTATTTTTTTAATTTCATTAAGTGTTGTATACTTTTTATCATGAATGTCACAAGAATAGCCTTCAAAACTCAATTTTTTGTGTCTTAAGTTCATTCAAAAGATTTTAAATTTCAACCCATCCACCTTCTTATGGCTCACCCCCGCCTTCAAACTAGTAGATTCTCAGCCAAGCCCTTGCTTATAGCATGTTTGGCTAAGCATAATAAGTTCAATTATAAGTAAAATGTAAATACCAAAATAAATAACCCTTTTTTAATTAAAAGTTTGAAATAAGATGTTACATACTTTGACGGTAATATAGAGGTTAATTTTTACCTTAAAAAAAAAAATGTAATTTGAACATGGTTAGAGGAATCAACAATTTTTTTTTATTTTTTTATTTTTTATCTTAAACTCTCACGTCTTCACAAGTTTTTAATGTGCGTTCATTTTCCTTTTCTTTTTCGGTAGTTTCACTGCATCACCAATATTATATATATATATATATATTTTTTCTAGTCGCCCCCGGGGCACAGTCTAGTGGTGTAAAGGATAGGAGTGAGGTTATCTTACGTTTTGCTGGCAGCCGCGGTGTGGGGATTCGATTCCTGAAACATGAAATTGGACTCCTTGTAGGTGTAGTATACAGACAGCTCTCTTGTTCCCTAACCTATTAGGGCACATCCCGCGATTTACCTCCCTCACAAAACTCTAGTGACGTGGCGGTGGGGGACCTCAAAGTTGGGGTCAACCTTTATTTTTCTAGTCGATTGACTTCGCTCACTTTTATTGAAATGGCCTGTTCAGATAGCTTGAGGTGCTACGAGTAAAATAAAAAGTTACTTAATTTAATGAACATTCGAAATTTTAAGAATTTTCATAATAATAATGTCAAAGAAAAGAACAAACAAGTACTAATCGATCACATGATCATTAATTTTCCATTTAAAGCCGTTTGAGCAGTGGATCTTTCAATGAAATTAAATGATGTGCCGCACCTTGCCAGTGATGCTACGGAACTAAAATATCCCTAATAAAGCAAAACTATAATTAGCTTTAAGTGTTGTTCTTTTCCTATTTATTTAGTATTGTTTCGTTTGGATAAAAAATATATTTTTAGTAAGGGGATGTTCGGTAGTCATTATAAAAATTGATTTTTTGATCGTTAAAGAGAAAAGTGAGTTCCACTTATGAGTGAAGAAATCAAAAATGACAGTTAAAATAGTGAAATAACAACTAAAAAATTGATTTTTTGGAATGAAAAATTGTTACCAAACAGGGGCTAAATTTTGATTAAAAAAAATATAATAGTTTAAAGTTAATAAAATTGTGAATCATATGAAATGTGTAGTTAAAAATGAATTTAAGAGAAAATAAATTTCAAGAAATTAGAGTCAAACAAGGGTTTAATTAACTATTTACTGAGTACGTGAGTGTAATATGTTTTTTTAGGCCCATTTTTTCAAAACTCATTTTTAACCATCCATATCATGGAATTCACAGTTTCTATTAACTTTCCAATTAAACATTTCATCAATATTTATAAAAGAATTTCAAAAACAAAATTCTAAAATTATATTGAATATTCATGCGTAATACGTGCGACATTCCCTTGCCCGCACGTCATCAAGCGCAAACGGCTAGAAAAAATAACATCCTTATCCTTCAAGTATTCATGAAAATCTCCCTCCCACCCTAGGGAAATGCAAAACCCGAGTGAAAGTCTAACATATCTTAACATATTCAATATGTTACATTGAACGTAATACACTAAAATCAACCTTATCTAACATATCTTAACATATTCAATATGTTACATTGAACGTAACACACTAAAATGAACCAATTATTATTGTGTTTGATACACTAAAATGAACATAATTGAAATAGTAATTTCCACTACTAGTCGAGCTAGTGGATACGAGGAAGTAACCCACATATTGTAGGGCTTCTTTTTGAGATAACCCCTTTATGGTGATGCCAATTTCACCAACATAACTCGATACACATTTGTTATATAAAATATTTTTCGTGTAAATCAACTTTTTTCTACTTTTGAACCATACACTGGATTTTCCAAAATGTATTATAGGAAAATGTGACTAAAAAAGGGGCATAATAGATGGATTTAAAAATTCTAAAATGCATGTCAAGACCTTAAAAAAAATAGTTACTTAATACTTGATTTATGATTAATCACCCAATTTAGACAATAATTTTCACTCTCAGAGTCTCACACGTAGAGAAAAAGGTGAAAAAGCACATGGTGGTACTAAAAGAGAAAAATAATTAAGGTTTACAGAGTCTACTTTATCACAAAGCAAGGAAGCACAACCCTCGGATTAAACACCAAGAGCTCATCATCATCGTCCAATCTTGAGGGAAATCCGTTTCCCCAACCCATAAACCGGGATCATCAAACAAGATGAGATCACGCCCGACCCGTTATGACCCGAGAGACCAAAACAAGAAAATTACCGAGGCTACACCGTGTACTCTATCACAAAGCAAGGAAGCACCGCCGTCGGATTAAATACCAACAACTCATCCTCGTCGTCCAATCTTGGGGAAAACCCAGTTGCCCGACCCACCAAAGAATCGAATCCTGGATCGTCCTTATCAAAGGAGACTGGATCGGACCCAACCCGACCCGCTATGACTCGACAGACCAACATGGCTCGTTTCATGTGCATGAACTCGAACTCTTGCTCCATCTCCTCCGGGATTGCCATGTGAGCCCTCCAACTCGTAAGTAGCGTCGAAATTCCGTCCAACTTGGGTGAGAATCCACTCTGTACAATCCCGCAAACGCCGCAGTACAGCTGATTGCATAAAGTGGAATTACCATTTTGCCCAAGGTCGCAGGTGTAAGTTGCACAGTGGAATCTCAACAGTTCATTGCCATCAGCTATACACCTCTCATCCCTGCTCTTCACGACCCCATTTTTGGCCGCCTTTGACTTCACGCACTCTCTGTACTCCTCGAACCTGGCTAGTATTTTGGGACTGTTATGAATCTTAAGGATCCGATGGATAATGGGTTCCTTCGCCTTATCGGGCCAACCCGTTTTGAATATGATCCTAACGACGTTCTTGCTCGTATCACCATCGATGAGCTCCGATACTGCATGCTTTGTTGACTGGTGCTGTTCAAGAATGCTTGATTTTTGGAAGATTTCGCCGCAAATGGGACATGGGTAGATGTTGTTTCGCAGAGGGAAGAAGTGTTGATCGGAGGAGATATCGGATTCGGGTCGGTTCGAAATGAGTGGAGAATCCGACACTCGAGTTTCTGGGGGTGTATAGTGTACGATAATGGGTTGATTTAATCGTAAAGAACGTGTGGAGGAAGACGGGGATGGGATTGAAGGAGCTTTATGCACCTGGATTGGGGAGGAAATGGTGTTGGAGGAGAAGATGCGTTTGATGAAAGACCAGGAAGAGGACAAAGCTTTTGGTGGGCAGAATCTACGGTGGCTGAGCTGGTGGTGATCAGGAGAACGCTTCCTTTTCCGCCGGTTTTGGTGGTGGTGGGAGGAGGAGGAGGAGGAGACGATGAAGCAGCCCAGGTGGAGGAAGAGGAGGATAAAAATGGAGAAAAATGGTCGGAATTGGAAGTTAGCCATTGATGTGGTGTATCATGGCAATGGCATGAATGTAATGCTGGGAAGAAGAAAGAATTAATGAATGATGAGAGAAAGGAGAAGAAATGTAAAAATAATAAAGAGTGGGGACGTGGAAGAATAAAGCTAATGGTGGGTGGAAAGCAACTTCGTGGCATCTCTTCTATCTCTGTGTGCCTGTATTTATGTTTTGTGTTTCACCGAGGTAAAATTTATTCACGGTGATTATATTTTAACTTTAATATAATTTTCATTCTATTTTATTCAATTGAATAATTATATTTTAATTTACTTTTAATCGAATAAATTCTGTCTAATTTCGACTTCTTGTCACAAATTTCATTGAAGTTGTACTTATCCATATCAGCAACTAATGATTATATGTGATAATTGGAACGAAGTTACTCTACTTGTAATCAATCAAATTGTAGTTATCTAATTTAAATAATATTAACGTGTAGTTATCTGATGAAACAAAATCAAAGTATAATTGCTTAATTGATGTTAAAATGAAAGAATAATTACTGCAAATAGAATTTATGTGTTAAAGACTATAAATATACAATTATTATTATTATTACACCTGAGGTAAAGAGCTTAAGAATTGATAAATTTCCATCTCCACTTAAAATTATATATATATATGAATTTCTTGAATATTTAAATTTGTATAAATGGGTGTATTTCAACGTTTTTAACGAAAAATCTACTTTTTCGAAAAGAGAAAAAGTTTCTTCAAAATCGAAGAAAGAAAAAAGTATTCAAACTACTAATAGTCCACAGAAGACTTGAAAAACTCCTTCTGGTGAGAATATTCAATCTTCTCATTCCCCTTTACAAGATATTGTAGTTCCACATGGAAGTACTGCAAATATATATATATGGAAATGACTTCTAAGTATCGGTGCTTAGTTTATGTTAAGTACCGATAATATGGCACAACATTTAATTGGCGAATAAGCTAATAGTAGATTCTATGCATTTAATGATTCAGTAATTAAATAGTGTGTCATGTCACCGATATTTAGGAGATCATTTTCATATATCATGAATAATCTCTTAAGCAAGTGACCATATTGAGGACAGACCAAAAACGTAAGTTTTGAACAATTTGGTTCAACCAAGGTCAATGTCGATTCTCCTTTCACGAATCAACTGATAGGAATCTATCCCCAAAAATTAAAAAGTTAACTACTTGTCAAAAGGACAACATTGATTCCATTTCCTCTTGTGTTACTTTTTAATGTATTAAAAATATATTAATTTTATTGGGTGTGGTTAATTATATACATCAATTGACGCTTGAACCACCAACAATAAAGGGCTCCCAATTTTGGAAATATATTTATTTCTTCCTTTTTCTTCATCATTATAAAGGCCCAACTATGAAAGTAAACATTTTGTTGGTATTATAATTAATTAGATAAAGATAGAACTTGATTGGCATAGTTAACCTATTTAAGTCCACTTTGGTGGAGATTAAATCAATTTTTAGTAAATTTTGATAATAATTAATGATATATGCAATTGAAAAGTTGCGAATCTTATAAAATATGAATTAAAGATAATTGATGACTTTGACTTAGATTAAAATCTGAATTTCAATTTATATCAGTCAAGGCTAAATAATTTTTTTTCCTTACTTATATGTTAAAAAAATGCTTATTTTGACAGTAAACCGAGAAATACTTTTAAGTCTTGCTTTTAAAATATTTAAATAAGTTACACTTATACTTAAGTAAGTCAATAAAACGTAAAACTTAAAGATAAATAACATATTTATATTGAACTTTAACGAAGAAGGCAATTTTTAAATTAAAAGCTATTATACTTATGAATAAATGGTTTATGCCTGGCCTAACTTGCCTTGTTGTTGGGTTTTGATACCTAATAAATGTCGGGCAATGAAGTTAAAAAGTTTCGAATTATATTTCATAGGCCTTGGCCGATGAGCGAATAATTATCAACAACCAAATCAAAAGGCTCAACCCCGACCCAATTATATTATCTCGTGAATGATTTTGAATCTTGACTCATTTAACCTTATTATTGGTCAATTTAAAGTCTAACCTAACCTTATATATGTACTTACCCTAACCATTTTTAGCCCCCGTTTGGTAGCAATTTCTTACCCAAAAAAAATTAATTTTTTAACCGTTATTTCACTATTTCAACCGTCAGTTTTTACTTCTTCAATTACAGGTAAGACCCACTTTTCTTTTTAACGGTTAAAAATCAATTCTCATAATCAATACCAAGCAAGCCTTTAGTGTATGATTTGCGTATGGGAAAGTGGGAAAAATGTGAGCAATAGAGAAGAAACGTGGCTGTCATATCGTGGAGAAAAATCAACTGCTTTGTGCTTCCAAAAACCAATGGATTCATCTTTGTATTAGATCTCTTCTCTTGCCTTCTTCCATTGTTTTTCCCATATCTTTGTGGCTTACTGATCATCACCATTATGTTGTCCTTTTTTGGTGAGATTGAGAAGTAACTTAGGTGAATATATTGATGGTGGGTTAAAGCCATTTGAATTAATTGGTTGGTAAAGAAAGGTGACGTGAAATTGAGCTCGAAAAACACCGATTTGACAATTCTTGGAGCAAATTTCCACGAAAATCGATATCAGAGTTTCAAGGTGGTGGATTTGGCATGAAAAACTGACCAAAAATGGCAGAAACGAAGCAGAAAATAAATCGAATTTTTTTTCGAAAATCGTGAAAAATCAAGGTTGTTTGTGCGATTTTCGGCCAATCCAAAGACTTGGTGGCGAAATGAAGACACTGGTGTGATATGTAGGTGGAGGCGGTATTGACGGTCAGGCGCGTGACTGGAGACTGCAATGGCTAAGGTCAACATGCAGAGAGTTCAAGTGGTGCGTGAGGACGCTTCTATGAGAATTCTCTAAGAGGTTTCTTCAAGCAGTTTGTTATTAACATTTTTTCTGACGTTGTGGTGTTGTTAGTTTTCCATTTCAAGTTATACAGTAGAATATGGAAAGATTTGTTCTTCCTACATTCAAGATTTGACTGTGGTTGATTGGTTGCTGCAATTGCTGGAGGCTTTAGGTCGAATAGTGGTGGTCCTAAAGTGATAAATTCGCATATCTCATAATTTGCGAACTCAGATATGGTCCGCTCGGTATCATGTTCTTTGCCATTAATTATTGCAGTTAAAACTATTGTATAGGGTAATAATTAATTTTTTTACATTAGAAGTCATCGATTGGGGTGACCTTATATTTGGAGTTACCGTGAAGGAGTAACTATTATTTATTGCTAGACTTAGAAATTATTTATCTTAAATTATTTGTAAATTCGTTGCCAATCTTTTCTACACTGTTTGACTTGCATGCCACATTATAAAAATTTGTTTAGCTATTCTGTGAGAACTATGTATGTATTTTGCTTGTAGTCATTATTTAGTATTGATGATATATGTATGTCTAAGGTAAATGCAATAATTAAGATGTGTTTTAACTACGATAAATTTGAACATGGTGAGATAGATTGTCCTAAGAATGGTAATAAAAGGAAAGATAAGGGGAAAGGTGAGGCGAATGTGGCTATAGGGTCAAGCGATGACCCTTAATGATGATTATTGAGAGTAAACCTACTTACTGCATATATTCAGTGTGTAATCCTTTCTACATGTGTGTGATTGCTTAATTCTGTTGCGTTGATATGTTACACTTTCAATTTATTTGTGTGTGTAACTGCATATATCATAGTACTCTTATTACTTTGTGTAATATGTTTACATACATAGTGTGTTGATATTCATGGCGTAATCCTTTTGATCTGTGAATTGTGTGAGAGAGTGTGGTAGTGAGAAGAAAAATGGGTAGTCGTTTTCTCCTTTATCTTTGTAAACATGTGTGGTTTGTGAGATTATGTGGGATAGCCATATGTGGGTTATCTTCTTCCTTATTTGTGAGTGTAGTGAAGTAACCAATTATTTTTTCTATTTGTGAGTGCCACCTTCATCCTTTTCCTTTGTCAATTTTTTGAACATCGGTAATTGGAGTAACCTTGTAGTGCATAAGTCAATTTAAATTGAGCCCTGACCTTTGTAGTTGTCAAAGGTGTTGACTTGCCATAGTGTGTTGGGATGTTTTAGTAGTATGTTGTGTATCCATTGGTGAAGTAGAGTATAAATGCCTAAGGATACATTGGTGGTTTGTACCAAGGATGTAGAGTGTGACATTTGGATCATGAGCGGAGAGGTATGCTCATGATTTAAATGCTGGATTCCTTTATCAGTCAAGAGACATTGACCAAGTGGAGTGTGAGAGAGGCACTTCTATCACTTCTGTTAAGTGAAGATCCAGTATCCACTTAGGTTGGGAGAAGTGATGTGGTGTGGAGAATTATCTCGAGGATTTCGGATTTATTGTGACTTACTGGTTAAACATGAGTTGAGTGATCAGTCTAATGAATATGATGGGCGATGAAAGGACATATGTATCCTCGAGATGGGAGCAACACGGAATGAATTGGCATAGTGTGGTAAGATTTTTTGGTTAGATCATTTATGCATTTGCTACATATGTGTTGGCTGTTTCAAAGATTTGTGGACACGTTTGAAAAGATTTGTGTTTTAATTTATCCTATATTATATCTTCATCGCATGTTTATCTATTTTTGATTGATTACTATGAATATTTGCTTCTACTTAAGTGTTTTTGACTTTAGCCCTAGTGAGAATATGGAACGTGTATGGTATATGTGTTCGGGTCCGAAATTTGAGGTAAGGTCTGTGAGCTTAATTAATTGATTACTTTGATTACGTAAGTATTGGCTGTGTGTTTTGATTGCTTGCAAGTTTATTAGGCAGAGATTTGTTGGGTTTTAATACACAATAAACCCCGTATAATGATGTTAAACAGTTTCGGATTATATTTCATAAGTCTCGACCGATGAATGAAATAATTATCAATAACAAGTCCAAAAGTTCAACCCAATTTAGTTATATTACATCTTAGATGACTTTGAATTTTGATCAATTTAACCTTATTATTGATCCATTTAAAAACTGGCTACATTGTGGTTCCAAAAATCAGCGGATTCATCTTTGTATTTTGGTCTCTTCTCTTGCCTTCTTTCATTGTTTTTCCCGTGCCTTTGTAGCTTACAAATCATCGCCGTTATCTTGTCTTTTGTGAGTGAGATTGAGAAGTAATCGAGGTGAATATATTGATTGTGGGTGGGATTCGTTTGGATTGGTTGGTTGGTAGAGGAAGGTAATTTGATACCAAACTCAAAGAATACAAATTTGACGATTCTTGAAATAAGCTTCCGCGACACCTATAATTAATTATTTTTGTACATTCTTCAAGAGATTGAAAGATAACACATGCTCATGTCTAATTGGCCTTTTGCAATACAAAGAGCTTTCTCGAGAATCTCAAGAATCTTTGCTGCTATTATATTGTCAGTATTCTTATATAAATTAAATACCCTCTTATATGATCGTGGCATGTGAGTCATAACTCGTGCTTTTGTCCAATTCTCCACTTTTGAAAGTATTCGCCCTCTATTATCTTAAAGAATTCCAAAAACAACGTATCGATGGTAAATGTTAGCTAGTTGTAGAAATTATCATCAACACCAAACCTATTTCGGTACACTTTATAAATGATTAACATGACTTCAAAAGAAAATTAAATAGAAAAATATTTTATATAGGTTACCTAATTTATATTTTTATCTTATATTTGCTCGCTCAATTTCCATTTATCTCAGTTAAACAACTTGAATTACATTTTTATTAGACAATTCCGTCAGTAACCGTGATTAGGGGTGCTTGAATGAACGGAATCAATTGAACCAAACCAGAAACAAAATAAAAATAAAAATAAAAAAATAATTGTACCAACAGTTTGATTGGACAAAAATTAAAAATAAAAAAAATTGTACGAACAGTTTGATTGGATTCATTTTTTGATTGCATAGTGTAAACTATAGTGTCTGTTGTTAAATTTGTATCTATTTGGAGACATTAACATTTCGCCCTATTTGAATGGTGCGCTGCACTACTACTGCACACACACGAACACAGACAAGAGTTGGTTCAACTACAAAAATTAATTAAAATTTAAGTCAATGTCAATATTTAATTTTAATTACATATTTAAAAGATCCATAATTTTTTAACTACACATTCTATAAACATTTATTAAAAAATGTCAAAAACCTAAGGATATGTATGATTTTTCAAACCATTTTCAATTTTGTGAACACTGAAAATTTCTTTGGTATGGTATTTCTAAAAATGCATTTTCAAAAATTAGGATAAATTTATACATAAAACTCAAAAAAGTATTTTTGACGGTTAAGTGTTTTCAGTGAAAATTCTGAAAACAATCAAACATGGAATTAGCATTTAAATAAAGTTTATTTAAATAATTATTTTTTTTAAAAAAAATCTAACAAATAAAATTATGAAAAATTAAAATTCAAAAAATAAAATTGATAAATTCTAAAAAATAAAAACTTAAAATAGAAGGTTTAAAATTCTAAAAAACAAAAATTAAAATTTGAAAACACAAACTTATAAAAAAATTTAGAAAAATAAAAATTATAAAAAAATAAAAATAAAAATAGTTTTAGCTCTTAATGATTATTTACATAAAAATTTCAAAAAAAAATTATTTAAATGAACACAAACAAAAATATTTTAAGTTCACGTCATTAGTTTTTATTTTTAATTATAATATTTTGAAATTAATTTAATTAATTTTTTATCTTAATTTTTAGTTAGAAAAAAAAATATATAAGATTCACCAATTTTAAAATGTATACAATACTTGATAAATATATTAGCATAAAAATTGTTTTTTTTTTTACTGGATAATCAAATATTATAGAATAAAATGTCATAAGATAATTTTTCAAAATTTCAAACTAAGTGTATTTTTTAATGTTCTGCATTGAAAAATAACTTTTCAAAATGATAAATCAAATGCATTTTTAGAAATCTTAAAACAGACCCTCAAAAACAGAAAGTAGAAAATAAATTCAAAACTCAAAACTGAAAATCGAAATAAAAGCCAAATAGACCCTAAATTTTATTTTATTTTATTTTTATCTGAATCAAACCAGGGGCTTAAATAACTGCCGCAATATTGGATTTGGCTTAAATCAAACCAGGTTTGGTTAATGTATGTAAAGTATTTGTCATCGATAATCACTTTTTGTAGGACGTACCATTCATTTCTCTACCATTCACTTTGATTTATTTATAATTTAATTCGATTATAAACAACTCCCAATAATGTTGCACATTGTGCA
>NC_036256.1:13482508-13497707 GCF_002742605.1 Olea europaea var. sylvestris | reverse complement strand
CCACCACACCAAATTTTAAATTCAAAACATTCTCTTCCTCTTTCCACCTCATCCTATCTCCGATGACTGCTCCGGTGACTCCACCCACGTCCAATGACACCTCCGATGACGATGACAATTCCAGCGAACCCCGACGACAAATTTCGGCGAACCTTCGATAACTACTCCGGCTCCGTCGACAAGTCCAGCTTCGACGACCCACACCTGTGCCTTTTTTTTTTGGGCAATGACCTGTGACCAATTTCATTATATCTATGCCCAGTTCTATTAAATCGTGATCTAATCATGTAGGATGAATATGCATATGATCAATTTCAAAATTAAGAAATAAAGTTTGAAATTTTAAAATCTGATACTATTAAAATTTTATTATAAAATAATTAATCAAAATTATTTTTCTAATTAAATATATTAAAATCACAACTCTGTAAATTTGGTCACAAATTATCGAATTAATTGGTTACAAATTATCTTTGGTCTCAAATAATTTCTTTTACAGATTACATATGAAATTTGACTTTTAACCTGTGAATACCTGTGACTCATAATATAAAATGTGATCTGTAAATTTGATCTATAACTTTACAAAACGTGACATGTGACCTGTTAATATTGTTCCGTGACCTGTTTATATAGATTTGTGACTATACAAAATGATAGTGACTTGTGACCAGTGAACTATGACCTTAAGGATCGCTCCATCGTACATTTTTTTCTTTTTGTTTTTTAACAAGTGACATAAAATATGATTTTTGACTTGAATTATTACCTGTGACTCTTAATATAAAATGTGACATGTAAATTTGATCCGTGACTCTACAAAATCTGACATGTTGCCTATTAATATTAATCTGTGACCTATACAAAATGACAGTGACTTGTCAATTGAAACTTGTGACTAGTGGAATTGTAACCTTAACAACGAATTGTGATATGTAACCAATTCACATATAGTCGTAGTTAACACAATCCTGGTGATAGACAGTCACACAACAATAAAAAAAATATGACCACCATATAACTGCTGCCTGCACCAGACCAGTACAACCACAACATCAACAATGAAAAAAGACGACCACCACACAACCATCACTGCACCACACAAACACAACCCCCAACAGCGAAAAATTGACCAACACACCATCATATACAGGAATAAAAACTGCCTCCGCTACCTGCAATACAACAAAATACAATTATGACCATCGTCGCCTGCACCACACCACCAACCAAACCCACCATCGCCACCTACACCGCACCACCACCGACAAAAACCAACAACCAGCACCACTATGACCTTAGCTGCATCATCACTGCCACCACCTGCAAGGTAACACCTATACCACAACCACCACCTCCAGTCCTCCACCAACCACCATCATCACCACTACCTATAAATCAATCTATAGCCATTGGAAAACCCACATCACCAACACACAGAGGCAAAAAAATGTATGAAGAAAGAAATAAAAAATCAGATCTGAAAATGCATCACGAGAACATTTGAATGAAGTTATTGGCATATGCTATTAGCTTGACATCAAGGTGTGGCTGCAGTTCATCGGTAAACTTTAGTCTCAAAATGTCGATCGAAATTGAAATCTCGACCACCAAAAAAAGGGAGGCGATATGAAGGAGACACAAGCCAAAGCTGGTACACTAACCATTGTTGTAAAAGTGACGATATTTGGCTTCAGATCAAGGGCTTCAAAATGAATAAATGCACCCTTATTTCCCATCTACACCAAGTAAAGACCAATACCACTGTTGGAGAGAAAACTACTCGCCCCCACTGTCGGAGAGAGAGAGAGAGAGAGAGAGGAAAGACCGTGATTATAAATCTAAAGCATAGCTTCAAATCGTTGTCAACAGCTCTCACGGCGCGATGTCGTGTCTTCAAGAGGATTCGCCATCAGCTACTCTCACGGTACCATCGCGGTGAAAGTATTCGCCGACAAATATATTCGCCGGACAGAAAGAGAGAGGGGTGAACGAGAGAGATAGAGAAATTGGGTGTGGAGTGTGGGAGTTAGGGTTGGGTAGGTTGAATTAGTATGAATTAATTTATTAATGTCTAATTACCACCTAAATTAGAAATTAAACTTAATCCCCCTTATTCATGAAAAATGATTTTTAAACCTAGGTTTTTAGGTAATTTTCCCGTAGGTTTATAATAAGAATTTCTATGTGGGCCGGTCACCCTGTGTTTCTTTTATGGGCCATTATGATCTTCTGTTGGGCCCATATAAATTCTCCTGCCATCTATCTGTCCATTTGTACATAAACAATAATTCCTCGAGTAATTATTGATGAACGCGTGGTAGGAAATTTGGTTGAATTTTCATGAAAAAATTCAATACAAATAAATTTTTCCAAACCATAATTGTAAAGAAAATTTTAAAACTATTACGTAGACATAGTATTTTGGCGATGCTTAAAATGTTGATTTATCAGCAAAGTAAGTAATTCTAAATAAATAATATTTTAATAATTAATGTTAAAAATAAGTAAATTATTTACGAGTAAGTTACTGAGCAATCTTGATATCTATCATACCAATTGGAGATAGCAAATATCAAGCATAGTTTTCTTTTCTTTTTCTTTTTCTTTTTCTTTTTTTCTTTCTTTCCTTTTTTTTTTAGGATCCCTTTTCTTTTCATTTTCCTTTTATTTACCTCACCCTTTCCTTTCACTTTAATTTTCACTTTTTCATTTTTTATATTCATTTATTTTTACTGAGTGATAGGTGTTAAATTAAATCTCAAAATATAAATCAACATATAATGATTTGCACTAATGCTCTTAATAATGAGCATCTTAAGATGGACCCCAATTCTTTATATGATTCATATTAAGTTCAAATGAACAATTCGATTTGTTGAGGCTTAAACGAGCTCAAGAATGTTAAGATCGTTGTTCTCAAAAGAGTCATTCGTTTCTAAGAGCTTGTTAATTGATAAAAATCTCATATCGATAAAATACATGGTATTATAATATCCATTGTAGATATCTATTTAAATGTCGATCAATAGATCCGTTATACTTTATAGTAACGAGTGTTTATTATTAAATAACAAAGTATCCATTAGAAGCAAGGAGTGGAAATAAAAATATAAAAATAGTTGTGTGGTCATATAAAATGAAAATATGAAAAAGGCATAGTCGCTATAAATAACAAATTGATACTTTTCTTTGAAAATACATTTTAGAAACACCAAATTATGAAAAAAAAAAATAACTAAAAAAATTAGAGTTGCTATCATTTTGTCACCACTCCGAAAAAAAGCTACCCACAGTTTTAAAATTAATCTGCATTCATCAAATAAAGATGCCACTCATTCGAACACATTGGTTGGGTGTGAATATAATTGATTCTATACACATATATACATACATATGTATATTTATACATATAAAAAAAACTCCGACTTAAAGCCAGACATGTCAAAATGATTGGTTTAACACGACATGGCATGACCCATATTTGGGAATATCGAGGTAGGCAATTGCCCTTTGTTGCTTTTATTGAATAATTGTGTGTTTATATATACATGTGCAAGAATAGAGGTGCTAAATGAATCAACTTAACATCACATAGCACAACCCATGTATATTTATACATCTATACAAAACTTCCGCCTTAAAGCTAGAGATGCCAAAATGATCGGTTTAACATGACATGACCCGTATTTGGGACGGTCGAGATAGGCAACTGCCCTTTGCTGCTCTAATTAAATAATTGTGTGTACATATACGTATGCAAGAATAGAGATGTTAAATGAATCGACTTAACATGACACGACATGGGCCATATTTGGGTTGGGCCATCAGCCTTTCATGATTGTGTCCATACATTTAGATATATATACTTGGAAGATTCTGCGTGTCTTTGTCCTTTGGGCATTTTGTGAATTATTATGTTTGCCAAGGGAGAAATGACAGCGGTCAAATGAGAACCATAATTTGATGGGAGCTGATTTATTTTTTTTTAATTTTTATTTTTGGGGCCTAGTTAGCCATTGTGTGCACGTGTTTGGCGTTTATTCCTTACAAACAATTAAGTAGGGCCGGGCAATTCCCCTGAACCGAACCGAACTGAACCGAACCCAACGGTTCTTGTCAAATTAAATACCCGAACGAGTATCTGTATTGAGAACCGACGGGTACGGTTCGGTTCTCGGTTCTAGACTAAGAACCGAATCTTTCTAATTTTTTTTCATATTGAATAAATCAAATTATTTTAATTTTAAATTTTTTCTAAACAAATTAACAAATTAACAATTTCTAAATCAAAATTTTTGGTCCAATAATTTGTTTCATTTCTAATTTTTTAATTTTTGGCTCAATTATCCATTTTATTGTTTCATTTCTTAGTCCAACAAGATTCAATCCACTAAATAACCCTAAACACCTACACAAAAGTGCATAACGCTGTCTCAACTCTGGCACTCACTCTCGTAGCCTCACTGACATTCTAAAACCTATACAATCGTCGGCCGACGATGTGTCCTCCGATCGAAGCTGTGCCTTCCGCCAATCGAAACTTTGACCGTAGCAATCATTAGAACAAGGTAGTCTACTATTCTCTAACATTCTAAAACCATTGAATGTGTCATTAGTTGTATTTATATAATGTTGTTATAAATGTTAAAAAATTTAATTATAGTGCAGAATCGAATGGAACCGAACCCGAACGGTTTCATAATTATATTTGGACCCGACGGTTCCATTTACTAGATACCCCGAACCGAACCGACTCGCGCGCCACCTCTACAATAAAGATTTATTTATTTCATCTTATTCCAATATCTCGTTGCTTTATTAATTCTCAATCCCAATAAATCAATCTTTTCGTGATTCTTCAATCAATTTTATCTGGAGATTGGCAAGGGAAAGGAAAGTGATCAAACTAGTCGAACATGTAGGATCCGTTTGATTGTAAATATGAAATTGAAAATGAATTCTAGGGAATTGAATTGCCTAAAAATCGTTATTTTAGGAATTGTAAATTATTGTGTTTGATTGGTATAATTTTCCACGTGAAAAATGTTGAAATAAAAGTGTTTTTTGATATTCGTTTAGCTTTGTTTTACATGAAAATTGTCAATTAAATGGATAGAATTTACTGGTATTAGGTATGTAATTTGTTTCTATTGCCAAGAAAAAAAATTCAAGAAAATCATATATCTTTTGATATTCGTTTGACTTTGTTTTACATGAAAGTTGTCAGTTAAAGGGAAATATGTTTTTACAATAATTCTTCAAATTTATTTCCATTGCCCTATAAAAAAAATAATAAAATTAAATTAAATGCTACAGTAACAGAGAATTCCAATTCTCACCACTTTGTGAGAATTGGAATTCAAGGATTTGATGAAAAATGCTGATGTGACCAAGAAAGGTGAAATTCATTTTCCATGGAAAATCTCACCTATCAAACACTACAACAGTTGGAAAATGGTATTGATTTTCCATTTTCCATGGAAAAGGGTGTGCTATCAAACACGCCCTAATAAAAACAAAAAATAAATACAAAATTTGGGTGTCAATCTGTCGATTCTGAGTTTTATCGGTTGGTGTCGGACTCTTATTGGCTAACTTGTTGGAGTAGCTTTTAGTTAGTTTGGGGTTACCTAAACTTGATATTGGCCATCTCTTTGATTTAATTAGCACTTTATTGATGGCTGCAATTTTTCTATAGATACTCGCACGCAGTAAATGAAATAAGTAATTAGGGTGTGTTTGATAGAGTGGAAAATCCATGAAAAATGAAATTGCAATTCCATCTTTTCATTTTTTTGGTGTTTGATTGGCAAAAATTTCCTTGAAACTCATTTTCCACATTTTCATGCTACCTAGACATTTTCTATGTTTTGGAAGAAAATGAAATGGTGAGAATTCATTTTCTCGGATTACTGTAGCATTTTTCTTTTTTTGTTTAAATTTATTTTTTATTTTTTGTTTTAGCAATGAAATCAAATTCTAAGAATTATGGTAAAAAAAATAAAAATATTTCCCTTTAATTGGAAATTTCCATATAAAACAAAGTCAAACGAATACCAAAAAATAGATGATTTCTTGATTTTTTTATTTTTTTTTATTTTTTTTGTAATGGAAACAAATTTCATCTCTAATATCAATAAAATATTTTCCTTTAATTGATAATTTTCATATAAAACAAAGTCAAACGAATATCAAAAAATACTTTTATTTCAACATTTTACACTTGAAAAATTATACCAATCAAACACAATAATTTACAATTCTTAGAAAAACAAATTTTAGACAATTTGATTTTCTGAAATTTGTTTTCTTTTCACTTAAATTCTATTTTTGTAATCAAACGGATCCAATTGTAACTTGAAAATTAACAAACTGCAAAGCACTATAATTGAACGACTTTTATGACAAGCAGACAAATGTAGCTTTAATATTCTTTAGGAGTAGATGTGAAACCTAAAGCATAGACAACAGAGCAAATATTTTATTGGCCACTAATGTTGAAGCTAAAATAAAGTCAATGGCCCTTACTTTTTCATTCCTTGTATTTCCCTTTACCTAATAACTTCGTGAAATGATCCTCCGTTAATATATAGTTCGTTGATAAGTGAAGGTCGCTTGTACCATTGCATGTATTTTGTACGCTTATTTAGGTTTTTAATTTTATTATTTATTGTTGAACTAATACTTATCTAATTTAGTGTAAATATCTTAATTGTAGAACAATTCCCGACTTGAAGGTAATTGGTGTAAGAAAGGCCCTTTTGAGTTTAATTGGAGCAATTGAAGATCAACTAATTGCATATGATTAAATGGAAGTATTAATGGACCAATTAAAAAAGATTCATAAGTTTTGGGATTTAAATTCAACATTTGAAAAGTTCAAAGGCTTAGTTGTCAACTTTCGGAACTTGCAACGGATCAATTATGGATGATCGTAAAAAATGAGGATAAAAATATAAAAACATAAAGATGAAGGACCCATTGCACAAGTAAGGAAGGACTCGAACTCAATAGAGGAGAAATTTAGAGAGCAAAATACAAAAAGGGAGAAACTTTGTTCCCTTGAGATTGCAAGGGCACAAATTTTGTTAAAAGCAAGCAAATCTCTTGGCCTGTGTGATCACAGGCCAATGCTTAGAGTGATCACACAAGCCATCCAAGCAGGAGTTATACTCTTTGTTTGATTCAAAATCTTCATGGAAAGGATTTAAGGCATGAGTTTTGAACTAGTTCTGGGGCTATAAATATAAACTCAATTCGATGGAATTGTTTGATCTTAAAGGAGATTTTCTATAATTTCGCACGTGAGAGGTGATTTTTTGGTTTCATCCAATCATTAATAACTTGATTATCTTTAGATAACAGCTAATAGAAGCAATGCTTGTAAAGAGTCCTATTAAAATCAAGGAATATAGGCATGCCTGCCTCATCTTCAATTAAAGTGAGAGCTTGTATGTAGAAAACACATATATCTTGTAAAGAGAGCTCCAGAGAAAGCCATTAATAGAAATTCCATATATCTTTCAAGTTTTAAAGAAGCTTTGATACAAAACACTGTAGCCAAAAAAATTTGTATAATTTACTCAATTATAAGAGTTTATAATTTTACTCAATTGATATAATTTACTCAATTATAACAGCCATTACTCAATTGATAGAAATTCCATATAGCTATAAATATATACTCAATTCAATTATAAGGCTAAGTAGTAAATCACCTTTAGTTTCCTTAGTGTTTAGCTGTCTAATTTTACTCTAATACACGACCAATCTAATAAACTTTTATATAATTTACTACTTAGCCTTATAATTTCAAACTTCTGTTGTAATTTGCAAAGAACAGCTGGCAAAGGAACTAGGTGGCGGCAAGGGACAAGTAGCCAAAAAATTTTGAGAACGTAAGAACAAAGAGAGAAAACGTTCATGAGAGAAGGAGAAAGTAAGGTAGGAAGCATCATCCAGAGCTGGTCCTGTGGACAGGCAAATGAGGCCTGTGCCTCATGTCCAAAGTCATAGGGGGCCTATTTTGGCCCAAAAGTTTTATTTTTTATTTTTTTTTATTATTAAAAGAAGGAAAAGGAAAATAGTTTTTTTTATTAATTGTGAGATGATTGAGATATTTGTTTATTGTTTTAATGTAAAGTTTTAAGTTCGCAATATATTGCATAATACATCGTTAAATTTTGTATTTACTTTGATTTTGGGGGACCTAATTTTTGGACTTTGCCTCGGGTCTCGGCAATCACAGTATCAACCCTGGCGTCACTGACTAGAAGTTTGTGAGAGTAGGAGGAAAGAGAGTGAGAGTCGCAAGATTATTTTGAAAAGAAAGATATAGAAGCATGGGAAGAGAAACTTGTTAGGCATTGAGTAATTAGACGAGAGGCAATAAATATATGGAAAATGTGACTTGTACGCTCTTTGGTCGACGTTAATGTTGACATGACAAGTATTGACAAGAGTTGATTGGGTAAAAAATTGTCAAAAATTTAAATTGTCCAGTGATGTGTTGCCAATGGCATAATGTAAAAAATGATGTAAACGATAATATACATGTAACATGATTATAAATCTATTCGTGATATTTCTTTTAAAAATTGATCATTGAAAGAAAAATAAAATAAAAATAAAAAACCATTCTAGGGTCAATTCCAAATGTAATGCAAAGGCTTTTCCGCCCATTGCAATCCAAAAACTATGTACATACATGCCTTATAGTAGTTGTGTTACATATTTTGTTATATAGTAAATTTCTTGTCAATACGAATATTTTATGATTCTAGATCCTTCTTTTTGAATAATATTGACCTCCCGTCTAAATACCCCTTTTTATTAAAAATTGGAAAATTTAATTAAAATTATGTATTTTATCCATTTTTGTTGAAAGATTAGCTTCTTATTGGAATAATGTGTATACGGAGCGGCAAACGGGTTGAGCTGCTTACTAGCTTTACTCATAGGTCACTTGAGTTCATATTGAGACGAGCCATAAATCGATCTGAGCACATAAAAATTTCACGAGCTAACTCGCGGGCAGTGACTATTTGGCCACCAGATGGTCATTTTTTTTGTGATCATTGACTCCAAACATCATTTTTTTAAAAGGAGCTTGGAACATACTTTTAAGCATCAAATCTTTAAAATAAATAGTATTTTGTATTTAGAGAGGCTTTTGGAGATACAAGGATTGACTCTTTAAAATGGAAAGTACTTCACTTTTAAAAAAATCGCTTAGAGTTTTAACAACATCTCCAAAACTCTTCATTTTTAGAAAGAATGTTAGTCGTAGTAGAAAATATCTTTAAATTTAAGAAGTATAATATTGTATACACTTCAACGAACTCTCCATATATTATTCCAAATGGGTTGGATCAAATGTTGGAAACGGGCGACTTCAACAAAATCTTTGATGCTTCCAAGTAGTGGTATCAAACTGGGCGGCCCCAACACGGCTTGCCTAAGACCGTTGATAAAAGTGGCAAGCCATAAATCAAATTGGCCAATCCACGAGCCAATGGCTAAAAAATTCGGGTCCGGTCCAATTTAAATGATCGAGCCCAATGACGAGCTGTGGCAACATCAGCCTTCTTTAAAGGCTATCACCGTCAACCATGAAAGAAAGCCGATGAACTGATGGTCCGTCAGCCTTATTCCTTTAGGCTTTGCGGTTCCGCTTATTATTATCGTTTGTTAAAGTTAAATTTTATTTTTTTTATTTTTATTTTTGTGTGTGGATAATCCCAGGTTTGGCAACCATTCTTTCATTTTTTTTCTTTTTATATTCATTTTCACCATATATTCACAATAAAATATTTTTCACGGAAGCCAAAATTTTTTCCTACTTTTTAACCACACATTCTCCAAAAATTTACTATTCAAAGACTCATTCTTATGAAAAAACGGCTGTCAAACGGGGGCTAAATATAATATTTTTCTACACATTGAATTCACCATAAACACAAACATTTGCTCATTTTACAGACTGAATTCATATCTTAGCCATTCAACCTTCATTTTTCTTGTTCTAAATCTTTAGTAACTTATTACTGTTTTATGGGCTCCCACAGTTTTTTATACAGATAATCTTAATTTTCACGATAGTTGTTCTCTAATAAATCTAGAAGATGATATTCCGGAGATTGAATAATTTAGCTAGCCAAAAAATGAAAACGAACATCGGATTTGTGGCAAATTTTTAGAGTTGATGTCAAAAAAGGAAAAGCAATATGAAACATTTATTCAAAGGATTACGCGTGGGCCTTGCGATCAAGGCATCGGCACATTGCAGTAACAAAAAATTTCATCTTAATGATGCAGAAAATTTAAATGATAGACATGCTCAAATTACTTCTTTTAAATTTGCTATTGAATCATATTTGCAGGAGAGAATGAGTATTTAAAAGTCAGATTTTTTGGTGGCAATCGAGATGCCCTTCACTTTTGCGAAAGATCAATACCTCAAGGAGTTTATGCAAAAGTATGTGCAACCCCAACCCTCTTATCGAGGCGTAAATAGAAATATTGCTCCTTCCAATTGTATGAAATTATTTCATACAATGAATCAAAATTTAACAGTAGAATTTAATAACTTCAATGGAATTATTTCTTTTGTCTTACTGTTGGTCCGGATGTAATCATAATGGTTACGCCTGTTTGCATATTTTATCGATTATAATTAACTATTACATGAGAGAATTATTACTTTGCCTTTACTTGAATATCCACGTAATTGTACAATTTGTATGACAATATATTCTTAGTTTTCAATAAATTTGGCATGTAATTAATTAATTAATTAATTTAAGATGATTTGAAATTAATAATACAACGCTGATGGCGACTCCTGCCACTTGCCACTCCCCCGACTGCGCTTCCACCTGTACAGTCCGTCAGCGGTGCCCGTTTCTCCATCTGGCCAATGGTTTGACCAGAAAACACCAAAATAGATTTGGCAGGTTAATTTCAAAATTCCCAGAATTATGTCCAACTTAGTGCCTATTTTCCAGCCCGATTTCAGTCGATTTCTAGCCAATTTTTACCCCCACCCCCCCTAAAAAAAATCATTGATTTTTCAACAACACAAGCTCGGATACCATTTGTCACGAAAATCCCTTGAGATGTCTTGATTTCGGGCTCAGAAAACAACCAAACGAATACCTTCCACACTCGGTTGCCACAAGTTTCACTCCACAAAGAAGACTATGGTGGTGATATATGCAATCCACAAAGGAAGGAGAAAATTAAGGAAAACGCCAAGAACACCAAGCTGTCAAATCCCCTCCCTCCCTGCCTCTCTCGTTTTCTCTCTTGCATTACACACCCCCCCCCCCCCTCACCCCCCAACAAAACCGGCTGTTGGAGAAGAGAAATGAATATAAAGCCAAACCACTTAAGTCACTCAATTGGGCCAAGACTTATGCAAATGGGTTGCCACTTAACCTAAACTATTGGGCTAATATTCAAGTCCACACTTACCACTAATGGGTGCAACTAACAAAAAACCATCCAACACAAACTTGAGCCATCCAAAAGTATAGGTCGTTCCCAAGTCGAGCAAAGCCTATGGTGTTGATAAATTTTCCATCAACTATTTTAAATCATTGCCCGGATATATTGGATATCAAAACCCAACAAACAATATGATAAAAATGAAAATGAAAGTGAGTTGTGAAATTTGGTTCCCAAACAAGGCTTATTTATAGCCCCAAGTTGTGAAAGAATTTAAATTTGAGTTTAGAAATGGTAGAAATGTCAATTATCTTTGATTAATGGCGGCACTGTCATTGATAAATTAATGGTAGATATGCAGGCTTACTTAATGCTAGGCGAGCCGAGAACAAGCTTGGTCGCCCCAGTCGCGAGCCAGCTCGTGCAAGCCGGCGAGCAGGTTGATCCACCTTCCATCTATAAATATTATGTTTAATTAGACATTTAGACCAGAAAAAAATTCAAGTCGATAACTACTAACATCTTAAAAGCCAAAACTGCTTTAATCCGGAAAATATCAAGGGAAAAGGGCTTAACTATGGTTGAAAATAATTTTACTTTTTACGAAATTTGTATTGGTAAAAAACATTGTAGTTAAATGTAATCGGACTAGATTTCAATCCACTTCAAGTTTCTCGTATTCAAACGACTTCTCAATTTCTCAAATTGAATTATTGAACTAAAAAGTCTCAAGTAATTCTTTGTAGCATTGACAAGTATTGGATAGACCATATTAATTAGAGACCAGAAAAATGCATACATTCAAAGATAAGACAGCACAATCATTCAAATTTTCTAACACAACGACTATATTAATTACAAGCCAAGAAAACGCATAGATTGTCTGAATCTCGTACATTTTTTGAAATAATGTTATTCATCATTATCAATTGAGGTGGCAGTGGGCTCCTTGTTTTGTCTGGTGCATTCAAATGCATTACAACTCCATCGAACTATAAATCATAAGGCCCAAGCCACCTAAAGGGGTGATAATCACACTAATGATGATTATCATTACTCGATACTATCAACTTATTAAGGTCTGAGTTGCATAGAAATGGAAATCGAAGTCAAAATGTGATACTACAATTGAAAATGCTATTTTTAAGAAGAATAAGACACGAAATACTATAACAATGTTGAAAAAATATAATTTATTTTATAAACTCAATCTTTAATTTTAATAAATATGTATTTAAACTCCAAACACAAGTTAATTTTATTTTTTTAGGGCCAATTGTTACTTTTATTGTAGCAAATATAATATGAAGTATTGTAAATTGTTTTTTGAAGCTCGGAATTAATTACTTCGTAGTTGAAGCGTACATAAGTCCATTATAATGTACAATTCTTAACCCAAGCTTTCAAATATTTTAGTCAGAGTTTCATAAAACTTCCCATAAAGTATTTTCAAGGTTTTCAAATTTCACTTAATATTAAAATAAATTAGGAAACTCTTTTTAGAACTTCGAAGAGTTTTGATTTCCTTAACATGCTCGAAATCGAATATTTGTGTCTTAAGTCCTGTTTGGCCCCCATTTTTTGATAATGAAAATGGGAGGGATAGTGTTTTTTGAAAAATGAGTGGTAGAAAAAAAGGAAAAGTTTTCGATTTACGTGTACTATTTTATGGAATATTATGTGGTTGAAAATAGAAGAAAGAAAAATAGAATGTAATTTAGTGGGGGCCAAACGGGGGCTTAATTAAAAGTTTCCATCAATTCTAAATGATAGTGTAATGAATGAATTTCTTAGCTTATTTTTCTCAGAAACAACGCATCAAGCCATCAAGAAAGAAACAAAAACATTAGTTCTGATTAAAGCATAAGCAAAAGAAGGATAAGAAGTAGATACCAAAGGCATCATTAATTAGCCATTGTCTAGAGAAATAATGTTTGATTCACAATATTAGACAAGACATACTCGACAAATTTGAATCATGTTATATGCTATTCACTTTAACATATCAAGGCTTGGACTTCTCTTCCGACTCAAATGATTATTAGGATAATGGAGACATGCTCTATTTGAGCATCTAAATCCACTACATTAAATAAGACTAAACAATATAATGAAGAAATTATTAATTCTTTTTTAATACTTAAATACTCGTCTATATTTCAATCATCCATGCCAAACATGGTAAAGTGGAATTTAGACAAGTAAAATGGATTTTGAGAAATTTCTTAAATGTTGTCCATTACTCTTTGAGTAATGTTATGTAGTCTCATTGGGGTTGGAACCCCAATTTAGGTGGCGTTAGATAATAGACTAAATGACATGTGAAATGAAATGACTTAGCCCCTGTTAGGCTCCCATTACGTAGAAAAATTAATGGGTGGAATAATTTTTTTTTGAAAAATGAGTGGTTGAAAAAGAAAGAAAACTTTTCGATTTACGTGTAATATTATTTTATTGAAGATTATGTGGTTGAAAATAAGAGAGAGAAAAATGAAATGAAATGTAATGTAATGAAAATTAATGAGGCTCAAACGAGTATTTATTTAATTTCACTTATCATTTAATGCCATATTAGCACAACTTAGATTGAAGTTACAATCCTAATGAGATTAAATAGCATTACTTTTTCTCTTTAATAGTGGCAAATGGATGCTTCTTCATATTTTAGCCCTCCAAATTCTTTTGTACCCCAATATATACACTAATAATAAACTTCCTTCGGACGTTCTTTCAGTCTACACATAATCAAACGATATTTTTCTTTAAAATTATATAAAAAAATTAAAAGCATCACAAGCAGGTCGTAGGTTATAAAGCAAGTTAAAAGCATGTGGCACCACTGTTGTTCAACACGTGGCGATTGAAAATACTTAGAATTTGTTAACCTTTAGTTGTTATACTTTTTATGGTAGAGTATGTTTACTTTTATATTTGAGAATTTATGACTAATAAAGTTTCCTAAATTTTCTGAAGTATCGTCAATTTGTCATCGAAAACTATCGAATAGTTTAGTTTTACTATTTTTGAAGGTCAAGATTATTAGAAAAATTATCAAAAAATAACCAAAATTAAAGGTATTTTCCTCCTTGAAGGAGAATAAGCAAAAATATCCAACAATTGAAAAGTAAAGAAAATTTGGCACAATATTACCTTGTGTTTGCCAATTGCATTGAAGTAGTTTTTTAGGACAACTATTTAGATTGGGAGTTTGACACAGCTTTTAGGGGGCATGACAGCAAATCCTACCTGCCTAGCTAGCCTTAATCCAGAAGTACAATCGGACGTTATATTTAGGTAGATTTCCAAAATTGAGATGAAGGGAGCAATGGACCGCCAGCAATCCTGCAAAACTCAAGGGAGAGAACAAGAAAAACTATGAAGATCCCTAGATCCGATGTGCTGTGTTCGTGTGACATTACAAGTAGGGATGGGCATGATCCGATTCGATTCGATTCTAATGAGGTTCAATTCTAACGAGAATCGAACCGGACTTGAAATTTTCGGGTATTTAGTAAGTAGAACCGTTAGGTTCAAATTTAATTATGGAACTGTTCGAGTTTGGTTTCATTCGATCCAGTTCGAATCTCAAGTTCTGTACTATAATTAATTTTTTTAATATTTACAAAATTACATTGATTCAACTAATAACATATTGAATTTTAACTCTTACAAAATAATGTAATTCAATATTATATGTCTTTTGCATCTCTCTTTACTTTTTTTTTTTTTTTTTTTTTTTTTTTTTTTT
>NC_036256.1:13469711-13477333 GCF_002742605.1 Olea europaea var. sylvestris | reverse complement strand
CCCCCCAACAAAACCGGCTGTTGGAGAAGAGAAATGAATATAAAGCCAAACCACTTAAGTCACTCAATTGGGCCAAGACTTATGCAAATGGGTTGCCACTTAACCTAAACTATTGGGCTAATATTCAAGTCCACACTTACCACTAATGGGTGCAACTAACAAAAAACCATCCAACACAAACTTGAGCCATCCAAAAGTATAGGTCGTTCCCAAGTCGAGCAAAGCCTATGGTGTTGATAAATTTTCCATCAACTATTTTAAATCATTGCCCGGATATATTGGATATCAAAACCCAACAAACAATATGATAAAAATGAAAATGAAAGTGAGTTGTGAAATTTGGTTCCCAAACAAGGCTTATTTATAGCCCCAAGTTGTGAAAGAATTTAAATTTGAGTTTAGAAATGGTAGAAATGTCAATTATCTTTGATTAATGGCGGCACTGTCATTGATAAATTAATGGTAGATATGCAGGCTTACTTAATGCTAGGCGAGCCGAGAACAAGCTTGGTCGCCCCAGTCGCGAGCCAGCTCGTGCAAGCCGGCGAGCAGGTTGATCCACCTTCCATCTATAAATATTATGTTTAATTAGACATTTAGACCAGAAAAAAATTCAAGTCGATAACTACTAACATCTTAAAAGCCAAAACTGCTTTAATCCGGAAAATATCAAGGGAAAAGGGCTTAACTATGGTTGAAAATAATTTTACTTTTTACGAAATTTGTATTGGTAAAAAACATTGTAGTTAAATGTAATCGGACTAGATTTCAATCCACTTCAAGTTTCTCGTATTCAAACGACTTCTCAATTTCTCAAATTGAATTATTGAACTAAAAAGTCTCAAGTAATTCTTTGTAGCATTGACAAGTATTGGATAGACCATATTAATTAGAGACCAGAAAAATGCATACATTCAAAGATAAGACAGCACAATCATTCAAATTTTCTAACACAACGACTATATTAATTACAAGCCAAGAAAACGCATAGATTGTCTGAATCTCGTACATTTTTTGAAATAATGTTATTCATCATTATCAATTGAGGTGGCAGTGGGCTCCTTGTTTTGTCTGGTGCATTCAAATGCATTACAACTCCATCGAACTATAAATCATAAGGCCCAAGCCACCTAAAGGGGTGATAATCACACTAATGATGATTATCATTACTCGATACTATCAACTTATTAAGGTCTGAGTTGCATAGAAATGGAAATCGAAGTCAAAATGTGACACTACAATTGAAAATGCTATTTTTAAGAAGAATAAGACACGAAATACTATAACAATGTTGAAAAAATATAATTTATTTTATAAACTCAATCTTTAATTTTAATAAATATGTATTTAAACTCCAAACACAAGTTAATTTTATTTTTTTAGGGCCAATTGTTACTTTTATTGTAGCAAATATAATATGAAGTATTGTAAATTGTTTTTTGAAGCTCGGAATTAATTACTTCGTAGTTGAAGCGTACATAAGTCCATTATAATGTACAATTCTTAACCCAAGCTTTCAAATATTTTAGTCAGAGTTTCATAAAACTTCCCATAAAGTATTTTCAAGGTTTTCAAATTTCACTTAATATTAAAATAAATTAGGAAACTCTTTTTAGAACTTCGAAGAGTTTTGATTTCCTTAACATGCTCGAAATCGAATATTTGTGTCTTAAGTCCTGTTTGGCCCCCATTTTTTGATAATGAAAATGGGAGGGATAGTGTTTTTTGAAAAATGAGTGGTAGAAAAAAAGGAAAAGTTTTCGATTTACGTGTACTATTTTATGGAATATTATGTGGTTGAAAATAGAAGAAAGAAAAATAGAATGTAATTTAGTGGGGGCCAAACGGGGGCTTAATTAAAAGTTTCCATCAATTCTAAATGATAGTGTAATGAATGAATTTCTTAGCTTATTTTTCTCAGAAACAACGCATCAAGCCATCAAGAAAGAAACAAAAACATTAGTTCTGATTAAAGCATAAGCAAAAGAAGGATAAGAAGTAGATACCAAAGGCATCATTAATTAGCCATTGTCTAGAGAAATAATGTTTGATTCACAATATTAGACAAGACATACTCGACAAATTTGAATCATGTTATATGCTATTCACTTTAACATATCAAGGCTTGGACTTCTCTTCCGACTCAAATGATTATTAGGATAATGGAGACATGCTCTATTTGAGCATCTAAATCCACTACATTAAATAAGACTAAACAATATAATGAAGAAATTATTAATTCTTTTTTAATACTTAAATACTCGTCTATATTTCAATCATCCATGCCAAACATGGTAAAGTGGAATTTAGACAAGTAAAATGGATTTTGAGAAATTTCTTAAATGTTGTCCATTACTCTTTGAGTAATGTTATGTAGTCTCATTGGGGTTGGAACCCCAATTTAGGTGGCGTTAGATAATAGACTAAATGACATGTGAAATGAAATGACTTAGCCCCTGTTAGGCTCCCATTACGTAGAAAAATTAATGGGTGGAATAATTTTTTTTTGAAAAATGAGTGGTTGAAAAAGAAAGAAAACTTTTCGATTTACGTGTAATATTATTTTATTGAAGATTATGTGGTTGAAAATAAGAGAGAGAAAAATGAAATGAAATGTAATGTAATGAAAATTAATGAGGCTCAAACGAGTATTTATTTAATTTCACTTATCATTTAATGCCATATTAGCACAACTTAGATTGAAGTTACAATCCTAATGAGATTAAATAGCATTACTTTTTCTCTTTAATAGTGGCAAATGGATGCTTCTTCATATTTTAGCCCTCCAAATTCTTTTGTACCCCAATATATACACTAATAATAAACTTCCTTCGGACGTTCTTTCAGTCTACACATAATCAAACGATATTTTTCTTTAAAATTATATAAAAAAATTAAAAGCATCACAAGCAGGTCGTAGGTTATAAAGCAAGTTAAAAGCATGTGGCACCACTGTTGTTCAACACGTGGCGATTGAAAATACTTAGAATTTGTTAACCTTTAGTTGTTATACTTTTTATGGTAGAGTATGTTTACTTTTATATTTGAGAATTTATGACTAATAAAGTTTCCTAAATTTTCTGAAGTATCGTCAATTTGTCATCGAAAACTATCGAATAGTTTAGTTTTACTATTTTTGAAGGTCAAGATTATTAGAAAAATTATCAAAAAATAACCAAAATTAAAGGTATTTTCCTCCTTGAAGGAGAATAAGCAAAAATATCCAACAATTGAAAAGTAAAGAAAATTTGGCACAATATTACCTTGTGTTTGCCAATTGCATTGAAGTAGTTTTTTAGGACAACTATTTAGATTGGGAGTTTGACACAGCTTTTAGGGGGCATGACAGCAAATCCTACCTGCCTAGCTAGCCTTAATCCAGAAGTACAATCGGACGTTATATTTAGGTAGATTTCCAAAATTGAGATGAAGGGAGCAATGGACCGCCAGCAATCCTGCAAAACTCAAGGGAGAGAACAAGAAAAACTATGAAGATCCCTAGATCCGATGTGCTGTGTTCGTGTGACATTACAAGTAGGGATGGGCATGATCCGATTCGATTCGATTCTAATGAGGTTCAATTCTAACGAGAATCGAACCGGACTTGAAATTTTCGGGTATTTAGTAAGTAGAACCGTTAGGTTCAAATTTAATTATGGAACTGTTCGAGTTTGGTTTCATTCGATCCAGTTCGAATCTCAAGTTCTGTACTATAATTAATTTTTTTAATATTTACAAAATTACATTGATTCAACTAATAACATATTGAATTTTAACTCTTACAAAATAATGTAATTCAATATTATATGTCTTTTGCATCTCTCTTTACTTTTTTTTTTTTTTTTTTTTTTTTTTTTTTGCATCTCTCTTTACTTAGTTATTCATAGATTTGATTATTAAAATCACAGGAAGCAAAAGATAGCGAGCTTACAATAATTAAGAGAGGAGTTGTCGAGTTTCAATTCGATTTTTTCAGAACGGTGGAAACAACATTATAGTAGAATAACAGATTTTGATAAACCTTATGTCAATTTGATTAAATTAGGCTTGGACTGAAATTTTAGGAATAGGAAAAACATATTTTTGGATTTAAACTAAATTAACTAGTTAGTAAATTTATTTAGAGAAAAAAATAATTTGGCTTATTAAAAATAAATAAATTTAAAAAATTAAGGAGATTTGGTTATTTGGTTCTTGTTTAATAACCAAGAACCGAGCCGAACCCGTCGGCTCTCAGTTCAAATATCCGTTCGGGTATTTAGTTTAAGAAGAATTGCTCGGTTTAATTTGGATCCGATTCGGTTCGAGAGTTTTGTCCAATCCTAACTATAAATGTACAAATCATGATAAGTAAAAAAGTGAAATATCATCCATAGAAACTACTATTTACTATCATCTTTTATTCTAACCTAGCTTCAATCTAATTTAAAATAGTAACCAATATCAATTAAAGATTTTGTGTGTTAACTAAAATTATACTAAAATAATCTAATCTGCTCATAAAAACTTTTGAGAAGATTTATGATATTAAAAGGTTAGAAATTCCAATTTCACTTAGGTTATTTAACATTCACTTAAACTGACTTCATTCAACTCAATTTCATATGTTTCAACAATCGAATTAATCTATTTAAGCTAATGATCTCTCTCGAACAAAAATAACTCTATTCATATGCTCGAATTTACTATATCTTTATATTGATTCATATACATTGAAAGCATTAATTAACACGAATTCTATCAATATTGCATAAACTAATAAGATATCTCTCGATCTCTTATCAACGCCTTTTTCATTTATTGCACGAACCAGATTAATCAATTGATGATCAAATAATTTATTTCAATTAAATACACAATAAATAACCAACACACAATCACGTTGCGTGTAGACTTTGTTATGCAATAGAGTGACAAAATTTCATAAATCATTTATGCCCGTTTGGTTTGCATTTAAAGTTTTAGTTTTCTGTTTTAAGTGTCTAGTTTAAAATTGTAGGGTTTGGTCTGCCATTTTGAATAACAATTCTTCAAAACATAAAATAGAAAAATAAGTTTGATTTGAAATTTTGATAAATTATTTTACAACATTTTATTCAATGAATTTGATATTCAGTGAAATAGAATATATTTTATGCTAAGATATTTTAAGTAATTTATACATTTTAAAGTTGGTGAATTCTACAAAAATAAAAAATAAAAAAGGCTACAAAAAAATAATAATAATAAATTGAATTGGAAACGAATAAAAAATAATTTCATAAGAGTCTCGTCGAAATTTTCTATGCAATTCCTGTATCTTCAAAATCAAGGGAAGAGGAATTTAATTATTTTTATTTACCATGTTTTGAATATTTTCACTATAAATATTCAAAATGTTAAAAATATGTCTTCTATCTTATGTTGTAAATCTTATTTTCAAAAATACAAACCAAACAACTTTGAAGTGTTTTACGAAACTGAAAATATTTTTAAAACGGTAAACTAAATGTATCCTTAAATTTTGTAAAATGATAAAGTTGTTGATATAAAAAATTTAAAATAAATAAAATAAAAGGTCAAATTGACATTCTGGACTAGAAGTAAATATTAAAGTTTTTTCTATTTTGAAAAGCAATAAATTGATGTCAAAATGACAGGGATAAAAAATTTAATCAACCTCAAGGACTAATTATAAATTAAATTATAAGCAATTAGATAAGTAATTTGAACTAAAGTGTATATACATGTATTATTAAGCATTATTGAAAACAAAAAGTTGTTAATTTGTAACGCTGTCATAGAGTGTCATTTATATTATAAGTTGTTGATTTTTTCCTTTAAATGTGTATTCTTACCTTGAGATAGCTTGTCAATGACTTGAAATTACTATATTAAGCTTTATAGGTGTCTTATAGAGTGAAAAAGAGTTTTATAATGAGCTTAAAATACATTAAGACATCCAAAAGTGTGAAGGTCTCCATGTGACATAAAACTAGTCGATTTTTCATTAAATTTGTATATATTATTTTCACATAAATTGGTGGCCAAATATTCATGGTTGAACTAATCAATCAAGCATTTGGATCCTCTAAGGTAGATTTAGGGTTTCGAAATTTTATGAATAGAATATCGGTTCATGAGGGTCGGCTTGGCAAGACCCTACATGGGTTCAGCATCTTAAATTTTTATCGTGTATAGTATGGCTTTACATGTGAAAAATATTGATTTATCACGTTCAAGGCACAAGATCTAACACGTAGTCTTAAAATGTGATATGTAAATCGACACAAAACTTACTTTACACGTGTTTAATTTGTCATATTCTTATTGGCCCAACTTCAATTAGAGTGACCTACAAACTCATATAATGCATGGCATTCAATGAGTTAACACTAATTGCCCTACCAAACCTAACCTTGTACTTTGGACCCTTCCGTTTGTCATAAAGTTATGTCCTGAAATTTCGTTAGTAGATCATGGATCCATTGTTTTTGTCCAATTTATAATATTCAAATAAACGGAAAAATGAAAAAACTATTATATAAATAAATTAACATACACACACACAAATATATGTATACTTGTATATAAAGATTCTCAATTATTAGGCTACCATAGAATCTAGTTTGTTTTCCATTGTATAAAAAAATCGTATATGAAAGATAATAAATTAGCACATGCTAGTATTAAGAAAAATATAAATTATCTTTTGTATTCGACCAATCTAGAATAATATAACTTATTTTCTCATCTACATCTTAAACTGTTAGAGAGCAAATAATAAATAATTCGATAAATAATATTACTTATTTTCTCATCTATATCTCAATATGATAGAGAGTAGAAAAGTTATCATTTTTAGACATTTTCTTATGTTCTTATATTGTAGCATAACAACTCGTCTAAAATTTTAAATTTTCAAAGTTATAACAACCATTTTTATTTACTACCCGTTTGATACACATTAGTGTAAAAATGAAAATGAAAAATATAGTCGTTACGGACTCCACACAAGAGATAAAAAGTCAAATACGGTGGCTTGATTTGATGGATAACAGTTATATTTTTCATTTTAATGGACAAATAATGGGAAACAAACGAAAGCTTAATATTCGTATTCATTTCAACAAGTAAACTAACTCGGACTAGCTCTAATTGTCATTCACTGGAAGTACTATGTTATTCAAGTAGAGGGATATGATATTTATTGAGATACGTATACAATTAAAAGAAATAACCTTTTTAATTCTTAGATAAACCTTATTAATAAGATGAGTAACCAAATCTCTTATAAGTCGATTCATGTATTCATTTTAAATGATCCGAAATTTTACCCTTTACATGTTTTGCAAGATTGATTCGTTTGAATTTGACTCTTTCCTTGAGCTTTGTAGACAAATTGATTGTTCATTTGAGTTTGAATCGGACTATTTGTCAAGTTTTTTAGACATATTCATTGCCCATATATAATTTATGAGCTCTGATGCTAGTATGAGTCTCGAAAATTATTTTAAATTGTCAACCTTATAATCACAAACCTCTACATATCTTATTTAATTTATGTAAACTTTTACCTTTAATATAATAATAAAGCCATAAATAAAACCATTTATATATATATATATATATATATATATATA
>NC_036256.1:13453628-13465479 GCF_002742605.1 Olea europaea var. sylvestris | reverse complement strand
TAATTAATTTGTCATAGTCATGTCTTTAGTCAGAAATCACAAATTTAGTAAATCATAAATTAACCAATTAATTAGTCACATACGGTATTCACCCCACCGGCCCCCTTGCACCCACTACCACCAACACGATCAAAATTTTTGCCATCGCCTCACCTAACACCATCCCACCACAGACTACCACTACCAACACCATCTAAATCGCCATTGCCACTACCTCAAATACACCACAACCACCGTCACGTCAAATCCCATCCACCCCATCCCACCATCGTAGACACACTTAACAAGTCTTCCTTACTTGGAAATCTGAATCCACAACCGCCCATGGTTTTGGTAGTTTCAAGCATATTCAGTGACTTGCACCTCGAATTTTCGCCCCCTTTACAACATTCGCACACTTCATTAGCACTCAAACTCCTCTTCATCACCATCACCTCTTCTCTACCGCTAAACTACAGTTGTCACCACCACCTGGTGATAACCAATCATTCTTGTCATCTTCATTTTCTGGTAGTGAAATGTTCCCACAATCATTCGACCCATATTACCATCAGCCAATGGTCTGCACTTATAAATGAATCTGAATTCTCCATAGCCATGTTGCTTTGCAAGGTTTTTGGATCCGTTTAAGCTCGTAGGTTCAGAGATCGAAACGTCTTAGTGGGTCTAGATCTTCGATTTACGAAGTTGGTCAATGCGTTAACGTTCGATACCATCTTGGTGTCGCTGCCATTGGTGTGTGAGAGACAAATTTGCTAAATTGTCAAAGTTAGCGTTGGCCAGAGTTTTTGGTGACCGTCAATTTTGTGCTATAAAAATGATCTAAGGAGCACTAATGCTTAATTTATGTTAAGAATCAATGACATTATATACTAATTAATTGATAAATATGTTAATGATATGTTCCAAATTTAATAATTTACTAATTAATTAATATGTCATGTCACTAATGTTTAACATAAGCGAATATATAGAGAGAGAGAGGGATGATACATAATCTGTTTGAATAATAATTAGGGTAATTAGCACAAACGTCAATATCTTTCTTTTTTGACGCATTTCATCCATACATTTACTTTTTCTTGTGTAAAGTATAATTTTCATCATTTTTCTCAATAAAAAACTATAAAATGACTAATATACCCTTCTATTTAAATTTAAAAAAAAAACAAAGAACTAAATGCAATTGTAGTTCCAAATAAAAATAAATAAATAAATTCTCCACCTCCACCTCCTCTTTTGAACTTTTTTAAAAATTCGAACTATGATTGCAATTAGTTCTTTATTTTTTTTTTATTTAAATAGAAGGGTATATTAGTCATTTTATAACTTTTTATTGAGAAAAATGATGAAAATAATGTTTTCCACAAGAAAAAGGTAAAGGTAGGGATGAATTGTGCCAAAAAACGAAAGGTAGGAACTTTTTTCACAAAAATCATGAAAGGTGGGGACGTTTTGTGCTAATTACCCTAATAATTATTGTCTAATTGTTGAAAGAAAAATATTTGTATTGGATTTTTTAGTTAAAACACCTACTTTTTGAAATTTAAATTTAAAATGTGGGGTTTTATGATAATTTTCTATTTTTTCATTCTAATTCATTTATTTGTCAGTCGAGTAAGTAACAAATAAAAAAAATTAGATAGTCAAATATTTAACTTTTTTACATTTAACAAATTAAGTAATTAATAAAATAAAAATTAAACAGATGCTTAGGAATCTAATAATTCAAAATTTTCAGAATTTCATTACAATTTATTTTATATTTATGGTACTGTTCCCAAAATTATGGCAATTTAAATGAAATATTCTTTTTTATCGCAATATGGAAGGAATGATTCGTTCACTTGTTTTTTACTTAGAAAAAATAATTATTATCATTCTATTTATAAGATCAGAGTGTCACAACTCTGCAATATAGAATAATGCCACTCATATGAGCCATAATTGTATGTTGCTGCCCTCAGGACATATTTAAGTGGTGCGAAGGACGGGAGTGAGGTTATCTCACACCTTGTTGGCAGTTGCAGTGTGGGAGTTCGATTCTTGAAACATCGAATTGGATTCCTTGAAAGCGCAGTGTACAGGCAACTCTTGTTCCCTGACCTGTTAGGACACATCCCGCGATTTACCTCCCTCACAAAGCTCTAGGGACGGGGCGATGTGAGCCTTCAAGGTTAGGGTTCAACCTTTTTTTTCATAATTGTATGTTGCTAAAAAAAATCGTCAAATATCACAACAATCACATTTGGTAACAATTTACGTTTATATGAACAATCGTCACATGAAGTCGTTACAAATCTACGAGATAGCAACAATGAGCAATCATCACATGAAATCGTTACAAATCTACGAGATAGCAATAATCAAAATCACAATTATTTGTCACATTTGATATGAACTCATGCCATTTGAATTGTTATGATTATAAGATACAGAATTAGTCGGTCACAATTGATTTTCAATAAACAACTAATTGAAGAGCACAATGGTGACGTACGATCACAAGGTAGAAGGAGTCACATGTCAACAAATAGAGTTCACAATATAGCTTTAACTTTTCTTCGAACTATTGCAATTTCTACATATAATTTGCAAATATTTCAAATGCTGAAGATCAACCTTTTTTTAAGGAGAAAATAACTAAATTTTTATTTGTAGGAATAGTTTTAAAAGAAATAAATTATTCCATACGTCCACCGATTAGTTCTCATATGAATTTTCTAATCTAGGAACCTACAAAAAGTCAAAAATCGATTCTAATACACAATATTCTAAAAAAGAAAAAAATTATTTTGGAATGGCATTATTTTTGCAAATTTGTGAAGTGTTTCTTATTTCTCAAAATGTAATGTTAATTATTGGGGTTATCCATTTTTTTTTCAAATAAAAATGTATCAATTTCGTAATGGTTCGATACCTGATACGTCCATAAACACTGTTATAATAAAATAATTGTCAAAAAATATGCTTTGACATAAGCCCTATGAGTTAATATACCATAATTATACTAATCCGCACAAAATATCATAAAATATGTTCATTTGGAAAACTACAGAATAACAAAGGTAGTTAGAAATGAAATATAAGACAGATTGGAGGATGGAGTTTTGATAAGCAGACATCTGTACAAAGGATAGGAGTGAGGTTATCTCACGCCTTGCTGACAGTCACAGTGTGAGGATTCGATTTCTGGGACATGAAATTGGACTCATTATATGTGCAGTGTACAGACAGCTCTTATTCCCTGACTTATTGGGGGTACATCCCGCGATTTACCTCCCTCACAAAGCTCTAGGGTTAGGGCGGTGGGGACCCTCAAGGTAGGGTTCAACAGACAACACGTTTTGGTGCAAGAGAGAACTCATCTCTGTGGTAAGAATTAAGGAGAGAAACTTATGGAGGTAAGCGAGTTAAAATTAGGCAGTTCTCAAGTTTTGTCCATTAATTTTGCCCACATATTAAATTCCATCATTAATCTCTTGTAATATATTTAAGTTACACTATAAGAGTTAGAGGTGTTTAAGAATATTTATATTTTTTTAAATAAGACAGTGGTATATTACACACCGATTGTGATATAACTAAAACTTGTAAATGCAATCAATGCTTTAACTCAAGAGTGTACCAGGAACATCTCATTGTGTGAAACGCAAAGCGGTCAGAGGTTAAATTAGCTTGCAATGTTTTGCCCAACTTATATACTTGGCAAAACTTGGAATAAATTTGCGGAAGACTTTAGTAATATAGAGAGAAATTTGTTGGAATATTCTAGACTAAAGAAGAGATATCGAAAGTATTTTGTAACTAGATATCCCATTTAAAAAGATATAAAAATCTTGTAATAGTTGGTTAAATATTCGTAGAAACATATATACAAAAATAATCTAGGCAAAAAATATGAACTATAAAATAAAATCAATCTCCATCATCCATTTGAGGGATGCAAAACTACAAAAGGTCTACAAAGCCTCCTTTTTAACCAACCAAATTAGAAGTAAAGTAAGAGCAAAATATTCAAATAAGAGTTTCAAGGTTCAATATAGTATTTTTGAGACTTTATATATATGTATGTGTGTGTGTGTGTGCGCGTGCGTGTGCGCCCTCACCAAATCAAAATGAATTTTTTGGCTAATGCCCTTTCTTTCAATAAAAATAATTAAGTATAGTACGAGTTCCATACTTCACTTTGTCAAGCAATAGTAGAATTTTTGCCGAGACCATTTTTATATACACAAATACAATAAAAATAGAAAAAGTTTTGGACGGTCCAAGGTGATAGAAATTATGACAAAGAATAAAATCTAGATGATGGGTCCCTAAGTGGAGAAATTATTTTGTAGTGTGGATGGAAGTGTTGGTTATAGGTAAAGCAATTGGGGTTTTTAAGTCCTTTTTTTTTTTTTTTCAATTGGTGGAGTTACTTGTATAGTAGCGATGGGTTGAGTCCGAGTCAAATGCAGAATCGGTCGGTAGTTGAGTCCAGTTTGAAAATATTCACGGGGCTTGTAGAACTCTTCTTGTGCATTTCAAGCATTTAACGAGTTAACGTTGATTGTAATTAAACCATAATATTAATTCAACTACTTAGATCATTTTTAGAAGACTTTCTATATTTAAACAGTATATTTTACAATTTAGAGAGTATCTATAAATTTACAGCATAAAAATTTTTTTATACACCAATAGTTTCTTTATTGTCAACACTATGAGTATGTTTGATTACTCCATTTTCCATCCAATTAAAGGTGTTTGATTGTCCAAATTTTCCATGGAATTTGAATTCCCCCCTCCCCTCACGTGACCTTGTTTTCCTTCATTTGGTGGAAAATGAATTCTCACCACCCAATTTATTATTTTTTTTTATTTTTTTAAAAATTTTTTTGACGATGGGAACAAATTTTATGAATAATTGTAAAAAAGAATATTCTTTTAATTGAAAATTTTTATGTAAAACAAAGTCAAACGAACACCAAAATATAAATGAGTTTTTTATCTTTTTTTTTTCTTTTTTTGGTTGGCAATGAAAACAAATTCTAGGAACAATGGTAGAAGTGGATATCCCTTAAATTGACAATTTTCATGTAAAACAAAGCCAAATGAACACTAAAAAACACTTTATTTCAACATTTTTTACGTGAAAAATTATACAAATCAAACACTATCAATTGACAATTCCCAGGAAAACAATTTCTAGGTAATTCAATTCCCTGTAATTCATTTTCTTTCCACCCAAATTCCACATTTGCAATCAAACGGACCCTACATTTTTTTACTCGTAATATGTATTTATTATTTTGTAGTGGGAAGGGAAATGTTGGTTATAGGTAAAGCGATTAAGTTTTTAAGTCTTTTTTTCAGTTGGTGTAGTTTTTTGTACAGTAGTGATGTGTTGAGTTCAAATGTAGAATCAGTTGGTAGTGGGTCCAAACTCGAAATTTTTTTACAGGGCTTGTAGAATTCTTCATGTGCATTTTGGGGCATTTAACCAGTATGTCATCAACTGAAATTAAACCATAACATTAATTCAACTACTTAGAGCATCTTCAATAGACTTTTCATTTTTAAAGAGCAGATTTTATAATTTAAAAAGCATTTATACATTTACAAAGTAAATAATAATAATAATAAAATAATAATATTTATCTCAGCAAGTTCTTGATCATTAACACTTATTTCACTACTCTTAAATAAGTATTTATTACTTTGTAGTGTGAAGGGAAGTGTAGGTTATAAGTAAAACGATTAGGTTTTTTAAGTTATTTTTTTTAGTTGGTATAGTTATTTGTAAAGTAGTGATGCATTGAGTCTAATTCAAATGCGGAATCAGTGGTAGTTGAGTCTAACTCGAAAATATTCACGGAGCTTGTGGAACTCTTATTGTGCATTTGGGGACATTTACCGAGTATGACGGCTATTGTAATTAAACCATAACATTAATTCAACTATATAGACCACCTGTAGGAGGCTTTTTATTTTTTAAAGAGCGTATTTTACAATTTAGAAAGCATCTATGAATTTAAAAAGTAAAAAATTTTATATACTCCAATATGTTCTTTATCTTTAACACTTAGGAGGTGTATTCAATTAGAACTTTTATAGACTTTTTAAAGTGCGCTACTATTGTGGATTTCATGAAATTTTAAGTGATTTATATGAATTTGTTAAAAATAAATAAAAGTCTCCCATGAACTTCTATAGACTTTCCTTAGATACTGTTAAAGAGTTTCATTTTTGCAAAAAAGAAAATATTAAGCATATATAATGTAATAATGTAAGCAACTTCTTGTATGTCCAATCATCCACTACCTGTATAATTAAAGATGCAAAGCAATAAATCATATTTTTCATGTCAGTAAAAATATTTTTAAAAAACGTAAAATATTTTTTAAGTCACATCAATTAGATTGTTTAACAAAAAATAACCAAATATTCCCAACATTTATACCTATTAGCTATTATAATAGTCCTCCATGCATTAGCGTTCTCTTTTCCATGTTCTTGACTCTCAAATAATGGTCCAAAGTCTTCACCTTCACTAACTAAAGAAGATGACGAAGTTTCATTATTAATTTAATTGAAATTTCATCAGAACGACATTCTTTACAAATAAAATTGTGTAATCCTACACAAGCTAACACTAGTTATGCTTGTGTACTTTATGGAAATGGAGGAGTTGTTTTCAAAATTAATCATGGTTTAAATATACCTAATATACTCTCATCTACGTCCCTCGAAAAAGCATGGCGAAGATTGGATCACAATCTTGACCACCAATATCTTGAATTTGATAGCTGACACCTTGAAATGAAGCTAAGAATTGACATCGATTTGGAAATTCACAATCAGCCAAAACATGTTTATCTCAATATAAAATACTTGTAAATTTAGCAAGTAACTTATAACATGTATAATTATGATAAAATAAGATAAAAGAAAAATGAAATAATAAAATCATACCTTGTGGCAGTTTAAGTCAATTTCTCATTGTTAAATGTTAAAGCGTCACTCAACACTTCAGAATTATGTACCATTCCCTCCCAATTACTAAATACGTATATAAATTCCAAATCAAAGTTACAAGTGCCAATACATTCTGTGAAATTATTCCATGACGATTTCTATAACTACTTGTACCACGTCCCGTTACCATTGCTGAAAATAATAGATACAATCCATAGTTCCAATACAATCCTAAAATAATAAAACAATACAAACAAATAATGAAAACATTGATGACAAGATTTAAAAAAAAAATTGTAATTAATATTATTTCATCACCTACTTTAAAGTGAGGGTAAAATTTTGCACTTTTTCTTATTTTTCTGGCATTGTGGATCCCCGTTTGACCAACATATTTATTGTAAATTTGTGTAATGTCTATAAAATCTTGTTGAAACTTTGGCTAGTCGTGAAATGCAATCAGCTAAACTGCGCATCAAACAATATCAAGTATTTTGACCAGCAACGAGTAGAAATGTTTCAAATATTTCTTCAATACAAATATAGCCCTTGTTTGAGCTCCATTTTTGTCAAAAAAAAAAAAATACATTTTTAAATAGTGTATTGATGGGAAATGTGTAATTAAAAAATAAAGAAAATTTTTGAATTTACGTGTAATATTATTTTAATGAAGAATGTATGGTTAAAATAAGATCAATCACTGTTGAAGAATATATTTTGATTAAAATAATGTGGCTCAACCAAGGGCATAAGTAGTATCTTGTAAAGGTGTATTTTCTTTAATGATGTTGCTTAATTTTAAAAATACATCCGAATATATTCTATAAACTTGTCGAACATATTTTGGATCCTCCTTTAATATTTTGTGTATATAATCATATCCATATCTAGTTTTTGGCTACCTAGTTAGTGAATGCTTAATATGTTCACAACATATATTAGCTATAAAATCATTTATCACGTAGATAATTGCTTGAATTGCCATCCATGAATACCTAATGGTTTTATATAATGCTTCTTCAATATCATCCATCTCTATTTCAGGATCTTCATACATGTTAACATTCGACCTTTTATATATGGAAGTACCCAAAAATAGAAGGAACCAAAAATAAAGACATACACAAAGAAAATAATAATGTCATGTACAAACGAATTAAGTATCACTAATTTAATATACTATTAAAAAATGCAATCAATAAATAGCTCAAAAATGTAAATTCAATACTATATTCAAAGTTTAAAAACTCCATAAATAGTAGATTAACAATCCAAAACTTTAAAAATTGCTACTAATTATGTCCCAAAAAAATGACTCGTTTTAATTCAAATGTTATCTATTTGGAACATTCAATTGGTGTATTGTTCAAGAATTCAAACTTTTTTTGCTTTTTTATTAAGCAAATCAAGGGCCTTGAAGCGACCATCATCATGCAGATTTGGAATCTCCTTGATAATGTCCCAACAATTATGCTCGTTAGTGTCTTCAATAGCTTGAGTGATCTTGTCAACTGTACGAGCAACACTAGATTTTGCTTCAAACTTGATTCTACTTCATTTTAGAATTGATGGGGATACCTCTAAACTTATAGGATGAAAGGGGAATGGTTGAGCAGAGTGCCCAAGAGATGGTGGTTGGTGTAAAGGGTCTTATTTATTAGTTTGTATAAATGTTTCAGTATCGGGAGTATACATGAAGTCACCTATTAATGATCACTAACTTTTCTTTCTTCTGTATAAATAGTTCTTGCATTAGTATCATCCCCTTTAGCAATTGAGTGTGTCCAAACGGTTGTTCCACTTACAACTGCAATTCTTTAATCTTTATAGTCCGCAAAAGCGTCTGTGCGACAAGTTTTATCTTCGAGATGAGACTATTAAAAAAAATAATTATAAGTGCTAACGAATGAAACGTACACATCACTAACAAATAGCTCAAATTTTTTATTTTTGAAATTCAAGTAATAAAAGAAGCTTTTCATAAAGTAATCGTCCTATACTTTATCACTAGCAGTGAATTTCTTCATTACATGATCCTGTTAAAACCCAGAGTTATGACACAAAAGTTTGGAATACTTGTTGTAATGTTTCCTAAACCATTTCACACGACTTTTTTATTGTACATAAGTCTTTTAAATTCCAATTTCTTGTTTAATAGGGGGGAAGTTTGTGTTTCTCCATATTTATCTTGCTCAACAAATCATTACTATCATGTCAGCCATGAGTGGTAGCGTGAACCATGGGTTTTCGCAACGCTTGCTCTCTTTCCATGTCCATTTTTCATATTTTTCGATACCTCTTCCCTTTATCTTGTCATTTCTTTGTGTTGAATCTTCCATTAATACTATTGTCATATTGTACATGCAATGTATTAAAATGTAAGTAAACTATGAATGACAAAGATGGACTAAAATGTATATAAATAAAATTGACAATGAAAAATGTTCAGACATGAGCCTGTTAAGGTTTTGATTACCCACTTTTAATCTTAACCCCTGTTTGGTTATCGTAATTTTTAATATACATATTTCTCTCTTTTATTTTCAATCACATGTTTTTCAATAAAATAATATTATAACAAATCCAAAACTTTTTCTTATTTTTTGACCATACGTTCTCCATCAAAATACTATTTCAAAATACATTTCAGAGAAAAATGGGGCTCAAATAACTCTTAATCTAAAATGATGACAGAAAATGCTCCTTGAGTGTGTGTGATACTTTTTCTTCTTATAATGTGCGTAAAATCAATACCTAAAGGAGGTGAAAAAATAGAAATTGAACACCAAAGTACCTTGTTAAGAACGCGGCATACGATGTATTGTTTTGCCTTTTGTTGATATATTAAAAGGATAACCAGATCTCATGATTCTGCAAAATATTTCCCCCCATACAATTATGATAACCTCAAAACTCAAAACTAACAACGCGACAAGATATGGTATTTGGAGAGTATAAAACAACATAAAAATATACAGGCTTAAGAATTTAACAACTGAAGTATTATTCAAACAAGAGAGTAAACGATAGGTCACAAATCAATAAACCAATATATAAACATGGAGAAAAAGGCGCGCTTAGAGGCTCAAAGACAGACAAAGACATCGATAAAAAGATTCAAAGAAAATTTTTATCTGAATGGGAGAGATGGAGAAAACCTAGAGAAAAAGCAAATAGGCGCAAGTTATGGAGTCTTGAGAAATCTCGAGGTATATGTGAGATTTCTTTAGAGATTTTCTATTTATACTTTCTAGCAAAAAGTCTAGCAAGTAGAAAATTCACTAAAAGTCATTTTCAATTTAATATTTCATAATTTGTAGATACTTCTAAAAAGTTTCAATTAAATACCTTGCGACTTTTAGAGACATTTTAGAAGTCTTCACTGTTTACATCTAAACTTTTAAAGAGACTTTAGATACTCAATTAAATACATCTAAACTTTTAAAATCCTCGAAAGTTTTTAAAAGTCTCCATTGAATATACATAAACTTTTAGAGAGTTTTTAAAAATCTCAATTAATACAACTAAACTTTTTAAATCCTCCAAAGTCTTTAAAAATTTTAATTAAATACACCCCCTTAATTTTATTACTCCCAAATGTATTTATTATTTTGTAGTGTGAATAGAAGTGTTGGTTATAGGTAAAGGTTTTTTTTTTTTTTTTTTTTTTCCAGTTGGTGTAATTATTTGTACAGTAGTGATGGGTTGAATCCGAGTCAAATGCAGAATTGATTGAAAGTTGGGATCCAACTTGGAAATATGAACAGGCTTGTGGAACTCTTCTTGTGCATTTGCGGACATTTAATGATGTCTTCGACTGTAATTAAAGCATAACATTAATTCAATTGTTTAGTGCATCTTCAATATACTTTCTATTTTTAAATAACATATTTTACAATTTAGAGATCATCGATAAATATACAGAGTAAATTTTCTTCTTCTTTTTTTTTTACTCTAACAGTTTATTTATTTTTAAAACATAATTTTACTATTTTAATATATATTTATTATTTTGTAGTGTGAAGGAAAGTGTCGGTCATAGTTAAATCGATTAGATTTTTTTTAAGTCATATTTTTTATAGTTGGTGTAGTTATTTGTATAATAGTGATGGGTTGAGTCCGAGTCAAATGCGGAATCGGTTGGTAGTTGAGTCCAACTCGAAAATATTCACGGCACTTGTGGAATTCTTATTGTGCATATGAGGACATTTAACGAGTATGGTGGCGATTGTAATTAAACCATAACATTAATTTAACTATTTAGAGAGTTTTTTAGAAACTCTCTATTTTTAAAAAGCATATTTTACAATTTAAAAAGTATCTATAAATTTAGAGAATAAAATTTCAATATACTCCAACAAGTTCTTTGACACTTAGCGCTTGTTTGACATTCTTCATTTGAAAACTATTTTTTCATACTCATTTTCAATCACATATTCACAAAATAAAATATTTTACATGTATATTCAAAATTTTTTCTCTATTTTTGACCACACATTCTCCAAAAATTTACTATTCAAAATTTTATTTTTGCCAATTAATGACTATCAAACAGGGCTTAATTTTACGACTCCCAATATGTATATATTATTTTTCCTACCTTTTATTTTTACTAGTTTCCCTTTAAAATATTAATTTGAAGAGTCCCTTGAAGCGTAATATATAACATTTCACTTTTAAAGAGTTCTTTAAAGATGACTCTTACGTGACTATGTATGGCTAAACTTAAAAAAAAAAAAAGGTTACGAAGAAGTAAATAAAGTTTTTGAAAATAAGTTATTTATTTTGTCAATGTATGCTTGATATGAGAAAAAAAAATTTATTTACACCTATTGAGTTCACAAAAAAAAAAAATCTTAAAAGTAATTACACTAAAATAATATATATA
>NC_036256.1:13408385-13448107 GCF_002742605.1 Olea europaea var. sylvestris | reverse complement strand
TTTTCAAGGATTCTCAACTTTTTCACTACAGGACAGTCATAAATTAAAACTTGTTGTTTGTGATGCCGGTGTTCTTACCCTTCAAACAATTATGTGATATTAGGGTGACAAGTGGATCCAGACTTCCAGATCTCGATCGGTCAATAAGCAACTCAAACTTGCTTTAAAACAAGATATGGGTCAAGTCGAACATCCTTTTATTTCGCGATTCAGCTCGTTTTATTTGTTTCTTTAATAAAAGCACTAGCCAATCATGGCTCGTGGACGACTCGATTCAACCAGTAAGTCAAAGGGCCAAATGGATCCTAATTTATGTCTAGTGCCATCTCTCTCGTGTGTCTAAGGACCAAATTGGTTCGACTTGGTCTAGTGCCATCTCTCTCGTGTGTCTAAGGACCAAATTGGTTCGACTTGGTCTAGTGCCATCTCTCTCGTGTGTCTAAGGACCAAATTGGTTCGACTTGGTCTAGTGCCATCTCTCTCGTGTGTATAAGGGACAAATTGGTTCCACTTGGTCTAGTATCTCTAAGTAACTTGTCAGTTGATCAAAATTTATAACTAATTGTCAGTGATATGAAGAAAATAAAAATATTATCACTTATAACTATGAATGAGTCTAAAAAATTGTGACCAAACAAAGACTTAGGTCCTGTTCGGGAGTGATTTTTCTCCCAAAAAAATTAATTTTTTGATCGTTATTTCACTATTGAAATAGTAAGGTGTCTACCACTTTTCTCTTAATGGTCAAAAAATCAATTCACAAAATTAAAACCGAACGTGCCCTTAAATATCTAAGTTGAAATTGTGAGAATAGGTAGCCAGCTTAGGGCAATCGTACGAAAGGAATTCCATTCACTTGGATTAGTCTAAAGTTTGGACAAGGACATGCAAACGTCGATCCTGTTGATAAAAATGTAGGAAAATCTGAAAACTTAATGAACTCCAAGGCGCGAAAAACGTTATCTCTTAAGAGATGTTTCTCTCCTATCCAACGAAATCACGATTGGGGTATGATAAAAAATATCTCTCAGGATACAATGGAGGCGTTTGATTCAAATTGTGACTATTTGATCAAACCAAGAAGACACTCGAAAAAGAACTGATGATGCCAAGAGAAAGAGAGAAGAATATTTTTTAATGTATTTTGCAAACAAGAATTTGCCAAGAATTTATAGAAATTGAGGCAACCGTTTGAATAGATGTGTCATTTGAAATGAAGAACACATCTGTTGGAAATAACTGTCAAAACGAATAGATGCACCTATTCAGGTCGATCCCCGTTGCGCAGCGGCAAACACTAGTCGAGACGGCAAATCATTTGCAAAACAAAAAAATAAATACATACAAAATGATGAAAAATATCTAACATACGACAATCTTCTTATCTTCTCTTCTCTCCATCAATCCCCACCCATCACACTCAAAAAAGTTCTTTGATATGACCATTTTTTCTTAGTTTCCTATTGCTTTGCCAATCCACCATAGATATTTAGATTGACCCCAAATGACTTTGTGTGGTGTGCTTCAATACAGAACTTTAAGGGTAATTAGTACAAAATGTCCCTACATTTCATGATTTCTGTGGAAAACGTTCTTACTTTTCAATTTTTGGCGCTTTTCATCCCTGCCTTTACCTTTTCTTGTGCAAAACATTATTTTCATCATTTTTTCCAATAAAAAGCTATAAAATGACTAATATACCCTTCTATTCAAATAAAAAAAAAAAAGGAACTAATTACAATTGGAACTATGATTGCAATTAGTTCCTTATTTTTTTTTGTTTTTAAATAGAGGGTATATTGTCATTTTATAACTTTTTATTGAGAAAAATGGTGAAAATGATGTTTTCCACAAGAAAAGGTAAAAGTAGGGATGAAATGTGCCAAAAAATGAAAGGTGGGGACGTTTTTCACAAAAATCATGAAAGGTAGGGATGTTTTGTGCTAATTACCCGAACTTTAACTAGTGTGAGAAAAATTGTCTGTTTCACATCAACATATTTTGTTTGACCCTCAAATCAGAAATTTGTATTTTACGCTTGTGACTCAAGATATTAATGAGCTGTAAAGTTTTTAATATACAATCTAGATTTGTTCTCTTGATATTTAGAAGATTGAGAATAGACCAGTGAAAAAGTGAAATCTGAGAAGACAAGTCCTCCTAGTATAGGCTCGACGGAGTTAAGCTCATCAAATGGGATTAAAGATGCCCTTATTTCGTAAATCAACAATAGTGGAGCTGGCTGTTCTCTTTTGTCCAAGAAAATGGATTAATCCCATCGACTAGACCTTTCACAGGGATCAGGAACAAGGATCAAAACAAATAGGGTTCATTTGTTCATTTTGATTAAAAAAAAAAAAAAGAAATAGGAATAGGAATAAACCCATGGAAAATTTTATTAATATACCCTAAAACCATGTATGAAATAGGGAAAACATTGTGTCATCTTTCTAATTCAATCGAGAAAAAATTGAACTGGCACGAGTAATAGCATTCCACACTTCACTTCACTTTGAAGTAATGTATAATGAATCTAATGTTTGTGTCCCATTTTTTGGGTTAATAGATTTTGGAATGGTGATTTTTTTTTCTCTAAAAATTGTGTGATTAAAAAATGGAAAAAAATGTGGGTTTACTTGTAAATTTTTTTTATTGTAAAAATGTGTGATTGAAAATGATTGGAAAAAAAATGAGTTTTTAAGAATAACATACAAAATATCTTACATACAAAAATGAGTTTTTGATCAATTACAATTTAACCAAAATTTTAAATAAAGCTTTACATCTGAACCAAATTCGGGCACGTGCCAAGCATAGCCAGCTGGATGGCAACTTTGTGCTCGTGTGTGTTTCGGACCAAACCCACTAGGATATATGTATTCCTCTTCCAAAGACGATCTATACCCTTTGGGGCCCAAACCTAATTGTCGAATTTTCACTATATAAATCACACCAAAATTTCTAACTTTCCTATATAGAATAAGTGTGTAGCAACTTTTAATAAATCAAATTCTTCACTAGTTATAGTTTCAAGTGGGCCAATTTAACATCAAATATTTTACTTAATTCTAGATGGATTTTGATATATAAATGTACTATGTTAATTACCTCGTAGGATAAAACGTGAATATATTTGGTCTCGCTAAAATCAGAGTATGAGTACTGAAATTCGAGCATAAATTTGATCCATTTTACTAATTTAAAAACCATTTTCAACAGGAGCTACTCCCACATGTCATGTCCCATTTTGCATGAAACTTCGAGGGGGACAAAATGGGAAAACGCCAAAGAAAATATCTAACCCTCTCAAAATAGTTGAATGAACATGAAATTGGTCGCTGTCCTGTGTCCACCATCCAGTCACCATAAAGTATGCCATTATTTTTTTGCCCAACAGAAAAGTTAAGATCCCAAATTCATTTATGTCCATACAAAATACAACGTTCCAAACCTATAGCTCTAGTCTCTTCGAGTGACACGCGTAGCTCTCACGTGCCAATGTAGGGTCTTCACGTGAATGCATTTTTTTGGGTCATAGATGAAGAACTCGTGTTGGAATGATGATGAATAATGAGAATAGCCATCTTTCCCATTCGTTAATTATTATTTCGAGCTTCGAGCTTTGTCTAAAATTAAAATTATTATATGTAAAAATATTTACTGTTATATATTAAAAACGTCCATCTCAAGTATTTGGTAGGATAGCTTCGATAATATTGTTCGATGCTAACAACAATTGTACATAATAATCGTCTATGCCAACTTGCCGAACATGTAAATATTCGAATTTTATTCTTCTGATGTCACGCTATCGAGTTTTTTGCATTTAACAATATATTTTCAGTAAAAGTTTTGTTAGAAGCAAAAAGTTAGATTAAAATGATTAAAATTTTATTGGTTCCATTACTTATTTGACATTAAATAGTAATTAATTTCAAAAATAAGTAATTTTCTTATTTATAAATAAGAAAAGGTAACAAGTCAAACATGAATATCTAAAAATAATAAGTTTTACCTTTTTTAAACTTGTGAAGCATGCTCTTAATCCGTATTTAGTTCGATTAAAAATCATATTTTTAGTAGATTTTAATAAAAATGGAGAAAATATGTTATTAAAAAGTTCGTAAAAGTTGTGAATCTAAAAATGAGTCGAATTAAAAATGAGTTCCAAAAAATTGTGACCAAACAAGACTTAGGCCCAATTTTGTAGTGATTTTTCATCCAAAAAAATTGATTTTTTACCGTTATTTCACAATTTCAGTAGTAATTTTTTATTTCTTCTCTCATAGGTGGCCTCCACTTTTCTTATAACAGTCAAAAAATCAATTCTCAAAATTACTACCGAACATGCCCTTAAATATCTAAGTTGAAGTTGTGAAAATAGGTGGCCAGCTTAGGGCAATCGTACGAAAGGAATTCCATTCATTTGATTAGTCTAAGAATTGGACAAGACATGCAAACGTCGATCCCACGCCATTCTTATCTTCTCTTCTCTCCATCAATCCCCACCCATCACACTCAAAAAAGTTTTTTGATATGACCATTTTTTCTTAGTTTCCTATTGCTTTGCCAATCTATCATAGATATTTAGATTGACCCCAAATGACTGTGTGGCATAGGGAACTTTAACCAGTGCGAGAAAATTTGTCTGTTTCACATCGACATTTTTTGTTTGACATTGTAACTCAAGATATTAATGAGTTGTAAAGTTTTTAATATAGAATCTAGATTCGTTCTCTTGATATTATGAAGATTGAGAATAGGCCAATAAAAAAGTGAAATCTGAGAAGACAAGTCCTCCTAATATATGTCGACGGAGTTAAGCTCATCAAATGGGATTAAAGATGCTCTTATTTCGTAAATCAACAATAGGGGAGCTGACTGTTCTCTTTTGTCCAAGAAAATGAATTTATCCCATCGACTAGACCTTTCATAGGGATCAGGAATAAGGATCATAACAAATAGGGTTCATTTTGATAATAAATAAATAAATAAGATAGAAATAGGAACGAACCCATGGAAAATTTTATTAATATACCCTAAAAACATGTATGAAATAGGGGAAAACATTGTGTCAACTTGCTAATTCAATCAAGAAAAAATTGAACGGGCACGAGTAATAGCATTCCACGCTTCGCTTCACTTTGAAGTAATTTATAATGAATATACTGTTTGTGTCCCATTTTTTGGGTTAATAGATTTTGGAATGGTGATTTTTTATTTTTTTTTTTACAATTTTATGGTTAAAAAGTCGGAAAAAAAAAATTGGGTTTAAGCGTAAACTTTTTTTATTGTGAAAATATATGGTTGAAAATGATTGGAAAGAAAAAGAGTTTTTAAACAAAAATCGGGACTCAAGTATATTAGATTGAATAACATACAAAATATCTTATGAATATTGTCCTCTTTATTCTATTCAATACAATATATACATCGAACACATCATTAGGCAAGTTGGAGCTATTGTTTTTGGAGTATAAATTCCTCTTTCGAACAATTTGAATATAATACACTGGCAGAATTATCGTAATGTAATATATACAACCTAACGAGATGATCAACAGGATCAGAATGTTGATTTGAGTCCACCGACTTCACGATATTTTCTTAAACGAATTTACTACCTTAAAATGTGCTCAAGGTGATAATTGATAAATGCATTTTATGCGCTTATTCGAGCTTCTATTTTTATGTAATTATATATAAATTAAGCGATTATCTATTTAATTTGTGTAAATTATGTAAATTATCAGACAATCCCAACTTGGATACAATGTATATGAAAAGAGGCTATTTGGAGCATAATTGGAGTTTATTTGAAGTAATTAAAAGATTAACCAGATTGCAAGAGATCAATTCGAAATATTAATAGAGCTTACAGTAAAAATTCATGAGTTTTGGGAGTTAAATTTGACATTTGAAAAGTTTGAGAACTGATTTGCAAACTTTGAAAGTTATCTCGAGTCAACTATTAAGATTTTGGAATGAAGAGAATTTAATTGTAAAATAAAAGAAGATGGAGGAATACAGTTACATGAGATGAGGGAGGGAGTTCAATTGAAAAATGAATTTATTTCCTTTTATTTTTTAAATGTTTTGGTAGAAATTAATTTGACCTCTTTAGTGGAAATTAAGTTGAATAAGAATTTTGCATAATATCTTTTTAACAAATACATGCCTTAGTCCAACAATTAAAGGGGGGCCTGTGGAGTTCTATTATACATATATATATTCAAGCAAAGGTTTGGGGATTTATTATACATAAATTATTCAAGTTAGAAGGAGGGGAAAAAATCAAGAAATAAATCAAGAAGCTAGGGTTCAAGGATTTCACAAGAAGAAGAGAATTCTTGGTGCAAGATCTTCATATTTTTCTCGTTTTTCTTTAATATTCAATGATGTATTTTAAATCATCCTTTTTTCCCATGATGTGCACTTGGGCATTTAGTTAGGATTAACGATTGTAACTTAGTTTTGAACATTATTTTTAATTAAAAAGTTTTAAATCTCAAATTGATTTTGTGAATTTTTTTACTTTTATTCTTAATACTCAAATTAATTGGGCACTAATTCATTGATTTCATAAACAATAATTATGTAGAGACGTAGATTATTTGTTTAGATCACGTAGTAAAAATCGGTAACTAGTATAAAACATAAAGATACTTATGCTAATTATGGTGATTGTTATATGAATTTTGAGAATATTAGTACGTTTAACTAAGATTGATTGACATAGAGATATGGAAATGAATTATATAAATAGACTCATTGAGAACTTAAGAAGGGTAAATTAAATATATTAGAAGAATTTGATCGAGTAAACATAATCAATTTTATAAAATTTGATAATTGAAATTAAAGGAAAAACTATGGTAAAATCACGACTCTTTGACTTAAACCACCATGTTAAAAATTCACTTTTATTTGTTTTACTATATTTAAAATATAAAATCACAAAAAAAAAATAAAAAATTAACAACTCTATTTGTTTTTGATCAAATTAAAGTTGAGAATAATTGAATCAATTGTTAGATAGTAGTCCTTGTGGGAACGATATCTAGACTCATAGGTCCACTTTATTACTTGTTACGATTCGTACACTTGTGGGACGTTAAATCAATAACAAGAATCATTTCTCAGGATAAAATGAATTTCGTCTCGTAAGAAAGCAGCCTAGCAATTTACAGAAGTTCCAACTAACCCAATGAAATGTTTTCACTTCGAGAATAGTATCAGAACGAGAGGGGAGAGAGAGATTCAAAGCAGATAAAGTTTGCAATAAAAATGGCATGATTTTGCTGGCAGCAAGACGGACTATTTATAGATTCATTCGTGGCCATTCGAGCATCCTTCTAGCCTTTAAGAGAATCATCAGTAAAATATGAATATGCTTGGTCTCGTTAAAATCAGAGTACGAGTCCCACTGAAATTCGAGCATAAATTTGATCCATTTTACTAATTTAAAAACCATTTTCAACAGGAGCAACTCCATCATGTCATGTCCCGTTTTGCACGAAACTTCGAGGGGGACAAAATGGGAAAACACCAAAGAAAATATCTAACCCTCTCAAAATAGTTGAATGAACATGAAATTGGTCGCTGTCCTGTGTCCACCATCCAGTCACTATAAAGTGTGCCATTATTTTTTGCCCAACAGAAAAGTTAAGTTCCCAAATTCATTTATGTCCATACAAAATACAACATTCCAAACCCAAATAGACTAGAGAAACATTCCAAGATAAATCTATTTCAAATTTTTAAGCCATTCAATCTAGTATATAAGAGCCCACACAATATACCAACCTTTAATAAAAATTATCTCCATGCATGTGTTTTATTCGTAAGGGTCTTTGTTTTAAATCTGTGAAGATTCCTTTCGATCTAAATCAGGGGTGTGACTAGTTTGGAAAAGATGAATGATACAGTGCACAACTCTTCAAAGGCGGAGAGTTCATGAGAAAAAAATTACTGGGTTAAGTACGAGTTTATATATAGAGAGAGCGTTTGATAATGTAATTAACTATTTTCCCATACACAGTTACAATTAACTTAGGTTGGAGATGTCAATCAGACTCAACGTGTCTTTAGAGTAGTACAATGCATCCATCATTTGGGCTATGTGGCATGATTTATCCCATAACTCGAGCCCGTTCGATCCTTCTTACACGTTATATTTGGACATGTTGACTTGTTGCGTTGAAGCGTAAGGAGAAGAAGTGATGTTTAGGTATGATCATGATGTGAAAATGAACTTGCGTACCCTATAGTAAAATCTAGTTGCTTGAATTTCTTCTGCCATTCAAATTTTAACAAAAATTCTCCAATTTATTCTTTTACATTCTAACAAAAGGAAGAGCGTGAGAAAAGCGAAATCATTGGAAAGTTGTTGCGTGAAACTCAACATAACAAGCATTAACAAATAATCTTTCGACCATGCTATATATACAATCGAGATTAACAACCACACAGATGGGAGGGTGGCTCACGATAAATAAAAAAACCATGGGCACCCCTCCTATGAAGAGGTTGTCTTTGATTGTATAACTAGCAAAATTCATAGTCTTTAGAGTTGGAGGAAAGAGATAAGGAAAAAAATGTCAGTTTTTTCAAAAAAAAAAACTTTTCTTGTATTCACTCCTTATAACACCTGACACATATATGATGTAGATATTCACTAGAGGTCTAAAGCAAGTTGATTAGTTCATTTAAATCTTAATAAACAAATAAAAATGCATAAATAGCCTGCAATGAATAAGGACGGGTCTAAGTGTGGACAACCGACGGGGGAGCTTATAAGGTTCTTTTTAGTTTGGCCAAGTTAAACTAACAATTTCTCACATTGACCAATTTTTTTAACCATTCACCACGGGGGAGCTTATAAGGTTCTTTTTAGTTTGGCCAAGTTAAACTAACAATTTCTCACATTGACCAATTTTTTTAACCATTCACCACGGGGGAGCTTATAAGGTTCTTTTTAGTTTGGCCAAGTTAAACTAACAATTTCTCACATTGACCAATTTTTTTAACCATTCACCACGGGGGAGCTTATAAGGTTCTTTTTAGTTTGGCCAAGTTAAACTAACAATTTCTCACATTGACCAATTTTTTTAACCATTCACCACAATGGCCCTTTAAAGTGCAAATGACGTTTTTACCCCTATTATGTTTTGTAATTATAAAAACATGTTAATGCTTAAAAGATAATAATACCCTTTTTAAGTTATAAATAAATACAAACACTTCCCACTTGAATTTCAAAACCAAATTAGTTTTTTTTATCAGCTTCTCCAACACGGATAAAAAAATTTCATTTTCATCTGCTTCATAGACATCACTTGAAATCGATAAATATATTTACGTATTTTTAATTTTAATTTCGTTTTAGTTAAATTGATATATTGTTTGAATATTTAAAAAATTCACCTGCATGCATATTATTTCAGAAAAAGTCATGGTCGTTAGAAAGAAATCGGTATGTATATTTACGTATTTTTAATTTATTTTTCGTTAAATTAGAGTATTGTTCAAATTTTAAATCTTATTTTGATATAACAAATTTTTTTTTTTTTAAATCTGATATGGATCTATAACATTTTAAAGCAAAAACGAGGAAAAAATTCATCTGCATGTATATTAGAAGAAATTCGAAGAACTTGTATGGTCGATCTCAGTCGACGGTGGCGCCTGGACAAGACGGAAACAGCCGGCCCCAACAACAGTAGTGTCGAGCCCTGTTGTTTCGCCTGGATGGATCGATGGCCCGAACTGCCTAAAAATTTTCCCCATTTTCCCTGTATAATTATAATTTCTTAACCAATTATGTTTTCCTTATGCAGATATGGGTTCGGCTGCAATTTCGATTTGCTATTTTAGTAAATTTTAAATGAACGAAAATGAGCAATAGTTATGGAAATGGACGAGCGAAAGACATGGTACTACTGCAATTGTGATAAGATCCATTACATCGTATGCAGAAATATACCATGAATTATAGAACATGCTCGTCGTTGATCCTTCTCAGTACGACATGTAATTGGGATTCCTGCTCGGCGAGCATGCATCCAGTTCAATTCTGTATATAATGGTTACTTCTGAAGCTGAGATGAATGTTTTAATTGAATTGAACCAGAATCCCTCAATTCCTATTCGCATAAGTTTAGCGAAGAAGATTAACCCGATGAACATGAAGATTTTGATGGAGAGGATCGTAATGTGAATGATTTGTGGGACACAGTAGAGATTGTTCGTGAGGATGATGTGGCTATTCCTGAGACAATTGTTCCTCACCATGACCTCACTGTTACGCACAGAATTTCGTCGACAGTTGGAGACAATGAGAATGGAAATGAATTTACAAATGAGGACTTAGTTACGTTATCCCGTCGGAGATATGAGTTGGGGGGAGTTCACAGGTTGGAACGAGTACATGATCCTCTAATTGTTTACGTGTAGCTCCAGATGATGAAAATTTGTATGTCGAGCAACTATCAAAACAAAGAAAGTTTTGCGGGAAGCTATTCACCGGATTGCTTTGAAACATAATTTTAAGTTTAAAGTGAAAAAATCAAATAAGTCGATATACACAATTATCTGCGTTGACAATAGTTGTCATTGGCATATGCGAGCTACAGAGATGGACATGCACGAGTTCTTTGTTGTTTGTAAGTATGCACGAGAACATACCTGCGAGGTTGGTATTCGTCAAAACGATCACAAATAGGTTAGATCATAGTTGGTCGACAAATAATGCATAAGTTTCATGATCCACGAACGATCTATAGACATTCGGACATCATTAACGACGTTCGTCGAGAATATGTAGTGGTCATGAGCTATCAGAAGATCTGGAAGGCCAAGGAATCCGCATTGGAGGACTTAACGAGTTTGGTCGAGGATAATTATGCTAAATGAGTCAGGTATTGCCATAACAAGGGGAGAACCAATCCTGGATTGACGTTTGCTATTGAGACGGATGGTGATAATTGCTTCAAATATTTCTTCATGGCCCTTGAACAATGCATTTGAGGGTTTCGAAATGCGATGCGATCCCTAATTCTAGTCGACGGTACAACCCTTAAAACTAGATACAAAGGTAAGTTAATTATTGCAATATGTCAAGATGTCAACATCCAAATTTATCCTTTTGCATTCGACATAGTTGAGGGAAAGAATGATCTAGCGATGCGTTGGTTCTTCATGAAGTTAAGGAAAGTAATCGGGGACGTTGAGGACTTTGCATTCGTAACTGACTGAGGGCAATCAATAATAAATGGTATCGCCAAAATCTTTCTCAAGGCACATTATGGTTATTGTATGTACCATATACAGGGCAACCTGAAAGACTAGGTATCGGGACAGTAGCGTTGTTGCATTGGTTAAGAGAGCCGTAGAGGCTTATAGTTTTTCACGAGTAACTGTCATTTGTTCATGAAAATATTCATTCAACAGCTTCCAATTCCTCGAAATACGAGCCATCCGGCTTTTGCGTCTGTACATCTCAAATAAATGACGAGAACAAACTCGAATATGGAGAACGTTGTTACCTTACCCCCAAGATCAAAATGGATGGCATCTCCGTTAACTGGCTTAAGCAGCCGACATAGCAGGGCATCGAGTAGTTGCCCAGAAAATTGCATAGTGTGCAACGAATGCAATGGTCTTAAGCACGATCAACGTAATAAGTTTGCGTGCTCGTTATCTAGCAAATCTAATACCGAAGTGAAATTGACAAAGTTATAGTTCAACATACCTTTATCGAGGATCTGTCTGACGACGTCGTCCAGATGATTTTCCATCCTACAACATTTCAAATATTAGAACCTCGTGTAAGAGATAATTGATAAACAAAAATATTAGAAATTTAAACTAACAAACTGCTACTAACACAATAATTAACAGATAATGGAATAAAGGAAATGAACGTAAATTAATATTTTAATTGCTTAATTTAATTATTTTATTAATACTTAATTTAATTATCTTTATATTTAAATACTTAATTTAATTGTTTATGTATATTACTTATTTAGTATTTAATTATTTTACTAATACTTAATTTAATTGTTTATTTTAATATTTTAATTACTTCTTTTATTTGCTTAATTTAATTAATTTGTTAATACTTAATTTAATTGTTTTTATGTTTAAATAATTATTTTAATTGTTTATGTATATTACTTATTTAATATTTAATTAATTATTTAATTATTTTACTAATACTTAATTTGATCGTTTATTTTAATATTTTAATTACTTATTTTAATTGCTTAATTTAATTATTTTATTAATACTTAATCGTTTATTTTTATATAAAAATACTTATTTTAATTGTTTATATATATTACTTATTTAATATTTAATTATTTTACTAATACTTAATTTAATCGTCTATTTTAATATTTTAATTACTTCTTTTAATTGCTTAATGTATTAATACTTAATTTAATTTTTTTTATGTTTAAATAATTATTTTAGTTATTTATGTATATTACTTATTTAATATTTAATTTTTTATTTTACTTATTTTACTTACTTAATTTGATTGTTTATTTTAATATTTTAATTACTTATTTTAATTGCTTAATCAAATTGCTTTATTAATAATTAATTTAATTGTTTATTTGATATTTAAATACTTAATTTAATTATTTATGTACATTACTTATTTAAAATTCAATTATTTATTTTAATTATTTTACTAACGCTTAACATAAAATAAGTAATTAAACTAAATTAGTAAATATTAAATATTTAGATAAATAATAAAATATTTATATTAAGAATTTAAAATAAATAATTTTAAATACATAACTGAAATAAATAAATAACAATTAGGCAGTTAATAATATAATTAAATACATAATATACAAAAAATTAATCAATTCAAATAAATAATTAAATATTAGACAACAAAATATAAGTAATTAAAATAAATAATTAAATATTTAAATAAACAATTAACTTTAATAATTAAAGTAAATAAATAAATATTACGTACTAAATAAACAATATAAATAAGTAATTAAAATAAACAAAAAAATTAAAAAATTAAAGCCTAGGCCGGCTGGCCCAAATGGCCCAGAAGAGAGTGGGCTGTCTGGATTTCCAGGCTACCAACCATGGGCCGTCTGGGTTAGAATGATTTAGATGGCCCAGGCAATCTAGGCCGCCTGCTCTGATTGTCGAAAATCATCATTTCCGACGATCTCTACCATTTTTGTGCTCCCCAGCATGAATTATTTGTCCAAATTACAAATCACAACCATAAACACAAGGATTTCTCAACAAATATACATATAAACATGCTTTATTTTAAATAAAACAACTTACCTTCTTCAGACGAAGTTCAGAGAAATGGCCAATTGGGTTGTCAATTTTTTTGCCTTCTTGGTCGGTGTTTGGGTCGTCGGTGGTCATTGCTACAGTAACTTCCATTTTTTGCCTTGCTCTCTTCGAAATGGTAACGGTAAAAGGGCATTTTTCTTGATTTTCAAGTATTTAAACATTTTTGCTTTTTTTCTTTAATTTGGTCAAAGGCCTCTTTGAAAAGATGGCCGGGTCAACTGGTTATCTCCACTAATTCCTCGAGCTTATACATGGGCGGATCCGAGAGTGGACAGGGTGAGCTTATGCTCGCCCAACAACTAAAGTTTTTTTAGCTAGTTCATTACACCAAGTCGATATGCAGGTTTTTTAGTATCATTTTGAAGAAATCCAGATCAGCTACATAACACATTTTGAAATGAAAAAAAGGTTAAAGAGTGGACTCAATTACTAATCAAAGATAGAGATTTAAAATGAATTTAGTGCCTCTTTGCTTTGAATTAAAATTTGATTTTAATTTAAATCAAAGTCAAACAATAAATATTAACTACATTTTTTTATGGGTTTTACAATTTTTCAAGCACACATTTCAAAATCTTCTATCACAATCTATTAAAAAATATAATTTTAATTTCCACCAAATTGTAACTTAATTATTTATTAAGGGCACGTTTGGTAGGGATTTTGAGAATTGATTTTTTGACTGTTAGAAAAAAAGTGGGGTCCACATATGAGAGAAGAAGTAAAAAATGACGGTTTCAATAGTAAAATAACGGTCAAAAAATTAATTTTTTGGGGCAAAAAATTCCTACCAAACGGGGCCTAGGTTTCAATAGACTTTGATGTCAATTTAAATAAAATTCTATTTAACCTGAATTGGGACTCTTTTGGTTAGAATAATTATAAAAATAAAAATTTCAAGCCCACTACTGCTTATTCCTGGGTTCACCCCAGGCGCAATCCAGACCGACACGAGCTGGATTTGGTGGGAACATTTTCTGAGGAATCAAAAAAAAAAATGGCGGGAAATCCACCCAATCGCGTCCACTTCTTTCCCGCTAAAACAACAAAATTTCCCACCAACTATATATAAGAATAGAGCCACTATTGCTCCGTTCCATTTCCAACACACCAGCCTTCCTCAAAACCTAATAAGATGCTGTCCATCGCTGGAAGTCGCTCATCACCGATCACCGATCCGAAGGCGGAGATCGGAAGCGCTACACCGCAGAAACGCTGCCTGAGATCTGATTCGGCTCGGATTGGAAAAACTCGGATCCCTTCTACTCCGTTGCCCGTGCAGACTTCTCCCTTGAAACGGAAGTCGCCTCGCATATGCGTTAATGACAGCCCTAATAGTCCCCTGAAAGTGAGTTCAATTAATTCATTAATGGCTGTAGATCTTTAGTTGATGCTCATTTAATGAATAAGTTTAATCTAATTTAGACATTCAGAAATTTTATTGTAATTAAAATTGTAATATTGGATAAATTTAGTGTCACTGACGAGTTCATTTTATTTGGATCCCATTTATTACATTATGTTAGTTGCTATCATTAACTAATTGATGCAATAATTCACGAGGCTTGCTCATGATTGCAGGTAATTGAGAAATCATTCACGAATTCAAGCAAATCGCCAGTTAAGAAGAGATTATCGGACTGCTTTCTTGACAAACCAGCATGGGATCCCAGTGGCAAGTTATCTAGCTTTGTTTTGCAATAAATTAGGTTTTCTTCAATCGAGATTTATGAATATGTCTGAATGTGGTCTGGATTCAACGTTTTATTTCTTTTTGAGTTTCAAAGACGTGATTTATATTAATAGATGTGGAGCAATTGTGTGCTGTTAAGGAGGCATTACATGTATCCACGGCTCCAACCGCACTCGTGTGTCGAGAAGATGAGCAAAACAAGATTTTGCTGTTCTGCAGGGAATGTGTTGAGCTAGAGAAAGCTGGGAGTTTATATGTATGTGGGTGTCCGGGGACGGGAAAGTCTTTGTCAATGGAAAAAGTAAAAGAGGACATAGTCAATTGGGCGACGGAGGTAAGTAGTATTGATCGCTATTGACGATGCTGAATATTGGTTGCCAAATATGTTACATTATTCTAATAGATGTTGTATGATTTGCATTTTTGCCCCTTGACAAACAAATATTAATGAAATGAGAAATTTCGGTTATCCATGTCATGTTTTCCAACTTTCTTTATTTCTCATTTTTGCAAATTCATGGTTAACTGATGATTGAAGTTTGAACTATTACTAGTGATGTGGCAGAATGCCATTCACTTGAATAGTATAATTTAATAAGAGTGGGAAACATAGTAGTAATAGATTATGCTAGAAGTTATAATAATATCAGCCTGTTTGGGAGTGATTTTTTGGCCAAAAAAATTGATTTTTTGACTGTTATTTCACTATTCCAGCCGTCATATTTGACTTCTTCTCTCATAGGTGGCCTCGTTTTTTCATAACAGTCAAAAATCAATTCTCAAAATCACTCCCAAACAGGCTCTATATTTGTTTGAAATTATTATGTTACGACACAACGCGAAACAAGGAATTCAAGCGAAAATCTTAAGAACACAAAATTTGGAAACCATTAAACTATGAAGAGGATAAATTCACAAATTTTATTAATGAAAAGATGATCAGAATAACTAAATAATCCCTTATTTTGAGGGTTTATTTGGAAAAATAGTTTAAGATGACTAAAATTAATGAAAATAAAGTTTAAACAAACTAAAATTGAAAAGAATCTAAAATAAACTAAATAACAAAAATAGTGCAAAAACCTTAAAATTATTTTTCAGTTCAAAACGAACTTGAATGGCTGAAATCTATTGTACATCATGGCATTGCGATTAGTATTACTCATCTCGTCGTCCTTTTTTTTGAAGTGGTTTGGGTCCAAATCGGAATTCAAATGTTATCTTTCCGCTGTTCCTTTTTTTTCCATTTTTATTCAATTCTTCCATTTTTTTTCAACAATATGCACTATATCAGTCCCTTTCACTTTCGAAGAATTCAACCCCGACTTGTAACCTGGATATAAATGCTTGTCATCTTTATGGAACTTATGCAAATTTGCTACTTTAAAAGTTCAAGAAATATCCAGAAGCTGGTAAATCAACAATGTATGCATTTTTGTTAGTTCGTTTAAACACTTCGAAAGAATCATACTTTCTTTGTTTCAACTTGTTGTAGGTACCAATGAAAAATCTCTCCTTTCTTAAAAACACTATCAATGAGTCTCATTTCTGAAATTGTTTATCTCGTTGATGTAAATCTGTTGTTGCCTCGTACTTTGCATTGTTTTACTTCATGATCTACTAACAACTTTCTTGCTAAATGTTCAGCAGCAATGTTCTTACTATTGCCTTTGTGCAACTTTACTAGATTTATCACATGTTAAGGAACCTCTGTTTACACAATATCAAATAGAGACTTACCTGTAGCGATATGAATTGCGCTATTGTATACAAATTACCCCTGAGGTTGTGCAAGATCCTATTCTTTAGGTTTATCTCCACAAATATTTCGAACTATATTTTCAAGGGTATGATTAGTCACCTTGGTTCATCCATCAATTTGGGGATGAGCAGTGCTATTTCAATTTAAATTGGTTCAAAATAACTTTCACAAGATAATCTTAAAGTGCCCTAAAAAACTTCGTATCCCGATCCGATGTGATAGACTTGAGAACTCTATGTAATCTAACAACTTCCCTAAAAATAGTTTGGTAATACTCGATGCATCTGAAGTCTTTTGACAAGCTATGAAGTAAGTCATTTTGAAGATCCTGTCAAGCACCACAAAAATAAAACCCGCCTCTCGTTGAGTACGAGGTAATCCCAGAACAAAATCCATAGCAAGATCTTGCCATATGCCCTGAAGGATTGGAATTGGCATGTACAACTCGGTATTCTACACACCTACGATGCTCGGACTCTCCAAAAATGAGGAAGTATCTATGTCGATACGACATGACATGGATACCGACACAGGATATGGGTCGGATTCTTGGCTTTGAACTTGGACACGGCTGGAAAATGGAGAAGACAATGGAAGGCGGAGTATTGCTTCTGGCTTGCGGTTGTGGTGGTAGGAAACCTGTTTATTTCGAGTCTGGTGATAGTAATATGAAGAAATATATGGACGAGTGTAAAATGGCAGCAGCATTTACAAATTGCAGAGAGGGAAGATAAGAGTTGGAGAAGATGAGATGGGTTTGGAGAAGATGACAGGTTTTGAGTATGTGTTAAATGGGATTTTGTGGAGCCCAATGAATAAGTTAATGAAATGAGTAAATTAGGTGGTTTAAAAGTCAACAATTCATGCTGCCATAAATTAGGGGATGTCTCTAGTCTCTTCCAGGTTGTATTATTTATTGTAATTGAAGTGATTTATTGTTTTATTTAAGATGAGATTAGTTTAATATTTAATTTTAAATTTGTTTGATCCAATAGTTTAAGTTACAATTATCCATTTTGAATAAATTCATAAAAATTGTAAGACGTATCCCCGTATCCATATTCAAAATTCGGATCCTTTTTAACTGTATCCCCATATCTTAATTTTTAAAATGAGAAGAATCCGATACCTAGATATGTACCCGTATCCGACACCCGCACCCGAGTCCGAGCAACATGGTTACACACTTCAGCTTCTTGAGGATACTGGATTCATGGCCTGCAAGCCAGCCCTCTTACCTATGGATCAAAAGGTTTGTTTATGCTCCTTTGAAGGTGATCTTCTTGCTGGTGCATCTATGTAGAGGAGATTGGTTAGCTGTTTACTCTACCTAACCATGCTTGACATTACATTTGCTGTACACAAGTTAAGCCAGTTTGTTTCTTAGCCTAGGCAACCTCATCTCAATGCAGTTCACCATCTGTTATGATATCTCAAGGCAACTCCAGGGCAAGGCCTTCTATTTTCAGCTCAATCTTCTTTCCAGCTTCATGCCTTTGCTAATGCAGATTGGGGGGGTTCTTGCATTGATACCAGGAACTGACTGATTTTGTGTCTTAGTGATTCTTTGATATCTTGGAAAGCTAAGAAACAAAACACCATGTCTCAATCCTCAGTTGAAGCAAATATAGAGCCCTTGCTTCAACTACTAGTGAGCTTATTTGGATTCAACAATTGCTTCTTAATTTTCAGATTTCATCCCATGCCCTTGCGTTGATATTCTGTGACAACTAGGTAGCCATCCACATTGCTACCTGTCCTATTTTCATGAGAGAACCAAATATATTGAGATCGATTGTCATTTCATCCGAGACAAGATTACCGATGGTTCTGTTAAACTTCTTCTTGTCCACACTCAACACCAACTAGCTGATATGTCCACTAACGCTTTACCTACCAATTTGTTATTTCCATTGATGTCCAAGATGGCGTTGTCAATCTTCATAGTCCGTCTAGTCTTGAGGAGGCGTAATAGAAGCTATGGAAGCATCTGGAAGCAAGTATTATGACGCATAGCTGGAAGTTATTTCACTGTTAGGGTGGTTATGGTAGTTAATCCACGTGTCAATTCTGTATTATTCCTTGTAATTGGTTTGTTAGATAGTCGTCTATTTATATCAAATTGTACAGGTCATTTCAATTACATAAGATCATTCAATATTCATTCTCATTTCTTCTAATACAAATTTTCACTTTAAGTGTATAATTAAACTAGAGTGGGAAATATAGTAATAATAGATAGGGATGGCAACGTGGTGGGTTCAGGGCAAGGGGGGCTTCCCTAATCCCTCCCTGTAGGGTATTTTCCCACCTCGTAGCTGTTTAAGGTGGGGCGGGATGGGTTCCTCGTTTGCGTACCCATTTAATATATATTTATTTTTTAGTTTTTGATAATTCATTTTAACGCCACTATTCATTCAAGTGAGTCAATAATATAGTTATTAAAATTTTTAATTATTTAATTTATTTTTAAAAGTTAAATTATTCAAATATATTTGGCGAACTAAAGTTTTTATTTTTTATTATATTCCTTAAATAATCTTAGTTACCATTTTTTATTAGAATTAATGAAATTTCATGAAGTTTTTCTATTTATTTCTTACCAATACATTTTAGAATAGTAGATTGATGGAAAATGTGTAATTAAAAAATAAAAAAAAAGTTTTGAGTTTACTTTAATATTCTTTTATTAAAAAAGAAAAAAAAAAGAAAAATGTATTTTAAAAATAATGAAAATCAAACAAGGGCTTAAAGTATTGAATTCTTAAAACAAATAAAATTAAAAGGGGTGGGGTGGGGACCTCTTACTCGTACCTGACTCAAGGCGAAATTCTTCGTCCTATTCTGGACTTGGTTACCCGATTAAGAGGGTAAAATCCCCCCATTTGGGGGTGGGTTCCCGCGAGTATCGAGTTTGATGGGTATTTTACCATCCCTAGTAATAGAATATGCAAGAAGTTATAATAATATGTTTGCTTGAAATTATTGTGCTAGTAAAATTTCTTAGTGGTATGAATCAAACTTGACACTTTCAATAAGACATTTTATGTGGTCATGAATTTCAATCCTCCCCTGTTTGTTTTCCTTAGATTTTGAGTTTTACAAATTGAACTCAGCTTTTGTATATTGCATTTATTATTTTTAAATGTTTTGGCATCTTTGTCAAGTTATTGTTTTCTCCAACATGACATTGATTCTGGATCTGCATATGGGAACGAGTTCGAAATCATGTGAATGGTGATGTTCCAATAAATTTGAGGATGAAATTTCTTGTAATTCAAAACGTGCTTCTCCTATGACAAAGGACTATTATTATAGTTTCTTCTATATTCTACGTGTATCTCTAGTCTATTATTACAAGTTTCTTTTTGGTGGTATCAGGCAGGTATTCAGCCTCCAGACACATTATCCATCAACTGCACCACTCTTACAAACGCTTCTGAGATTTTCAGCAAGGTACAACAATGTTACTTTCTCATATAACTCAAAAGCGAAAGCTTGGATATGATAACATGTTGGTGAATTCTTACAGATTGTTGGAAGAACTCAAACTCAGAGTAAAGCTAAAGGTTCTAAGTTACCATTACAAGACCTCCGCTACCTGTATTCTCAAAAGCAGCATCTACCTGGCACGAGGATGGTGTAAGTATTAGATTATTCAATTCTTGAACATCTTTAAAAAAGAGTTCTCCTGTCTGAAGATGATTATCACATTGCATGGTCTAACACGCATGCGCGCACACACACATATATACATGTCCGCGAGCGCACGCACACACATATATTGTTGTTGCTTATCGTTGAAAAATTAATTAGAGTTCTGTCTTCATTCAACTTAAATGTGGGACAGGTTAATCATTGCAGATGAGTTGGATTATTTAATCACCAAAGATCGGGCTGTGCTTCACGATCTTTTCATGCTAACAACAATGCCATTCTCAAGATGTATTTTGATCGGTATGCTCACTGTTCCATTGATTTGGTTCTGTTTCTGATGGTTCTCAGGCATGAAAGTGTTAAATGTCTTTTCCCATTACAGGGATCGCCAATGCTATTGACCTAGCTGATAGATTTCTTCCTAAACTGCAGTCTTTAAACTGTGAGTACATGTTTTCACATGAGACTATTTTTCAATATCCCCACTTATTATTTTGACCGTGCCAGGTATGTCAAAAAGAAAGGAGAACAAGAATTTTCTACTTTGCTTCTAATCACAAAACCTTTTCCTTGTGCCAGATTGATTATATGATTATAATGACTTGTTCTACATTACCTTGTGCATATCTACTTTTCATTTTGGAGTTTTTGTCAAGTGTCAACAATTGAACTTATTGTTTCTTTGTCTATTTGTGAGATGCAGTCTCTTTCATTTAGTCTAAATATGAATGGTTTCATAATCAAAATAAGTATCTGGTGCAGTGTGCTGCAACTGCCATCTCTTTTCTGTCCAATTGATTTCTATTTGGTACACGGATTGAGCAAGCTTACTGTTGGTTCTTTCTTCTACTAGGCAAACCTATGGTCATAACTTTTCGTGCCTACTCCAAGGATCAGATCATCACAATTCTTAAGCAGAGACTAATGGTAATTCTTTACTTACAGATACATATGCTGTTAATTTGCTTTGTCTGGGCAATATTTGTCACAAAAGAAAACTGATTCATTCCTGCCAATAGTTGAAGACATTAGGCTGGGTGAGGACCACAGAAGGAAAGTTTATATGATAAAATCACCTACAAATAGACTCCAAACCTTTAGATCTTTCAGTGTCTCAAAGCATAAAAATTGCCTGACCAAAAAAGTTCTGTGCTAAGAAATACTCATCTTCCAATCTCTCTCTATGTATTTCATTAAACAACTTGGTTATCGGGAAAAAATCAAACAGCTCTTTATGGCTGAGTGTGAAATTTTGTTACCGATAGTTAATTTAATATCATATTTAGTCCGATCGATTCTCGTGTACTTTCTGTCTATCAATGATACGGCTGGTTTGATCAAATAGATTCAACAATCATTTTAATCTGACTGCACATTCAACAGGCGCTTCCTTACACTGTTTTCCAGCCACAAGCATTGGAGCTCTGTGCTAGAGTGAGTTTAATCTCTACTATTCCCGTGTTTTGAATCTACATGGTTTCCCTTACTTTTCTTGTAGATTTGTAGTTCTGGCTATAATTTCCATTGCTATTAAGCTTTGCCCATTTAAGAGCATCGCATTGTATATCCATGTGTGCGGTTAAGGATTTTCATTTGCCTCTGAAAGTGTTCTAATTTAACACTTATGAATGCAGAAAGTTGCTGCTGCATCTGGAGATATGAGGAAGGCTCTTTCGATCTGCAGGTTTGCGCTTTCATTCTTATGCTGATCATTTGCATATGGCATTATAATGATAATTGGTTTAAGCACAAAACTGTTGCATAAAATCTGCCATAGATGCTAAAGTTTTTTGTTGGATACTGGATATAACAAAAGTTGAGATTTTGGGTTGCTTTTTTTCTGCGGAGAAACAGCAGTATCAATATTTTTATGTTGTTTTAGGAGTGCAATTGAGATGTTGGAAGCTGAAGTAAGAGACTCTTTCAGCAAGCTGAATTTGCCATCAGTAGAGAGTGATGATCACCAGAGATCTGCTTCTTGCGGTATATTACCAAAACCAGACAATAATATTGTAAGCCTCACACTACAACTATTTATTACAGGCTGAAATTGTTATTTGTCTACAGGTCCATTCCTTTTGCATTAAATATTGTGCTTTGACACAAATGAAGCCCACAGATAATCACCGCCAACATTTTTTTTATTGATCTATAACATGATAAAGTAAGAATGCTGAAGTTTCTAGATCCAATCAACTTATTACTAAGTAGGTATCATCTTAAGAGCTTGTTAGTCACCTATTATTTGAGAAATTAAAGAGTTTTGAATAATTTTTTTTTGGAGAATGTGTGGTTAAAAAGTAAAGAAACTTAATTGCTTTGTGTAGAATATTTTATTGTATGAATGTGTGATGGAGAATGTTCATATAGCAAACAATTTAAAAATTTAAAGGGTGACAAGCTGGGGCTAAGTATATTGTCCCAAGGCACAAGTTCAGTTTCACAGTTAGCCGGTCATTATACCAACAGATCTCTTTAAATAATAACATTGTGTCAATGTATCATAATTTTGTGCTATCATAATTATGAAATTATGATTGTTTCAGAAAATCATAATTAAGCTTCTATTGTCACTTCAACGATGGGAAGTTTTTATTCTACCCACCGAGGGCAAGAGATCAGGACTGTATAAAACCATAAGATCTTATCGTATCAAATTATAAGTGCAAGGAAATACGAAACTATTACAAACCTTGGTGCTTTATATTTGAGGAAATAAGTTTAGTTGACCGTTAAGATGTTGATAGTTAAGTTTTTTGTATCTGCTACAGCAGTCCATGCTTCCCCTCATAATCACATAATTCTGATGGCCTTCAGTATCTTCCTATCCGAGGATGCACTTCTGCAATATAATACCAGTGAATTTTGTAATATAATGAAAACATCCTTTTTGTTATTTTTGCACGAATTTTTCATCAATCCCTGCGATTGATTGTTTCTCCACATGAAAATCCCATCACTGGCTCTTTTCCACATTGGCGAAGCAGAGCACAGCTCTTTATTTGCTTGCAATCTATATTACCTCTTATAACACAGTAGATTTGTTATAGGTGAGGGTCGATCACGTGGCAATTGCATTGTCTAAGGCATATAGATCACCAGTAGTGGACACTATTCAATCTCTCCCACAACATCAACAGGTAACTTTTACTTGCAGCATGTTCTCTTATCTGGATGACTATGTTTTTAGACTGATAACGTCGACAAGAGTTTGTTTTTTCATTATATTTATTCTGATTCCATGAGTGTGGATGACTTTGCTGTTCTGAATGCACTAAATATTTTCTCCACTTTGAATATTGGTTATTTTTGGCAGATCATACTTTGCTCAGCAGTGAAACTTTTCCGAGGGGGAAAGAAGGATGCAACTGTTGGCGAGGTACGCTTCCACCAATTATATAAAAAGTGTAGGAAAATTCAGACAGTGATGTGAATAATGATCTACCATGTGGGTGCAGTTGAACAAATTTTACATGGATGTCTGTAAATCAACTTTAATCCCCCCAGTGGGGATTGTGGAATTCTCAAGCATGTGTAGAGTGCTAGGAGACCAGGTAAACGCATCTTGATTGAGATCAATATTGTGCATGAACATGGATTACACTCAGACTCCATAGAAAAGAAAAGTACACAAGATTGCATTAGCCAATTAATATAACATGGTTCAAATTGCAGGGGATTCTTAAACTAGGACAATCACGAGAAGATAAACTACAAAGAGTTGCATTGAAGATAGATGAAGCAGTAGTTAGTTTTGCACTGCAGGTAGTTGATTCATTTTATTTATTTATTTTTTTTTCTGGTTTATTCTGCTAATCCAATTCTTAAAAAATTGTCGAAGCTTTTGTTTCTCTCTTGAGGGCATGACACCTCTCATTATTATGATCGTTTGTAACAGGAAGTCCGTTTCTTTCGGAGTTGTCTTCAATAATATGGTTACCCTTGATACAAAATTGTGAATCCTTGGAGGCTGTTTGTGCTTAAACATTTGTATAAACCCAAATTTAAAGCAACGAAGGTACTATACAATTACTTTGAAATACTTTTTATGAAAGTTGACAGCATTACAAATTAAGCTCAATTCTTTGATGTACAGATAAGCAAGATTAGGGACATGGGATGGGAGGGATTCAAGTGGCTTTGAATGTTGCTGCGTGTAAACAGAATCTTCCACCCAATGCCCTATTAAAAGTTGCTTTAGAGTTAAATGGCTGATAGACATTCACTGAAGAAGCTTTGAGATATATACTGAAAATAATATTAGAAGTCACAGAAAGATAAATATATTGTATTGAATACTGGATTAATATTTTGTACAAATTCAGATGCAACTTTTCGTTACATGGTTGATTAATATTTACCATTTTTTAGTTAAATGTTTAATTGAATATAATATGCAAAATCCATCTTGCTGTAGTGTACAGGGTTTTGATGTGAAATGGTCATGCTATGGTTCAATGCAATTAGTGGATCAATCATTTTGTTTCTATATATCACCACAACCTAAAGAATATATGCAGGTTAGCAGTCTAGACGTTGCTGTTGTAAAGCAAAAAGAATATAATGAAAACACACTCATCTCTCAGGTGGGTGTAGGCAAGCTGAATCATGCTATTTTATTATTCTTTCTAGTTTCAACATGTTACTCTCCACCTGGATCTAGAGCACTTGAAAACTACCAGCACTTTCCTTAGATCAATGAGACATGCTAAAAGTGTTCATGGTTTCGAGCAGTTACCTTGTGTATACATGTAAATAATAAGCATACAAGAATAACTTGGAGACAGGTGAAAAAATTTATACATCTTCAATATGCAAATCATACGCTCTTATTAAATAATGAACTTGTATCGTACTAGGGCCTTGTTCGGACATAGGTACGGATTTACATTGACCGTTGGGATCCTTCAAAGGGATTAGCTAAACTTGCTAAACAAATCCATCGTGTAAGAACCGATGTAAACATCATGAATGTTGGATCAAACCTTCAAGAAAACAGGGGGAATTAGAAGTTTAAGCCGGAGATTGTAGTATGAACTTTTAGACATGAAGAACTAAGACTTCAGGGCACATTACAAAGTCGCTTTCTTTAAGAAGTTATTTGTCCCCACTATGCACATGGGAAAAACAAATACGCCTCCAAGATACGATGGAACCCGAATGTGTTGTTTGCCTCATGCACAATTGAAAATAACCTAAACACAACGGAGAAATGAAGCCGTATAATTGAGTTTTATATTTTGTCTTTCTGGTATAACAAAATACAAATAGACTTGGTAAAGAAGAAAGATTGCAGAATTTTTTATAGAAGAAATATAGAAAAACTCAAAATTTCATTAACTCCTTTGCTTGGTATATTGGTCGTTCTTAACATTAAAATGGTTGAATCTATTTATAGAATCACAAACACCTTTTCGCTATAAGTTACAACTCTTCATTGGTGACTTTAGGACTCAAAATACATCATAAAAGACCAAATAAACCTCAAAACACACTATTGGAGTTGTTTTTGTAGCTCATCTGCATTGAATATCAGCAACGATACGCTATCTAGTAGATTGTAGGCCAAAGCTTTGGCTAGATTTCTTCCATGTGTGACTCTATGTTATTCGAGACATATTTTTAACCTCTGATATATTTTCTATCCTCGTCGCTAATATCCAAATGAAATTCTTTTGAAAATTCTTTGACAATCCTCCACCAGTTTAAAATGAACGTATTTTTGAAAAATTCCTAGTAAAGGTTCACAATACTTATTGTTCGGTGAAATCTCGCAGGCGTAAGGGATCATTGACAAGTAAATAGATTTGAGCGAGTTAAGAGTATCTTTCCACATGGAATAAATTTCAATACAAATTTACTAGTTATGTATGGAATTCGAATTATGTAAACAAAAGAAAGTTTGACGTGATTTATGCTCAATTAATCTAAGAAAACCATAAAAGTGAGGTTTTTATCAATTTATGAATGATTGTATTGGAATTAGAATTTGCCTATTGCTTTCTAGTTCGATTCTCAATTATGTAGTTTAATCATATTCATGCATTCTTGACAATCGATAGAGTTAATGTATTTAACTTTCTTTTTCAAGATATATTAGCTCTGTTCTAAACACGACCCGAGTATGTTACTAACCTAAATTCGAATTATTAGAATGCATTAAATTCTAGATTATCAATATGATAGCACATGTGATAAATATCATTCCTAACATCTATTGCACATATATTAATTTTGTCGCGTTCTAGACTTAATGTGACTTGTAAGTCTCCAAATACGATAACAAGCAACTAATTATCTAATTAGTGATCAAACAATTAAATAATGCAACGTGCATGCAAAATTAATCAAAAATCGTAAGAAATAAACTAAATTACTAGTCTAGGTGTCATCTTCATCCAACACCAAAACATATCTAGTATAAAAAAAAAATGGAAAATCATCATCTGGATCATGAAATAATATAAAAGATGTTGATCTTCAAGTCTAAACTTGGATTCTTCAATTTCTTGATATAATTAACCTTCAAATCTTGTTAGACCTTGATCTTCACTATCAAAAGTGATGAATTGGCATCTTATTTTTTATGATATTATTGTGTATAAAGAGGCTAGAGAGAGATCCCCCCATGCGTAGCCCTTGTTTTGTATTCATAAGAGTTAAAAAATATGTCAAAATCGTATCTAATTTGGATTTGAAAAGAGTTTGAATCGCAAAAGAAAACTACTGTTTCATCTGTAGAAATAGCTCATATGCACGCATTAACATAAATACCGCACACACATCATTGAACCAAATGGCTCTTGGGTCACGAAAATTAATGTATTGCATGTGCGCCAAAATGGCCCGTGCATGCAGGTTCGCGTTGTTTCATCTCTGTATAGTTTTTTGTGTTTTGGTTATAACTTTCTTTCATGATATTTGATTGAGCTGATTTAAAATGTGTTGGAAAGAAAATTCTAAAGGATACAAATCTCTACAGGTACAAATTTCCTAACTCAAGTGTTTGCTGCCTAAAAAATGGATCTCAATTTGAGATTTAAAATTCGAAGCATAATTTTTTCATTTGAAATTTGATTTATGAAAATACTTCAACTATATTTCACTCATTTGACCTCCAATTGCATTCAATTGATCATATGTGATCTTCAATCATCGTTTTATGGTCCAAATCAACTATTGAATATTTACACTTTGGTCCCCAAATCTTGATGTAACGCCACGTTTCTGTATTCCTAATTTTTGCAAATATGATATTGCGTAATGATATGTTTAATGCTTAATTTAATAATTTATTGTCATTGTTACTAATAATTTGTTTTAGTAAATTATACCTTGAACGTCCTAGTTGATGAACATGCCAATTAAAGTTAATTATATTATGCATACAATTCAATAAAACTCGAGATAAACTATATGATGTACTTATTTTATTTTTTATAATTTATTAAGCAACCATTTATATCTATATAGAAACTAGGCAAGTTCTTAGAATTTGTCATTTTCTTTTTTCAAATTAAATCTATTTAAGTTAATTAGATGTAATAGAATCATATTGGGACTAAATAAGTTAATAGATGAAATTGTTTGGTTTTCATTAGTTTAATTAGCATAAGTCACTCCTAATTAAATACCATGAAATTAAATGTAAAAAGTTCCCTAATTCTATACCTATTACAGCTATCAAAACCAAGAAAAACATCCAAGTCAAACTCTCATTCCTTTTGCTTGAGATTTTTATGAATTCTTTTTACAACAAAAGCAATCATCCTGTGGCCCATTTGTAAAGCAAACAGAAAGGACCTTGAAGAGAATTATTGGTGAAGAGAGATTCAAAGTAATTCTTATTTTCATTATATTGATGTAAACTTCTAATAGTTGTTTTTATTATATTATTTTTAGGATAAAAGTGTTTATGTGCATAAACATGTTATCATAGGCAGTGTATATAGTTGTAACTTGGTGTTGATTCTTACAATTCATTATTGTTAAATTAAAGTTGTTGCTTTATTCTTTGACTTCAAAGAATTTTAGAATTGTACTAAAATAAAAATTTGGGATGGCATTATGACTTCTAGAAAATTCAGATTTATTAAACCCATGTTTGATTTTATGTAGAATTTATACAAAATCATATTCCTTGATCGAAAATTTGATTGCTGCTTGAAAGTCTTAGTTTTTAAATTTTTTAATATATTCNAAGCATAAAGTAAAATAAAATGAAATAGCTTAATAGAAAATTGTTATGACTCGATATTTGATGATATTTCTAGGGGGGTCAATGATAAGTAAACAAATGATGGTGTACATTGATGTTTCTAAATAAATGGTAATGATTTAGGACTTGTTGCACGTTGAGTTTGTGGGCAGTTAGGAATATCCCCATTGGCTATTTAAAATGTAAATTGTCGAGGATCCAAGGTAAGTGAATTTCCCATTATCTTCATGCATACGTTATATCGTTAAATGTATAAATGTGTTATCTAAATTGATTATTATGTGAATTTGATATTTAATTATTACGTTTTATATCATTTTTACTGCTTCTCGTGACATATTCATCACATCAATACATTCATAAGCATACATGAAGTTTCAAGAAAGATAAAATTTTCGAAATGTTAATGAGCCAATGAATATTTTTAAAGATACGTATCCTAATGTTACGAGGTGTATGTCTATGTCATGAAAGGTGTGAGTGAGAAATGGGGTGTGGAAAATCGACGCACCCAACCAATGTTCAAAGTTCAATATTAATATTAATGTTAACCGCTTTGCTGTACTATTGATGAGACTTGACCGAGTTCCAAAACATAATTGTCTGCATTCTGATTGGTTAGGCGATACACCAAGTGAGCTTACAACGTCAATGTTAAGTTTTTTAAATAAATGAAAGAATGGGGAATACATATTGAAAAATACTTTTTATCTTAAAGTAATTCACGTGCACATCATAAGCATACATCGTGTGCATGAGATTTGCTTACTGAGTATTGGTTCATTTCATGTTATCCTTCCTCATTTTTAGATGATGAAGGCCAATGTATGCATGAGGTTTGCTTACTGAGTATTAGTTCATTTCACGTTATCCTTCCTCATTTTTAGATGATGAAGGCAATGATTTGAGACGGCTATTTGTAATGCGATGGACTTAGTACTAATACATCTAAATATTGACTCTTTTTAGAAAATAAAGTTAACATTTAATTTAATTTTTTTTTCATTCAAGTACAAAAATTTTATACAAGTTATGTTCATAAATGAAGTCAATGATCATCATATTAAATAAAAATTTAATCACTTCCACATTTATGATTTTAAGAGCAAATGAAATGACAATACTTCGAAATCTAAGTAGCTAGATTTGGGGTATTACATTTGAATTCCTTTCATTTTTGTCATTTTTTCATCCGTTTCTTCCAATTCCATCAGTTTACCTCATTTTATACCTAAAAAAACAAAATTAACATCTAATTAAGCCAAAAATCATCAAAATTAATTAAAATTGATCTCATTTAATGGCCCAAATAAGTGTATAAAATATATTTATCAAACACCCAAAACTTGAATAATTATTTATCCTCAAACAAAATAAACTGTCTTAAATAAAAGTTTTTTATTTTTTATTTTTAAAATACATGGTTAGATAATTTGTCTTTGGTCTCAAGATTGGAATTTATGTATCAAAGCTATATACTGCTTCAAAATTACATTGCTAAAACTAATTTTTACTCGCTCAATGTAAAATTGACGCATGTGTGTATGAAAATTCATGTAAGCATTATAAATTCAAAAAGTGATTCAATCCGGATCCTCAATGGTCAAATTTATCATTTTTTCTCTCTCGTAAGATGCACACCTCACACTTATTCTTTTTAACTCTTTTCTCAGGGTGTGATGTAAAGTTGAATTTTTTATACTAATCATCACCCTCTTTAATTTGGTTAGATCTTTCTAATTGTAGCTCCAAACATCAACAAATGAGGATCCTCCTTATCAAAATTGAACTAGGCTAATAACCCTTTGTCAAAAACGCCCAATTCTTTAAACCAAGTGTTTATGGCTTAATCAAAGCATATAGTGCGTCTTTTGTTGTATGCATAAGCTTTTTCTCCTTTTTCTTTCATATTATGTGCGGACTTCTCTCCTTTAAGATTTCTAAATTACCATTATGGTGAGCTTTTGACCGATGACTCCCAAATTAGATGATTATAGGGTACTAGATTTTAAATGCCCTTTTAGGCTTAATCATTTGAGTTATAAAGGTTGCGTATAGAAGTTTCGCAATGAGACAAATTTTTTTCTTTTTCATGCAATGATTAGTGTCATGCCCTTGTTAAACACTTATCCTCAAAAATCAACATTTAATTTAAGATTTTCACTTAATTTCTATTTTTATAGGCTTTAGACAATTCACACAAAATTTTAACACATGAAATTTACATTCATCTCAATGTCTCCCTACTACAACTCAATTACCCCTAAACTATCCTAAAATTGATTTAAGGATGTATAATTGTTATTCGGATTTAATATATAGGGTCCACTAATTTTAATCTATTCAAATTTTGAATCAAACTAATCCTTCATAATGCAAAACTTAAATAATATGCAAAAATCAACTTAAAATACATCTTTCCTACAATTTATAGTATGACACATTGTTTCAAATATATTTATCATAGTAGACAAATTTATTTAACCCAAACAAACATATAAAAGCTAATAATAAAGCTGGAATTAATTAATTAATTTTTTTTTGTGATTTATGGAAATATTTTTATACTATGATTTTTTTGGCACCCGAACTAGCACATAAAATGGTGAAGACATAAAAACTCAATGTTTTTCACCTCCAAATTTATAACAAACATTGTCCTCAAAGTTTAAAAATATAACAAGTAATATATAAAAATTTAGGGCAAAGAATAAAGCCAAGTATTCACTTGGCATAAATTTGCAGGTAGTGGATGCACTGATATGAAAGTGATGCCTCACTTCTTATGTCTTTTTTTTTTTCAACGTGTTCAAGTGTCATGCTCCTTCATAATAAAAAAGATCAGTCATAACATGCAATAATTTAAAATAAACTCTAACACGTCCTAATGGAAAATATGGGGATGAAGATACCTTAATTAAAAGCAATAATATTTCTTAATTCTATAATTTAGAAAGCAAAATAAATAAAAGGAAAGAAAATTGGGTTGCTCAGTTTACTTCTTTTGACTTTAACAATCTGTATCATGAAATTTTAAAGAAAGCTTTTGATGCCTTGCTTGGTTTGCTTTTTTTGACTTTGCTTTGCTTTTCGTTGATTATCCAAATCTTAACCTTGCCTTCTTCAATATGATATGACTTGCCTGTTCTATCCAATTCAAAATTAATCATGTAGACTTCATTTGCTCCTTAGATTTAATCACAAATTCTATTATTGAACAATCGATTAAATCGTAAGAATGTATGTTAATTTCATCTTCACTAATTGTTACTTCTTCATTTGGTTCATTTGTAATTAATTTGTTATCCTTTTTATAATCTTTTTTAGTAATTGATTTCTCCTTGGATTGAATAGCCGATTCACAGTCAAATTTTATGGGCAATGGCAATTCTTTTCTTTCAACATTTTCAAGTGGATTATATCTCAACCTTTAATATTTTCCAAAATGCGGCATCTTCCAATCATATTTTTATTTCATCCAACATGACAAAATCATTATAATATTTTGCAAGTGCTTTCTTGTTCAACAAGGGAAGACCAACTCCCCTAAACATGATGTCATTGTCCACATTTATAAATACATACTCGGCCTCAGGCATAAGCCTTCATCAAATTTATCAATTGATAGTTTTTAAGATCTTGAATACTATTTAAATCGTAGAAGCTTGAACATAAAGAGATTAGTGCATGTACATAGGCATTGTCCAATATAATGCATCCCATCATAAAGCTCACAATTTATATCTTCTGCAAATATATCCTCATCATCCATGTCGTGCTAAATTATTGCAATTGTTATGTTGTCTTTCCTATTGTCAAAATCATCCCCGTACTATTGAAAGTTCCTGGAAGAATACGGAGCACAAGAGAAATCAGAGCGGATAACCAAAACTAATAAAACAAAATAAATAAATAAATTTGAATTTATATAAACTAATAAAATCAAACTAAATACTTTATTTCTCGACAACGACATCAAAAACTTGTTCGGTAAAAGCTAGCTAGTATAAGAGCTCGTTGACAAGTACTAGATTTGAGTAAGGTAAGAGTATCGTTCCACAATGAATAAATTTCAATTCAAGTTTACTAGTTATATATGGAATCCGAATTATGCAAATAGAAGAGAGTTTGATTTGATTTATGCGAAATTAATCTAAGAGAGCTTTAAAAGTGTGGATTCTAACGTTTTTTTTTTAAAGAAAATTAACTCTATTTTAATCATAATTCGAATCTATTCCTAACTCAAATTTAAATGATAAAAATGTATTAAGTTTTAGATTATCAATATGATTGTACACGTGATAAATGTTATTAATAACGTCTATTACACATATATTAATTTTGTCGATTTCTAAACTTATTGTGGGTCTTTCAGTACTACAACAAGTAACTAATTATCTAATTGGTGATCAAAAAGTTAAACAAGACAATGTGTATGCAAAATTAATCAAGAACTGCAAGATATACACTAAATTGCTAATTTTGAATTAAAAAATAAATAAAACAATAGGGTTCATCTTTATCCAATACAAAAATGGATCTAACCTAGCATTCGTTTAAATAAACTTTTTAAAAAAAAAAAACAAAAAACCATCTTCCGGATAATGAAATAATACAAAAGATGTTGATATTCGAGTTCAAAGTTGAATTCTTCATTTTTTTTGATGTAATTGACCTTCAATTCTGTTATAGTTGGGTCTTCCAACTATAACCAAACTCACTTATTAAAATTAACCACCAATAGGTAAAAGGTGATAACCTAGTAATTTAATTGCAGTCAAATGAAACCATTACAATCAAACAACTGTTGTAGAAAAGAAAAGTTAGAAAAGAGAAAGAACTACAGGGGAGCTAAGAGAGGAAGTCACGAGAATAATTATCCTAACTAAAAAAAAGCCTTTGCTACCTTCCAGTGCTGGCAACTATAACAAAAGTGAATGAGAAAAATGTGTAAAGGAAATAAAGGAAGAAGCGTGTTTGCCACTATTACAATTTATCATTCATCAAAACTCACGCCATGTCTTTTTTTTTTTTTTTTTTACAAGGTGTCCTATTCTAGACTAATCCTTGGGTCTGTGATCCGGCCCCTCTTCACACAGTCCGGTTAATCGCAGGATGTGCCTCCAACTGGCCAGGGTCCGAGCGCTCCCCACCTGGTCTGACAAAGTGCCAAGCAAGCCAATCCAAATTGCACCTTGCCTTCCAAGAATAATCCTTGCCTTCCAAGAATAAATCCTTGCCTTCCAAATGTTCCCTTGCTTTCCAAGAATAAATTCTTGCCTTCCAAGAGCCCCATGTTTCGAACTCACGACCTCTGCTCTGCCAGGTTTGACAGCGTCCGTCCTTTGCCAGTGGAGAAGTGCCCTGGGGGGCAAACTCACGCCATGTCTTGCCACTATTACCATTTGTCATTCATCAAAACTCACGTCATGTCGCTTATAGCCAAATGCTACCGTTGCTTCAATTCAAACTTGTATTAATGTCGTTACTCATCTTCTTACTTCTTGGCTCTATGATTTTCTTTTTCCCTCCATCCCCAACTCCAGCGGGTTTCATGCCCTCCCCATTCCCCTCCATAATATCCTTCCCCCTTAGATGTCCCCAAGGTCCCATTAAAGCCCGTTTCTCGTGCACTAGATGATCTAGGAATGCAAGAAATGGGACATCCCTATTTCCAATATTCTTCCTTAAAAGGGAGACATGGAATACATGATAGAGTTGAGCTCCTATTGGCAGTTCCAATTTTTATACAACCTTCCCCAATTTCTGAATTGTAGGGACCCATGGTATTTTGTCGCCATCTTCTTGTTGGTTCTCTTAGCCATATATTGTTGAGCATAGGGGTGAAGTTTGAGATAGACCCAGTCTTCTAGTTGGAATTCCCATTCTTTCATCCAGAGATAGACAATCATTCTATAAGATCAATAGAAATATGGCTCCATATATACTAAGGTTCAGGTATTGGTTGTAGAAGTCCAGGATACGCTATCTCATTTCTTGTGATAAACGAATGGCCTTAATTAATTTCTTCCTAATCTCTCCTCCAAAGCCAACATATAGTTTAGATTTAAATTTGAGTAATCCATCCCTGTAGGTGTAACTGGTTGTGACTGTGTATTGAAGAGTAATGAGTGATTTTACTTCCTGCTTCATTATGTCCTTGATAACTATCACTAATCTCTCGCATCCAACTTAGTACTAAAGTAGTGATGGATAAGCATTTAGCATCATTAGTCGTGTCTTTCTTACATAAGGCATCGGCCACTTTATTATTTACCCATTTTTTGTACTAGATTTCATAGCTAATTTCGAAGAGCTTGTTCAACCATTTTTGTTGCAAGGGGGTAGTAATTCTTTGTTCTAGTAGGTATTTAAATGCTTGATGATCTGTTTTAATGATGAAATGGTGCCCTTCCAAATAGTGTCTCTATTTTCCCACAACTGTTGCCAAGGCTAGAAGCTCCTTCTCGTAAATGGATAAACCAAAATTCTACTATTAGTCCCCTTACTCAGATAGGCTATGGCTATTTTATTTTGCATCATTACACCTCCAGTCTCCCATAGCATGCATCATTCTCAATAATAAGAGGTATTGGAAAAGCCAATACAAGTGTGGAACTCATAGCAATCTTCAATTCTTGGAATAACATTTCAGCAGTTTCACCCCAATTGAAGATATCCTTTTTCCGCAGTTAGTCAAGGGTCTAGCTATAGCTCTATATCCATTGACAAACCTCCTGTAGTACCTTGTGAGGCCTAGGAACCCTCTAAATTGTTTAATATTTATTGGCCTAGGCCATTCCTATATTGTAACTACCTTAGAGGGATTAGCAACTACTCCCTCAGAAGTAATTGAATGTCCCAAATATTCAAATCTAGGTTGCTCAAAAGAGCACTTACTCCCCTTTGCATAAAGCTGGTGTCTCTTCAGTAATTCTAGGACTTCAATTACATGCTTACAAAGAGTTTTAAGGTCAGTACCATAGACCAAAATGTCATTGAAAAATACTAAAACATATTTCCTGAGTTGATCTTTGAATACTTTATTCATCAAGCATTGGAAACGTGGCAGGAGCATTGGTGAGTCCAAATGGCATCTACCTAAACCTATAGAGTCCCTCACGACTCTTGAAAGCATTTTGTGGATATCCTCTTCTACTACTCTGATTGTGGTACTGATGAGGACATCCTTATAGTTGGACTTTTATTATTGTTTCAGTATTTTAGTTGGACTTTTATTATTGTTTCAGTTGGACTTTTATTTAAGTTTACGTATTTTAATTAGGACTTAAATAATGGGCTTGGCCCTATATTTCTAAGTTTTTATTATTTAAACCTATCTTGGTTTGTAATTTTTTGATGATGAATTTGATGAAATAAAGAGTTGGTTTTGCAGCCGTTCCCCCTCTCTTCCCCGCCTCTGTCTTCTTCTTCTCTTCCCTCCCCCATCTCTTCCTGTTATTTACTGAATTATTAACCTCTCTTCATCAAATTGGTATCAGAGCAAACCCTGGACAGCAATTCACGCACCATCAATATACAGACTCCGTTGCTGCCCAACTGCTGAAAACAGTAATACAGTATCCCTCGCCTCCAAACCAACTTTACAGACAGCAAAGTGGTTTCTTTCACCCTGCAACCCGACCAAACCATCCAGTAAACCCAACTACGCAATCAACCCAACAATACAGAAAACCCCAACTATACAGAACATCCAAACCCACTCCTATCATCTTCAACACCCGAACACTACAGCCTCCAGTAACCGCCTCAAACCCGACCAAACCATCCAAACAGAAAACCCCAACTATACAGAAAATCCAAACCCACTCCTATCATCTTCAACACCCGAACACTACAGCCTCCAGTCGCCGCCTCAAACCCGACCAAACCATCCAATTTTCATCCTCCTCAGAAGAGCTTCACCCTCGAAAACACGACGAGGATCCTTCTCATCAAGAGTAAGAAGATTTCTAGCAGCATTTCTGATGCGGCTCAGTGCATACTGAACCCTCCAGAGTTCCCTCTTGCACCTAAGTCCATATTCCCCAACAAGCTTCAGCTCAGCATCTAGTCGCTCTAGTCGCTCCTTCGACAGCCTTCAGCCGCGACTTGTTCTAATGAAGTATGGGGTTAATTGGGTTATTACTTAAGTGGTTGGGTTCTTAGTTATTGGGTTGGGTTAATTGGATTATTAATTAATTGATTTATTAATTAAGTGGGTTGGGTATTAGTTATCAATTGGGTTTTGGGTTAATTGGTTTAATAATTAAGTGGGTTGGGTTATTAGTTATCAATTGGGATTGGGCTTGATTGAGATTTTGATTGTAATTTAGGCCCAAATTTGTGAAATGGGCTCGTTTATTATTTTGTTATTCTGATTTTGTATTATTAAAAAAAAAGAAAAGAAAAGAAAAAAAAAAGAGGTATCGTAAATTTTAAATTTTCTAACATCATTTACAGGTTCATTTTAGTTGACTGTTCAGTACCGCACCTCGACGAGCACGGAATTTTCTATCTTGGCATCTCAAGGCTTAGTAGTTCACAGCGTGGAGACATTCGACGCTGGGACGACTCAAACCAACAGTACTCAGGGAGTTCCTGATCCTATTTATTTTTAGTTGACAGTTGATTGTTGATTATTGATCTCAGTAGCGCACTTTACGTAGTCGTGTTATCGTGTATGCAATTGCGTAGTGGTCGCGTTACTGCCTCTAACTCTAGTAACCTTATCATGGACCCCGCCCAAATTGAGGCCCTCACCAGACAGCTTGCACAATTACAAAATCAACTAACAGCTGTCCAAACTGAGGTAGCCGCTACTCGTGAAGAGAATAGAGCCCTAACCGCTAGGTTGAATACTCTTGACCCACTCCCATATTCGACTGAGGCTCAGAACTCTGAGGCTTCCATTAATCGGCCTCATCGTCGCCCACAAGGTGGTCGACACCACGCCCGACATAGTCGTAGGAAAGGGAATCAGGCTCGGGAACGAGAGCGGGGGTATTACCGTCATGGTACACAATCTCCCCCTCGCCACGAGGAGCGCCTCTTTCGAAACATTAAGTTGGATGCCCCTACGTTTGACGGTTGTCTAGATCCTAGTGCGTTCAATCAATGGGTTAGAGATATGGATCGCTTCTTTGCATGGTATGGGGTCCCAGAAGATCGGAGGGTACAATTTGCCAGTTTGAAGTTAACTGGCACTGCTCAACTCTTTTGGGAGAGTGTTGAGGACCTCCTTGAAAGGCGTCATGCTCCCCCTGTTGGGAGTTGGGATGAAATGAAGCGCCGCCTTCAAGAAAAATATTTACCCCAATCTTATAGGGGTAACTTGCTGGATCAATGGAACGTACTTACACAAGGCAATCGACCTGTGATCGAATATGTTGCTCAGTTTGATGAGTTTCGAATGAAATGTCAGGTTGTTGAGGATGAAGTTATGACTTTGAGTAGGTTTAGGCAAGGTTTAAGAGACGAACTTAGGCGCGAGCTTGTCCTTAGAGGTGTCACCACTCTCGACCACACCTACTCTTTCATTCGGGATTATGAATTAGTGACTAGGACACCGTATAGAAATCGTAGTGACTCCCGCACTACAACCTCATCTGCATCCACGCCATCCCCTAAGTCTATTTTAGGTCCTCCTCCCTCTAATACTACCCCTCATCAGATAGCAAAGGTAGAGGTTCTGAGGTTTCAAGGACATCCTCCCGTTTGTAATGCTTCAACTGTAAGGGTTTTGGTCACATTGTTTCTAAGTGCCCTAGCCGAGCCCTAGTTCTGGACGAACGTGAGGATATAGTCGTCGAACCACTAGAGGATCAGATTTATGAGCCTAAGTTAGAAGAGTTTGAAGACTTGGAGGGCAGTGAGGATACCTTCTTAGGTTGTATTCAGGCTAGTCCCATTATCCCACATACACCCAGAGTCGGTGTCGTCCGTTGCACCCTCACCCAGCCTAAGGATGCCGACGATTGGCGCCGTCATGCTATCTTCTACACCTACATCAAGATTAATAACAAGGGCTGTAAAGTTATCGTGGATAGTGGCAGCTGTATTAATGCGGTTTCGAAGGCTACTATATCCCGTCTAGGGTTGAAGCCAGTTCCTCACCCCCAGCCTTATAGTGTCTCTTGGGTTGACACCTCCTCTATAGCTGTTAAGGAGCGTTGTTTAGTCCCTATCCAATTCCTGGAGTATAAGGACCATATATGGTGTGACGTTATTTCGATGGACGTCGGGCACATCATCTTAGGACGACCTTGGCTATTTGACCTAGATGTAACCATATATGGTCGATCCAATTCCTGCTCCTTCGTGTTTAATGGAAAGAAGATTCACCTTAACCCACTACCCCCAAAGCCGGCTGGCTCACTAGAAGCGAAGAAAAGTGTGGACCAAAAGGGGTTGCATATCATTAGTCCTACAGAGTTTGAGTGTACAATTGTTGGTGACTCAATTGTGTTCGCCTTAGTAGTCATGGAGGTTTCATCTAACTCCACAAGTGAGGATACTGCGAAAGTCCAATCGATCCTTCAGGAGTTTCGAGATGTCTTTCCAGAGGACCTACCTGATCATCTACCTTCTTCTAAGAGATATTCAACATGCCATAGATTTCGTCCCCGGTGCATCCCTTCCAAATTTGCCACACTATAGGATGAATCCTACCGAGCACGCTGAGCTCCAAAGACAAGTGGATGACCTTTTCAACAAAGGATTCATTCATGAGAGTTTAAGCCCATGTGCTGTCCCCGCCCTATTGACGCCCAAAAAGGATGGATCTTGGAGAATGTGTGTGGATAGTCGCGCTATCAATAGGATCACGGTGAAGTATCGTTTTCCCATTCCCAGGCTTGATGATATGCTGGATATGATGGTTGGTGCGACAATCTTTTCAAAGATCGATCTAAAGAGTGGGTACCATCAAATTAGAATTCGCCTGGGGGATGAGTGGAAGATCGCGTTTAAGACGAAAGATGGCCTTTATGAATGGTTGGTCATGCCTTTTGGGCTAAGTAATGCGCCGAGTACCTTCATGCGGG
>NC_036256.1:13393439-13403314 GCF_002742605.1 Olea europaea var. sylvestris | reverse complement strand
AGTGGAAAAATATAAATATTTTTAAAATATTTATAAATTAAGTATATTATCAAAGTATGTGTAATTATGTGTTCGAATAATATGGTTATTATGGAAATCTCTTTTATTATGATACATGTGAAATATCAAAGATTATTTATGGCATATTTGTGACTTGCTATGTAAGACATGTGATATTGAGATTTGTTTGGTATGTGAGACACGCAATATTGAGATCAGCCAGAAAAGTACCCATGATTATATACTTCTTCTAGTTTACAGAGGGGCTTTGGCCATATTCTATCCTACACGGAGGGTCTTGACCTGACATTGATCTTGATCGTGTACATATAGTTTACAGAGGGGCCTTGGTCGTGTTTTAGAATTGATTATGAGAGGTCTTTGAGACCGGCTTTCGTTCACGGAGGGGGCCAAAGGCCCTGGCGAAAGTTCTTAGCCCAAGAGGTGGATTACATATTTTAGTCAGAGAGTACATTTTTGGTGGATTTTTCAGCACGCTTGATGTGATGAGATTATAGCATGGTTATCAGCTGATGTGATATCATGATTTTAAGATGATATTTTTATGATCTTATGTGAATCTTTCACTTTTTGACTATAATTACATGATGGTAGCTTGTGAATTATCAAATGATATGAAGTTGATTTTCAATAAAAATGTATAAATGGAAAAGGTACATTTATTTTGAACTTCTCTACTCACTGAACTATCAACTCATATATTTTTCCACGTTTTTCCTTATCAGGTAACAGTTGAGAATTTGGGCATCTTTTGGAGTTGAGCCTTGATTTGGGAGTCAGAGCCACACGACAGAGTTTGTTAGTATGACTCACTTCATAGAACATGTAGATAGTATTTTGGGATCCATGTTCATGTGTAGATGTGATTTTGCATCACTTGTAGATAGTTATTGGGCTCACTATGTATTATGTATCCATATGTATATTTCATTGTATTTCTTGGTTTTTGATTTCGGTTTATTTTTATTGTGCTGTGCTATAGTTTGAGATTTGTGTAGGATTGATCACAGGTTGGTTAGTCCTATTTACAGGGGAGATAATGTCGAAATTTTGTTAGAAAAATGATGCATAAAAAGTGATAAATTGTATTTATAGTAGCCTTGATGGTGGGTCCAATTTTTAGTTGGTATCTATCATCGGCGCATGCCACGTCCGGATCTAGTGGTGTTACACGGGGCGAGGTGTGTCAGTTTGGTATCAAAGCATGCATTAGAGTTCATGGGTTTGCATTGTACATGCATACATTCTGATATTTAGCATATTATGCATAACTGTAGGTGAGTCATGCCTCGTGGTGGCAAAACTCGAAGGCTCCAAGATATGTTGTCCCAGTCTCACATTACTCCTGATAGAGATGAACTGAGAGAGCCCGAGAGAGTAGATAAATCCGTTCACCAGCCTCCTGAACAACATGGATAGGGAAATGTGATTGAAACTTATCCTATTGCTGTTGAAAGAATTGCTATTGTCGTTGCATCTGCTATGCGTAATACTGACAGAGATTTTAGTATTGAAAGGGCTACAAAGTTAGGGGCTAAAGTGTTCACTGGCACAATCGATCCTGCAGTTGCGCAGGCATGGATGACAAAGATAGAGAGGGTATTTGACGTTATGGGTTGCGCAGACGATCGGAAGTTGTGTCTTGCCACCTTCTTATTAGAGGAGGGTGCGTATGATTGGTGGCGGTCGATATGGAGCACATACCTAGACCCTTCCATCATTACTTGGATAGATTTTCGTCGTATCTTTTACGATGCCTATTACCCTCGGTCCTATAAAGATGTAAAATAGGAGGAATTTCTGAAACTAATACAAGGCCAGATGACTATTGCAGAATATCAGGTGAAATTTATTGAACTTTCAAAATATGCCCAAGTTCCGGTAAGCAACGAAATTGATAAATGTAGACGGTTTGAAAATGGGTTAAGGGAAGAAATTAGGTCAGTAGTAACAACTGCAGGGTTGAATGAATTTGGCGAATTAGTGGAATCAACTTTGAGAGTAGAAAATAGCATTTCTGATAGGCCAATTGGTAGAGAACAAATAATTTTCAGAGTAATCGATAGTCAGACAATGACAAATGCTTCTAGCTATAGACTATCACGGAGGGACAATAGAGGATTTCGACCTGGTGTGTCCAGTTCAGGTCAATTCAAATCTCGACTCCGAGGAAGTCAGGTTCCTAGATTCAGTCCCAGTACTGTACAGCAGCCATTTACCAGTCGAAATTATACTCAGGGTTCTTTCCAGAGATCATTTACTCCGAAACAGGGAAAGAGTTCTACTAGTGCCAGATTTTCTTCTTGCCAATTATGTGGAAGATCTCATCCTGGAGAGTGTTTAAAGTTCAAGGGAGTTGGTGTTTGCTATCGTTGTGACCAAGAAGGACATCTGAAAAGGAATTGCCCAGTTGTATTCTAGGAGGGTGGCATGGCACAAAAGATGTTTCCTTAGCAGAGTGCTGGTAGTACAAGATAGAATCAGACTCAGAGAAATAATTCAACTAACATAACAAGTACAAACAGTGTAACCCAGTCTAATATTGCAAGCAGTAGTGGTACAAAATTAAAAGGGCAGGTAGGATGACCGAAGACCAGGGCAAGGTTTTTTGCTATGACTCAGCAGGCGACAAAGAAGTCACCAGATGTTATCATGGGTATGTTGTCAATTTTTGATAAAAATACTCATATTTTGATTGATCCTGGATCTACACATTCTTGTATGTCATTTGCATTTACTTTATATGTGAATCAAAAGTGAGAACCTCTAGGCAGTTGTTTGGTAGTGAATACACTAGTAGGAGAATCACTATTAGCAAACAATATATATCGAGATTGTGGGACTAAGGTAAAGGAGAACGAGCTGAAGGCAAATTTAATACCTCTTGACATACATGATTTTGATGTTATCTTGGGTATGGACTTTTTGACAACAAATCGAGCTTCAGTTGATTTCTTTCGAAAGGAGGTTGTGTTTAGATAGCCAAGACAACTTGAAGTTATATTCAACGGACAGCGCAGAATTTTACTGTCTTGTGTGATATCTGCTATTGACGCTAGAAGATTACTCAACAAGGGCTGCCATGCATATTTGGCTCATTTAATTGATACAGATCTTAGTAAACTAAAACTTGAAGATATCCCAGTGGTCAAGGACTTTCCCGATGTATTTCCAGAAGAATTACCAGGCTTACCATCATACAGAGATATGGAGTTTACTATAGATCTGATTCCAGGAACTGCACCTATTTTATGGACACCATATAGAATGGCACCAGCAGAATTGAAAGAGCTAAAGGTTCAGTTGCAAGAGTTAGTAGACAAGGGTTTCATCAGACCTAGTATATCTCCGTGGGGAGTATCAATTTTGTTTGTGAAAAAAAAAATATCGCACCATGCGACTATGTATAGATTACAGACAATTGAAACAAGTGACAATTTGCAATAAATATCCTTTGCTATGTATTGATGACCTATTTGATTAGCTTCGAGGTGCTGCAGTATTTTTAAAGATTGATTTGCGTTCTGGATATCATCAACTTAAAATCAGGGACAGTGATGTGCCAAAAACTGCTTTCAGGACAAGATATGGTCATTTTGAATTTCTTGTGATGCCATTTGGGTTGACCAACGCACCAGCAACATTTATGGATATGATGAATAGAGTGTTTCGCTCATACTTAGATAGATTTGTGATTGTATTCATCGATGATATTTTAGTATACTCTCATAATGACGATGAACACACAGAGCATCTTAGAATCATCTTGCAGACTCTACGTGATGAGCAGCTGTATGCTAAATTTAGTAAATGTGAATTTTGGCTTGATAAAGTTGTATTTTGGGACATGTCATATCAGCAGAAGGAATTTATGTTTACCCGCAGAAAACAGAGGCAGTGATAAAATGGGAAAGGCCTGCTAATGTGATATAAATCCGAAGTTTTGTTGGCTTAGCAGGTTAATATCATCGTTTTGTAGAGGGATTTTCCAAAAATTGCTCTTCCTTTGACCAGCTTGACTAGAAAGAATGCTAAATTTGTTTGGAATGAAAATTGTGAAAGAAGTTTCCTCGAATTGAAGAATCGATTAGTGTCAGCCCCAATTCTTACCATTCCATCTCTCAGTAAAGAGTTTGTGATATATAGTAATGCTTCACGTTAGGGTCTTGGTTGTGTTTTGATGCAAAATGGAAAAGTTATAGCGTATGCTTCCAGGCAATTGAAGAAACGTGAACTGAGTTATCCTACACATGATTTAGAGCTAGCTGCAGTTGTCCTAGCCTTGAAAATTTGGAGACATTACTTGTATGGTGAGAAATGTCAGATATATACAAATCATAAAAGTTTAAAGTATATTTTCGATCAGAAAGAGTTAAACTTGAAGCAAAGAAGATGGTTAGAGCTGATAAAAGATTACGACTGCAAGATTGATTATCGTCCAGGGAAGGCTAATGTAGTTGCTGATACTCTCAGTCGGAAAATATCGAGACCTATGACCCAAACTAATGTAGCATGTTCATCTTTGTTTGGTGAGCTCAGAGCTTCTCATGCCCAATTATCAGTTACCAGTGTTGGAGCATTGTTTGCTGACTTCCAAGTGAGGCCTACTTTGATTGATACAGTTAGAGAAACTCAAACTTAAGATCCGGTGTTAAGCAAATTGAAAGAAGAAGTTAGTAAATGTAAGCATACAGATTATACCATTCGAGATGACAGAGCTTTAGTTATGGGAAACAGATTATGTGTTCCGGATGATTCGAAATTGAAGGGAGAAATTCTAGAAGAGGCACATAGTTCTACTTACGCGATGCATCCAGGTAGTAAAAAAATGTATCATGTACTCAAAGAACACTATTGGTGGCATGGAATGAAGAGAGAAATAGCTGAGTTTGTATCCAGATGTCTCATTTGTCAGCAAGTGAAACCAGATCGTCAGAAAACAGTAGGATTGTTACAAACGTTGCCTATTCCTGAGAGGAAATGAGAATACATTACTATGGATTTTCTATTTGGACTTCCACGGACTCAGAGTGGACATGATGACATATGGATCATTGTAGACAGATTGACGAAGACTGCTAGATTTTTGCCTATTAAAGTCACTTACTTGTTAGATAAATTGGAAAAAATATATGTTGATGAGATAATCAGTTTGTATGGGACATCAGTATCTATTGTTTCACTTCTAAATTTTGGCCCAGTTTGTAGAAAGCTACGGGTACTAAACTTCATTTCAGTACAGCTTTTCATCTACAAACAGATGGTCAGTTAGAAAGAACTATTCAGACTTTGGAAGACACGTTACGAGCTTGTGTACTACAGTTCAAAGGAATTAGGATACTCATCTTTCTTTGATGGAGTTTGCTTATAATAACAATTATCATTCGAGTATAGAAATGGCTCATTCTGAAGCACTGTATGGTAGGAAATGCAGAACTCCAGTATGTTGGGATGAAGTTGGCGAAAGAAAGCTATTGGGTCGCGAATATGTCCAGATTACTGATGCGAAAGTAAAGGTAATTAAAGAAAAATTAAAGACAGCCTAAGATAGACAGAAGAACTATGCAGATAGACGTAAAAAAAATCTTGAATTTGATGTTAGAGATAAAATTTTCCTACGATTGTCGCTATGGAAAGGTGTTATCAGATTTGGTAAACGAGGTAAATTGAGTCCGAGGTATATTAGCCCATATGAGATTGTTGAACACATCGGTCCAGTTGCGTATCGATTGGCTTTGCCAATAGAATTGTCCAGAATTCATGATGTATTCCATGTTTCTATACTTCGTAAGTATATTCCAGATCCATCTCATATTTTGGAATCACAACGAGTAGAGTTGAAGGAAAATCTTACCTATGAAGAAGAACCAGTTCTGACATTGGATAGGAAAGAACACATTTTGCGTACTAAGGCTATTCCTTTGGTTAAAGTCTTGTGGAGGAATCATGTTATAGAAGAAGCGATATGAGAAAGTGAAGAGCAGATGCGTTCTCAGTATCCCCAGATTTTAAGCACTTAGTCAATTGAATTTCGAGAATGAAATTCTTTTAAAGGGGTGAGTTTTGTAATACTTTGAAAAAAAAAAAGTCAAACAAAAAAGAAAAGAAGACAAAAGACAAAAAAAAAAAGACAAAAACAAAAACAAAAGTGGCAGGCGGTGCAAAACTAATACAAATCCAAAACCAATTTAATAACACACACATATCATACAACACATACACAAGAAAACGGACCAGAGAAGAAAAAGAGAGAAAGGAAAAAAGAGGAAAAAAAAGGGAAAAGATGAAGAAAAAAAGGGAAAAAAGGGAAAATTTGCCAATATGTTAGGAATTAAGTACTCTACCTATTAGACTTGAATTTCTCAATTTTGAAAGGTAAGTAAAAAGTTACTTATTGAAAGGTTATGTTTGATTTTATAGTTGTTAGATTAAATTTAATTTTATCGAAGGGGTTGAGTATAATAAACTATGAAATTGAGTAAAATGAAAGAAAGATTAGTTTTAATAATTAAAGAGACTTTAGAAATCGCCTAAACGTGAAATAATTATGTTTGGGTATCACTTATTTAATTAGTGAAATTACTAAAATTAGTTAATTATTGATTTAAAAATGATATCATATTTTACGCGGCGATACGAATATCAGAACAGCGTACCAATCGAATTGATTTTGACGTACATAGTTCTGTGAGTGGAAAAATATAAATATTTTTAAAATATTTATAAATTAAGTATATTGTCAAAATATGTGCAATTATGTGTTCGAATTATATTGTTATTATGGAAATCTCTTTTATTATGGTACATGTGGAATATCAAAGATTATTTATGACACATTTGTAACCTGTTATGTAAGACATGTGATATTGAAATTTGTTTGGTATGTGAGACATGCAACATTGAGATTGGTCAGAAAAGTACCAATGATTATATACTTCTTCTAATTCACAGAGGGGCCTTGGCCGTGTTCTATCCTACACGGAGGGTCTTGACTTGACATTGGTCTTGATCGTGTATATATAGTTTACATAGGGGCATTGGCCGCGTTCTAGAATTGATTATGAGAGGTCTTTGAAACAGGCTTTCGTTCACAGAGGGGGCCAAAGACCCGTGGTGAAAGTTCTTAGCCCGAGAGGTGGATTACATATTTCAGTTAGAGGGTACATTTTTGGTGAATTTTTCAGCACGATTGATGTGATAAGATTATAGCATGGTTATCAACTGATGTTATATCATGATTTTAAGATGATATTTTTATGACCTTATGTGAATATTTCACTTTTTGACTATAATTACATGATGGTAGTTTGTGAATTATCAAATGATATGAAGTTGATTTTCAATAAAAAATGTATAAATGGAAAATGTACATTTATTTTGAACTTCTCCACTCACTGAGCTATCAACTCATATATTTTTCCACGTTTTTCTTTATCTGGCAGCAGTTGAGAATTTGGACATCTTTTGGAGTGGATCCTTGATTTTGGAGTCAGAGCCACACTATAGAGTTTGTTAGTATGACTCATTTCATAGAACATGTAGTCAATATTTTGGGATGCATGTTCATGTCTAGATGTGATTTTGCATCACTTGTAGATAGTTATGAGGCTCACTATGTATTATGCATCCATATGTATATTTCATTGTATTTCTTGGTAAAAGTGGAGATTTCGGCTTATTTTTATTGTGCTGTGCTATAGTTTGAGATTTGTGTGGAATTAATCACAGGTTGGTTAGTCCTGTTTACAGTGGAGATAATGCTGAAATTTTGTTAGAAAAATGATGTATAAAAAGTGATATATTGTATTTGTGATAACTTTAATGGTGGGTTCGACTTTTAGTTGGTATTTATCATCGACGCATGCCACGTCCAGATCTAGTGGTATTACACGGGACGGGGTGTATCACAAGAATTATTATCCTAACTAAAAAACATTTGCTGCCTTCCTGTGTTGGCAGCTATAACAAAAGGGAACGAGAAAACGTGTAAAGGCAATAAAGTGAGAAGCGTGTTTGCTACTATTACAATTTATCATTCATCAAAATGACGGCGTGTTACTTAAAGTGAAATGCTGCCCTTTCTTCAATTCAAACTTCTATTAATGCTGTTAATTTTTTTTCTCTCTCTTTGGCTTTGTAATTGCTTTTCTTCCTCCATCCCCAACTCTAGTGGGTTTTTTGTCCTCAATGTTCCCCTGCATAACAAATCCTTGCTAGAGTTTGATCTTCTCGCTCAAAAGCGATGAATTGACATCTCATTTTAACGAATTTGATGATATTATTGTGTATGAAGAGGCAAGAGAAAGATCCTACCATGTGTAGCCCTTGTTTTGTATTTATAAGAGTTAGAAAATAGGTCAAAATCACATCCAATTTGGATTCGAGAAGAGTTTGAATCGTGAAAGAAAATTGTTGATTTATTTGCGAAAATAGCTCGTGTGCATGGATTGACATAACTACTGCATTTGCGCCGTTGACCAAATGTCTCTTGGTCATGAGATTAATGTATTGCGCACGCATCAAAATAGCCTAGGCGCGCTCAAGTTTGCAACATTTCATCTCTGCACAGTTTTTAATATTTTGTTCGTAACTGTTTCTCTCGAATTCTTTGAAAAGATAAATCAAAATGCTACAAATCTTCTATAAGTAGAAAATTTTTAATTCAAAATTTTGCTACCTGAAAATGGGTCTCAATCCGAGACTGAAAATTCGGAACATAACTTTTTCGATTGAAAATTGATTTGTAAAAATACTTCACCTATCCTTTGACCTCCATTTCCATCCAATTGATCATATGTGATCTTCAATCATCATTTTATGCTCCGAATCAATTATTGGATTTGCATTCTTTAGTACCCGAACTTTGGATTTCTTTCTTCTTGCTGTTTTTGTTTATTTCTTCCAATTCCACCAATTTGCCTCGTGTTACAAGTAAAAAATAAAATTAAAATCTAATTAAACCAGAAATAATCAAAATTAATTACAATTAATCTCTTTTAACGATCCAAGTAAGTGTATACATACTTATATATAACGAGCATGCCTTTTGGAACTAAATTTCCAAGTCTTAAAAGGTGATGTGGTAGACAAAATTTGAACTACTGACCTTTTGCGATTTGATAAGTATATGTTATACACTTATTTGAACCATTAAATGTGATTAATTATCGTTAATTTTGATGACTTATGACTTAATTAGATGTTAATTTTGTTTGTAAGTTAAAATTCGTGACAAATTGATGAAATTGGAAAAAATGAATGAAAAAGGGCGAAAAAGAAGGAAATCAAATTTTTCAGGACCAAATTGCACATTTGCAATAGTTGAATCGGGTTTAATATTGATGATTGGATATTTATTAGATTCAATTGGATGCCATTGGAAGCTGAAGGATTAAAATGCATGAAAAAATGGTTCACAATGAATAATTACTAAAGTTGAGGACTGAATCGCAAAAGCTAAAAAAAATGAGAGAAGACAAAAGAGAATGCCCACGAGTCAACCCAATTTAAATCAACAGAGGGCAATTTGGCTAAATGGCGCACATGCGATCAATATATAGCACCCCCGTGCTAGTCAAATCTGGGACTAATTCTTGCAATTTCGGATGCCATTATAATTATAGTTGGATTAAAACCGTGCACGAATTCAAGGCTGGCTTGTGGAGGTATATATTCAGAATTTTGATTTTAATTCAAATTCTTTGCGCGTTTTTTTTGACTCCTATAAATATATGACTTCGCCAAAACATTGGGAAACTCTCTCTAGCCTCTACTTACACAATAATATCATAAAATTTATTAAGAATAAGTGGTCAATTTATCACATTTCAGAAAGAAGATTAAACCCTAGTAAG
>NC_036256.1:13264231-13384155 GCF_002742605.1 Olea europaea var. sylvestris | reverse complement strand
TGATTTTATTTTTACTTTAATTAATGAAAATTGTTTCCTTTTGAGAATAATTTTTAAACAAATTAATAAAAAAATGTTATTTACTGTCACTCATTATCGCAGTCGTTTCACGTGACATAATATGATGATTAATGATTGGATGCATAAGGTAATAAAAAACTGTCACGTTAGTGTATCAAATCACTATTCGTCGCATGTATGTTTCATAGGATGATTATAGTAGGGAGTGATTGCAAATAATATTAATTAATTTATAATAACTATTAATTACAAATATATTAAGGCTTGTCTACTAAAACAAACCAAATACAAAATGTGATTTTATTTTTACTATAATTAATGAAAATTGTTTCCTTTTGAGAATAATCTTTAAACAAATCAATAAAAAAAATGCTATTTACAATCGCTCATTATCGTAATCATTTCACGTGACATACATCTGATTATTAATGATTTGATGCATAAGGCAATAAAATACTATTACGTTAGTGTATCAAATCACTATTCATCACATGTATATTTGGTAAGACGATTATCACAATTAGCTATTGCAAATATCATTAATCAATTTATAGTAACTATTAATTACAAATGCTGCCATAAATCAAGATAAATTGAGAAGAAACTAATTCAAACTCTCAAAATCTGCCCTAAAATGAAAATCCTAGCCCTTTCTTCCCTCTCTTACGGTCCAGTAACCTTTCCTTCCCACCACTCTATCTCCCCCAACTACTGCACCACCTTGGCAACTAATTTCCGCACTCACCGCACTGTCAAATGCTGCGTTTCGGTACCGTCATTAGGTGGGTGCACTATTTTTCATCAATTTACTTCATTTGTATTTGAATTGTGGGTTTTTTGGAGATATGAATTTAATAGCGATCAATGAAGTTTTTCAGAAGGTTAAGTGTTCAGCGGTTAACCAATTGGTCATATGTTCGAATTTGATTCTTTCTGAACTAATGAATTTAGAATAACTGGAGCTTGCTTAGACTGTTAAGATTTCAGCAAAATGTTTAATAGTAGCATTTTACGAGAATTTCATTATTGTATATCTGTGCACGTACATATTTTTATACAGGAATGATCTATGATCTAATGAGCAACCCCAGCCACCGGTGCTTAGCAGAACGTTCCGGTATTTTTATATATGTAAAGCTATAAAGATATGAATAAACTAACCTTTAATTATGCTCCATGAAGAGTTTGGTTGACTAAGTAATGTTAAAACTTGAAAGGCACCACGAGAAGTTCGGTTATAAGTGGAGGGAGTATATACATTTTGTCTTCTATTTTATAACTTCATTTGATATGGGGTATGTCGAGTGCAGTGGACCACTCGGTCAAGTTCAAGGAAGCAGCGGAAGATGGGAATTTGATACCGTTGTTTAAGCGAATATTTTCAGATCACTTGACTCCAGTGCTGGCATACCGATGCTTGGTGAAGGAAGATGACAGAGATGCCCCTAGCTTTCTATTCGAGTCAGTTGAACCTGGCTTGAATGCTTCCAGTATTGTAAGTTTCTATTTTCTCCTGCTTTGCTGGTAATTTTTTACACAAAGTTAAATATTTTTTTGGTAGTTATGGTAAAGTGATGACATAATATGCAAATGATCTGCACGTAAACCTCTCCTAGTTGTTTGGGATTATTTATAGTGCCCTGAAGGTCACTCAAAAACATTATTTTCATCGTTGTTTGAAAATCATTATAGTTCTCGAAGTTCTGAACCCAACTTTGCAAAAAGGGTGCAGAATAAAATATTTGGTTACCTAAATTCAAAAAAATTAAACTTCAATGAATCCGTCGAAGAATTTTCAATCTAACAAAAGTCTTAGCTTTTATGAAGTAAAATTTCTTGCTAAATAATATAACACTTACTTAAATTTTAAACTCCATGATCCAACATCCGGCTCCAACAGCAATTCCCTACATCTGGGTATCTGAATCTCATTTATATAGGATCACATAAGACATGTTAACTCCTAACTTAGAACATTAAAAGATGAAAACTAAATCACTTAGGCGTGTAAGATCCATACTAAAGCACTTAGGCAAGTAAGATACATATCTCGATCACTATTGTATCGTGTGTACTTAAGCAGTTGAGTTTGTTTTAAAAGTTGAAGATCTTGAAAGCAAACCTTGAAAGAGAACTCCAAATCTTGAACTGAAGTAAAAGAATCAAGTGTTGAAAGAAAACTTGAATCGAATTTGAAGTGCGTGCAATGTTTCTTTTTATTCCTTTCTCTCTCTAGATTTTTATTGCTCTTTCTCTCTCATAATCTATTTTTTATTTCTCTCCTCTGTGCAATGATTTTCCGTGGGTGATGGGAGGTTAACTTAGGAGAATACTAGTTTTTATAGGTGAAGTGGTTTAGTTTAATCTAATTATTTTAGGATAACTAAATACTAATATAATTAACTAGGAACATTTCCCAAATCCCACTTGAATTGAACCACATATCCAAATAATAAAACTCGGCCTTTAACCTTGAATTATTGTTGATTTTGACTTCAAATGGGTTATTCCATTGTTTTAATTTAATTATAATTAATAATTGAACTAGTTGAATTAAATGTGTTCACTGGAAACTTAGTAACAAATTCTAAAAGTTGAGGCTAGTAAAATATTTAACCAAAAAAGGCAAGACTATGGAGCTCACGGTCGAGAGATGTGCTCCTTAGTAAGTCAAGGCTTAAGTCTTGATAACACACTGGAAACTTAGTAACAAATTCTAAAAGTTGAGGCTAGTAAAATATTTAACCAAAAAAGGCAAGACTATGGAGCTCACGGTCGAGAGATGTGCTCCTTAGTAAGTCAAGGCTTAAGTCTTGATGAAGAGGTGTAAGCATTGATGCTTGTAATGAACACCTTGCACGAGGTGCACCTCAGGGTGTAATCCTCGACCACTGTTTCCAAACCATTCTATTGAAAATGTGTTTCTTCTTTTTTCCCTTTGTATTGGTTTATTTGATGTTGGAACAACTATTGTAGGGGCGATATAGTGTGATTGGAGCTCAGCCAACCATGGAAGTTGTTGCAAAAGAGAATAAAGTGACCTTATTGGACCACCATACGGGAAAGAGGACAGAGGTGTTTGAAGAGGATCCGATGGTTATTCCTCGCAGAATTATGGAGAAATGGAAACCCCAACTTGTCGATGAGCTCCCTGAAGCATTTTGTGGTAACAATCTACACTCCTTAGCATTTCATATGGCTATATTTGAATTCACCTAAGGAATGTTAAACTTACTAGAGAGTATCTGATAATAGAATGGCGTAATTACTTATTTTCATTTTGGATAAAAGATTTTGTTAAAGAAGGAAAAAGAGTACAATATTACTGGACAGTCCTCAAAGCTAAAAATACTGAAAACAGTAACACATGTATTTGGAGATTAGATCTAAATACAGTTTCTGAATAAAAGGAGTCTCTCTACTAGGTTCATATCTGATAACTAATGTACCATGAAATCCCCTCGAAGCCATGTATCATCAAGAAGCCAAGAAAGCAACTGTGTTCCAATTTAAATGAGGAGAAAGTTACTCCTGCATCTAGGATTGAATATCCATACTTCCTTTTTTGGATGTTTCAAGCATTTTATTTCGTCTTTTTATTTGCAGAAGAGTAATATTTTCCTAAATATCATAAATTATATTATATTATATGACCGACATGATTCATCAAAGTTTTTATTTTAGGGTTAAATCGAAAATAATCAGTTTTTTAATTTTCCAACGTACTTTATCACAAGCAGTTACGCTGCTAATTCATTTTATCCATTCAAATTTCAATTATATGCTTATACAAGTAATTGCTTGCTCATCTAAACAATAGTTTGCAGTTTGCTTGATTGCCAAATCCAAAGAATATTCTTACTAGGCAGTATCTGAGACAAACTTTGATGGACTTGCATGAGTGACAATGATAATGATCTTAGTGTTGAAACCATTTTTTTGTTGACCTAGGCCTTGGACTTAGTTACAAATAATAACCTACCAATAATCGTATGCTAGAGGGAGCATGTTCAAATATAAAGTGCCACAAACATTTTTCATTAGATCAATGTTTTTAGCTGTGCTTTGTAAACTGGGCCGAACCAGCTGGTCCGTTCAACTGGGAACCGAACCTGAAATCGGTTGGGTATCAAGAAAGAAATTGGCCAACCAACTGGTTGAACTGTACTCAATCAGAACCGGTTGGGTATCAAGAAATTTGTAAAGAAAATTACCATTTTTTCTGGTTCTTATTTGTGAGAATTTTTGTTCTTAATACTAAAAATTATTGAACTGCTAGAACGCAGCCAAGCAGATTGAATCCATAACCTTGTGCGCCTTTTGTAGGCTATTCTTTTCTAGTCTTAGACTTCCTATGTGGGATAAAGAAAACTCTGATTACCAAATATGATAAATGTGGGTACAATGGGGTCTATGATAACTGAGTGTATCTTTAATACCAGCCAATGATGTTATAGATAAGTTTGTGGACCTTTTATTATGGTGTTGAGTGAACATAGCTGTTGACCAAGTGATTCTTCTTTCAAAAATTTACACTTGTTTTTAGTTTTGTTTGAATATTATTCTATTCTTTTATTGACCCAAGACCGTATATCTTTTTTGGTTCGATGTCTGGGTTGGTTTAAGAACATAGGTTTTTAGACCCCAAATTTTTTAGAACTAGATATCCCCCGGATTTGGTCATAGAAACCAATCCCTAATTGACCAAATCGCTATTGACCTATTCCTTTGCAAAGAATTGTGCACTCTCCATTTAATAGTCTTTGTTACACGTGTTGTTTTGTTGCTTTAGCCTAGGAGCCACTCGCACCTAATCCAAAATGATGATAACTATTAAAGGAGCTTGTTTTACATTAAAAGCTATCAAAATTTTCATTATGCAATAAAGAATCAGAAGAAGCATAACACTTGCACTCAAGAAGCTAACACATAAGGACAATTCTCAAGTTAATTGACTAGACAAAGCCTAATCCCATACTGCTTTGGGGTCCGCTCCAACTCTATCATGGGTTCTTCCATGGTTAAATTAGCAGAAATGAACCTCTTTACATGCCATTTTATGATGACATTTTTTTTCTGGATATATGACTGATGCTAGTCTCGTAACTTTTCTTAAGCAATGCATTTACCAACCTCTTTCTAAAATGTGTCCAGGAATCATCTTAATTTTTTCAGAAGTAATACGTCTTCAATTTGAGGAATAAAGAATTCACTGCCTCCATCAGATTAAAAGTTGTTATATTTTTGCTATAAAATTTGTTGAAATACAGAGAAAAAACATCATATTCTTATGCAGAGCGGCTGAATCTTCAATGAATATCTAACCAACGGTAAGGTAGTCCCTATGAAGGCACTACAAAAGAGGAAAGTACTCCATCTAACATTAAAGACAATTTGTTTGATAAGGTGCTTTATCTTATGATAACTATCAGTTTTCTTCGAGTTTAGTTGTATATCCAAGATGGATCCAGGATAAAGTTATATAGAACTCAGGGTAGAGCATCATTCCATATAGTTTTGGTTTGTAATCAACATTTGTAAACTGGGTCTTCATTTGATTTTGTTTCGTAAAATAGCATAATTTCTGAAATCCAATATTTAATTGAATGTTTGTTACTTTGTTTGAATGTCTAATTATAAATGATGAGTCACGCTTTTCAGTTTTCACTTGAGTGTTATAGATCTTGCGTTTCATCTCTGATCAGCTGATATTATACCTGATTTGACATTTGTTTTTGAATATATTTACTTATGCATAGATGCAGATATATTAACATCTTAATTTATTCACGTTTTACATGATTACATTGCTCTACGGACTTAGATTTACTTAAATATCATTTTCTTTTCCACCATTCATTAGTTGCCCATTTGAGCTTGAACGACAAGTGGTAAGGGCCCATTTGGTGTGTCTTTATAAAAGCCAATAAGAGCTTTTGAGATTCAAAAGTTGCTTTTGGATCTGTTTTACTAATGTTATGAAAGTGTTTTTGCTAGTTAGAAGAGCTTTTAGAGGATGCTGGTCCAATGTCGTTTCCTTCGAAAGCACTTCCAGAATAGGAAGCTCTTCTAGAATTTAGTTTTCGAATAAAAATTAAGATAACTTCATCCAAAAGCTTTTCTACAGAAAGCGAAAACAAAAAATTAAAATCATGCCAAATGGGCTCTAACTTTGTTTGGTCCTGGACATGTCCATTCTCATTTTTTCATGATAGTCTCAAATAACTGTCATGTCGTTTGAAAGTCTTTAAAGTGATTCAGTTCACCGTAAAAAATGTTTGGTTGAGTTAAACTCTTTTCAATCCTAGCTTAAAGGGAAAATGGACAACTCTGTTCTTTAAATGAATGTGAAGTCATCAAAGTTCATTAACAGTATATTTTTTCTCAAACAGGTGGTTGGGTTGGTTATTTTTCATATGATACAGTGCGTTATGTAGAAAAGAAAAAGCTACCATTTTCAGATGCTCCCAAGGATGACAGAAACCTTCCTGATGTTCATCTAGGCCTTTATGATGATGTGATTGTGTTTGATCATGTGGAGAAGGTTCTCTCACCCCTATTTAAAACTTCATTGTTTTCTTAAACATGCCATTTCGATACAAGGCTCTCTATAATTTATAGAGCTCATCATTTGTAGTAAATATACAATATACGAGATGCCTGCTGTTGCATTTATCTTTGCTCACTCAATTTTCTTCATTAGATGGCTTTTATTCTTGAAAAGCTGTCTTGAGATGGAGGGGACACAAATGTGAGTTTATTATCGGAAGATAATGGGTGCGTTTAAAAGACACATCTTCGAAGGCACGTACTCCTTTAAGATAATGGGCGCGTTTGATCGTATTTTTTCAATTTGTTTGATATGGCTAGAAACTTGTAATATTTGATAATTCGTTTAAAGGCCAAGATGGAAAATAATATTCTTTTCAGTTTTTTGTCAAAATTGACTTTGTTCTTATTTAAAAATCGACAAAATGTTAATTTTATCATTTTTATTAAATCAGTCAAAACATTTTGCCAGTAAGTTCCATTGTTAGATGAATGTTTTGTGGGTTGTATATTTTCTTATAACAGGTGCATTCTATTTAGAGGAATGAATTTAAGACCTCTAGCTCCACTTTGGTTGCTATCTGATGTTTATTTTTCTGATTTTTTAATCATAGTTTAGATAAACGCTTGCTTGTTTATTACTCGCAGAAAGCATATGTGATACACTGGGTAAGGTTGGATCTGTTCTCTTCTGTTGAAGAGGCCTACAGTGATGGGATGAGTCAATTAGAAACTCTAGTGTCAAAAGTGCATGATATAGTGCCGTAAGTGTGGTGAAAGACCAGCATTTCTATGTTTGTTTTTACTTTTTATTGCTTTGTTTAACTTGGCTATTAATTACAGTCCTAGGCTGCCCTCGGGCTCAATTAAATTGTCTACTGGCCTTTTTGGCCCTTCATTAAGTCAGTCCACCATGACAAGAGAAGGATATCAGGAGGCAGTAAGGCAAGCTAAGGAGCATATCCTTGCTGGGGATATATTTCAGATTGTTCTAAGCCAGCGATTTGAACGACACACTTTTGCGGATCCATTTGAAGTCTACAGAGCATTAAGAATCGTCAATCCGAGTCCATATATGACTTATTTACAAGTCTGATTACTCATCCCTAAAATTATTTTTCTCTGAGAGGTTTATTTCATGTTTAGTTTCTCACTTTCCACAAAATATTAATTGAGATAGGCTAGAGGGAGTATCCTGGTTGCTTCAAGTCCCGAAATTCTTACTCGAGTTAAGAAGGTAAGTATACCTCTCTTTCATTCTATTCTGAATTTTTAAGCATTTTCATGGATACTCTGCTGTTCCATCTTGCATGTCTTTTTTATAGTGATAGTATTTTTCTGTCATTTTTTCGATGAAATTTACTGTACTAGTAGTTGACAGCATGTTATTTCCATATTTGTTTCTCATGGTCTTTTATTTATTTTGGGCAGAGGAAGATCACGAATCGCCCTTTGGCTGGGACTGTTCGGAGAGGCAAGACGCCAGAAGAAGATTTTATGTTGGAAAATCAGCTTTTGCATGACGCAAAACAGTGTGCAGAACACATTATGCTTGTTGACTTGGGAAGAAATGATGTTGGGAAGGTCGTTTTCTTGTATTTCTATGTTATCATATAAATTCTGCATGTCTTGGAACAATCTCGTGGAATCTCACAAAATAAGTAATTTGCTTTTGGGATGGGGGAGTATATTTTTTCATGATTATCTCGTTGAATCCTGGTTTATGAATCTCCATTTACAAATTTTTTGGTTAAAAATTGAATCATGCTTTCTGTTGCTATTTGTCACGAAGAATGCTTTTCCCAGTGTAGGTTTCAAAACCTGGTTCTGTAAATGTTGAGAAACTCATGAACATAGAGCGCTATTCACATGTCATGCACATCAGTTCCACGGTAAGTATTTCTTGCTTGAAATAATCCATATTAGCTGTATAATTATGTGTGGAAAAGAAAATTTTCTTCTTGTATTCTTGTGTTGAGTCTTATTTTTGACATGGATGGAGGATGATTTAATCTGCTCTTGAAGGTTGTCACATGAAGGTCTTTACCAGTTACCCAGCAATGACATTCTTTTACTTAGAAAGGATTAAGGATGATATTTATTCATAGTCAATAAAATGACTAAATAAATTCCTGTATCTGGTTTTTAAAATTACTTGTCTCGGTCTTTCATTTGTTTTAAAGATGTCAATAAATTTGGAGTTAGTAGATACTAGTCATTTATTTGAGAAAATCGATCTGTAGTATGTAATTTTTATTGCTAATATGGTGAGTTTGTTAAGGTGGACTGTTAGTAATGGACATGTAAGAGAGAAAAAGAAACTACAATATTGTCCATTCCAATATAATACTGAGTATCAAACATGCCGATATTGTATTGTTTCACATCAATTTCGCAGGTTACTGCTGAGTTACTTGATCATTTAACTAGCTGGGATGTGCTGCGTGCAGCATTGCCAGTTGGAACAGTTAGTGGTGCTCCAAAGGTCATTCATTCTCTTTTTTCTTGCAAATAAGTAGTTAAGTAGTGATTTAATTATTTATAATCTTGTGGATCATTTTAATAGTTAATTATATTTGAGTTGTCTAATTTCGAATGAAAAGCCGAAATTGGCTGAAAAATGTATATCCTAGCTCATAGTGGTGGAGTGCCAACTCCATGAATTAGGCTGCATGTTGGCATTTTTCTAATCCTGTAGAGGGTTTATCTCATCCATTAGTATGGTCAGTTAGTTGCATTTGATGGTGGAAGAACATGTCAATTATTACAACCTGAATGGCTAGGCATTGTATTTTATTCTTGGAAAGATATTTATTGCTGCCTATGTTCATGACTGCACACTCCCATTGACTATTGCAGTCAAGTTGAAGTTTTTTGAGCAATAGTTTATATTGTGTGTGTATATATATACACACACATATGCTTTTATCATTTATCTTAAAATACATCTTCGATGGTATTTGATAAGAACTTTGCTATCATACAAAATTTGTCTGAGAGGTACATATAGATTAAATAGAAATTCTGCATAACAAAATTCTTATGTTTGACTGCAGAATTTAAATGAGAGAATCCAGCTGTGAATACAGAGAGTATTAAACTATGCTTCTTATGCATATATGTAAAACCAAGAGAATGTAGTTGGAAATTTCTTTGTATTCAGTGGACTTCTTATTTTTATTATCATCTCGTAGAGGTTCACCCGCATGGAATTGGACCTTTATCGTCTACGATAATAATTGACAGTTCAAAGGCATTAATCTTGATGAGTATCCACTTCCTTTATCCTTCCTTTTGCCTGTCCTCAACTAGATAGAGTGACCGAGGCCAAGTTTAGTATTGTTTGGGCTTGTGAGGTCTGATTTAAGAAGCTTTCATTTTGACATTGACACCAAAGGGCAAGGTGGCCATTGGAACATTCTCTTCCTTGACGTTGCCCACAAACATGGCCTTAATGATACATTTTAATACTATATTTTTCTTCCAAATTTTCTTTCACAAAGATTAGTCTAACAACATTTTTACTTATTATTCTGGACAAGGATGAACTTAAATATTTCTTATATTTGGATGTGCAGGTGAAAGCAATGGAATTGATAGATCAACTGGAAGTTACAAGGCGTGGGCCATATAGTGGTGGGTTTGGAGGCATTTCCTTTACCGGAGATATGGATATTGCCTTAGCTTTGAGGACTATCGTATTCCCAACCTCTATGCGTTATGATACAATGTACTCGTACAAGGATAAGAACACGCGTCAAGATTGGGTTGCCCATCTCCAAGCAGGGGCCGGTATAGTGGCCGACAGTGATCCTGCTGATGAGCAGAATGAGTGTGAAAACAAGGCTGCTGCTCTTGCTAGAGCCATTGATCTTGCCGAGTCATCATTTGTTGAAAAGTAATGTAATATTTGATCCCCTTAGGTAACTTATTTTGTGCCCTAGCTTCACTGTTCTGTAACTTCAAATATTAACTACCAAAAACAGGAAATTTTGCATGCATTAGGAAAAGAAAAATAGGAAATTTTGCTCAACCACCTTCAAATTTGGGAACACATTTGGAGCCCATTTATGCTGTGTTGATTTTAGTGGTGAACCCATATTTTACTTTGTTGCATCTTTCAATGAAATTATTTGTCTTGCTTCAACTTGGAATTTTTTGTATTGGAATATAATTGTTGTAAAAAAGTCTGTAGCTAATATTTGGTGAATTGAGAGCAAAGTGCATCCACTGGGGGTGTTTGCTATGTGGCACACATTATTTCTAGTAAATCTAAGATTGGTTACACGAATTTTTTTTCGAAACTCATCGGTTTAGTACAATTGGTTCCTAACAAGCACTACGCTCCATGTTCTACAGAGATTGCGTTACTAATGAGGTTTTGATAGTTCAAAGTCGATTTGGTCCCACTGAAATGAAGTTCTAAGTTATGCATTTATAACTTATAAAGACATTTTTCCTTCCAATGGTCATTGTCTATTGTTGAAAGGTTGGATGACACTTGGGGCCGCTTGAATAACCAATCGGTTTTGATTGATTTTGGATGGCACCATTTATGAGGGGTTAAAAAAATTGATGTTCGTTAGATTTTTTGGGCATTGATTTTGAATCGTTGTAGTGTAATTTTAATGGGTTCGGTCAACTCAATAAATTGATGGGTTTTGCCCCTTTTTCATAGTCGATTTTAATTTTACACTTTATAAAATAATTAATTTTAATCAACATATTTTCTTTAAAACTAATTTGTAAATAAAAATATATTAACTAAAAAGTTATTTGTAAGCAAAAAAATTAAATTATAATTGCAAAAGACTTATAAGTAAAATTATACTTATATGATGAAAAATACATTATAATTTAAAATTAATTATAAGTAAAAAATCACTTTTATCTAAAAAAAAATTATTATAAAATAAAAATGCTACTAATAAGATAAAAAATTACTTAAAAAATATAAAAAGTTACTTATAAGCAAAAATTCACAAAATTATTTAAAATTAAAAAATTTACTTATGATTAAAAAATTTTACTTAAAATTTAAGTAAGTATTTAATTTTATTTAATTTTTAAAGTTAAATATTAACTTATATGTAAAAAAAAATTATTTATAAATAAATACTCACTTATGGATAAAATTTTACATCTAAGAAATTATAAATTGAAAATTTTTTGAGGGAGATATATGTGATCTTATTCTTGAAAAGAACTTTGTAGATAATAAACTCTCAAACATAAGTTGGAAAATAGCTACTAAAACTACCCAAAATTGTCCACGACCACTCATAAAACGCTCAGGATCGGTATTTTAAAAAAGTATGTTCGCTAAAATCCTACACTGCAAGTGCACGAATCACGTTTAAGTAATAAAGTTGACCTTTTGAATTTGGATTGTTGATCCCTCGATGAATGTTTACTTTAAATTACACAATTTTAATTAATTTAATTCTAACAATAAAAGAAACAAACATACAATAAATATTTAGATTTTGGAAAAAACAACTAAAAATCTAAGAAAATATAAAAATCTTGAAAATTTTGGAGGCAAAAGTAGTTGGGATTCATGGTTTTGCTTAATCGTCGCTTAATTAATTTCTCCACATGCCAATTAACAAATTACTCATTTACGTGTTAGATCCAATTTTTCAATTTTAGTTAATTATCCATCACGATCGAAATTAACCCTAATTGATTGATTTTTAACCTAGTATATCTCTATGTCAATTAAAACCAAACAACTGCATTAAATTTTTGTGAAAATAACTCATTAGGTCATCTAAGGTTAAACGTGTATCTCTATCATCTACACAAACTTAGGATTTTTACCATTTGGTCTAAAATGCACAATATTCTCTAAAACGATATATAATTTATTGAACACAATCATTTATTGACCACATAAATAAAAATGCAATAAATAACAGTAGTAAAAATACATGTAAATAAATAACTTAATATTAAAGGGCAAATATTAAAATCAATTAAAAACTAAGTTAAATTACTACCATAAATCCCAACTCAAGTAGTTACCCCATATTATATATATGAATAAAAGGAGAATATTTTACACAATACATGCAAATTTGACAAAACAATGAAGATAATACAAGATTATAGATAAAATCCTATTTTGTTGGATTTTTGAAGATGAAATTGCTTGCTTTTGATTTCTCCAAAATCTTATCGAATTGTTTGATTGAATCTCCTTGTCCTCTATGATTTGCTTCCAAAAGTACCAAGTATTTACAAAGAAAAAGAAAGTAGAAAGAAAATGAAAAGGAAAAGAAAGAAAATGAAAATGAAAGAAAAAGAAAAAGAAAAAATGAAGAATACAGAAGCCGGCAGAAGAAGCTGAAGATCTCCAGAATAGTCCCAGCCTTTAGATTTAAAACCCAGAAAAATTGCAGCCTGGTCCCTGAAGTTTCAAAAGGCATGCAAAAAGGTCCTTACTCTTTTTTTGAAATCAAGACTGGCGCCTAGGCGCCTGAGCTCTGTCCACAGCCCACAAAAATTGATTTTTGTCTAGTTTGCAGCTTAGTCCCTTCAATAATTTCATGCCAAGTCCCTCAACTTTTATTTTGTACAATTTGGTCCCCTATTTTGACTTTATATATCGATTACACCCTCCAATCCAATTCACAATTTTGTACGCGTTTGGTCCCTTTTTACTTCCTTTCACCTCGTTCTCTTTACTTTGGTGATTTTTAGCCTAGCGATTTTTTGTCTACAAAAGCAAATATTACACAATTAGTCCATTTATTTAATCAATAAATAATATATTTAGATATAAAATAAGTGTGTAAAAACACACTTATCAACACATATAACCAGAACGCTGAAACTCTGAAGCAGGCCCTTGTGCACAATCATTAATTGCTAGATCCATTTAAAATTCTAAAAAAGAGAAATAACAGTTTTTTTTGCCTCAAAGTAACGCAATTCATCAGAAGTAAATCAGGACACTAATATATTTATGTTTCTAATACAGTTCGAAGGTACAATAAGATCTTAGATGCCCCGCGTTGATTAAAAATCAAGGTATCAACGTAGGACAGAAAATAAACCCACGTTTGATAACCATCATTTGAAAACTTTTCCCTACGTACTCATTTTCAATCATGCATACACACAATAAAATATCCTGCACGTAAACTCAATTTTTTTTTCTACTTTTTAATTACAAATTCTTCTAAAAGTTACTATTTAAAATATTACTTGACCAAATAATCACTGTTACGCCCCTCACCAAACCACTTCGGCACCTTGCGCGCACTCCTCAGCGAGGTGCTACGCGTCCCTCCGAAGTGATATGAGCCTCGACCTTACTTAAAGTTCACATGCTGATCACCAAGTAAATCTGCAAGGGTGTCCGAAGTATCCACAAATGTTGAAGCGTGGGATACTCAGAGGCACCTCTTCAACAGTTCTCCGTCGCCAGTTTCAGAGATATATCTTTGTCAGGATCCCTTCATCTCCATGGGTTGATTGATGTGACGTATCAACTTTATGTCAAATTAACTTAGATGAATTAATTACCCGTACACTCTAGACGTGGCTGATTAACACCTACGAGCGGACGTCTCAGACCACTAGATGCATACACGTGTCCCACATCTAACGGTGCCAAATATCTAAGATTTGACAAGAGACAAAGGTAATGAAATTTATAGTAAACTTAGCTATCCACACAAAAGAATAGTTTTTCTCCTCCCCACTCTTGTACAATTTCGGCACTGTTCCGATCACCGCCCAATAACTTGATAGTGGAGTGTACGCGACCGCTGCCACCCTTGTTGGTTCCGACCGTGTGCTTCTGGCCATTTGCTATTGTGCGTAGGGAGGAATATGTGGATTGAATCTTGATTGGTCACGTGGAAGGTCCATTTTGCAAGGTCAACAGATCGACGTCGTCTGTAGGAATATTTCTGTCCAAGAGTTCCTCAATTACCACCGGAAAGCCATTCACTTACCTTGAAAAGGGAACGTTCTTGAGAAAAAAAAAAGGAATACAAGTCACAACCTACAACCTAGTTCTACGCACCCCTAAAAAAAGAAGTGGAGAAAATGAGTTCTAGTAATGAGGACGCAAATCCTGGACATAAGGACACCTCTGAGAAAGAGGTGCTCCGGACAAATGTCACACACCGGAGATCCCATCATTAGCATCGTCGAGGTGATATGACTGCAACATGTACTGCAGGAATGGCTTAAATAGCAGTAGGCATGAGGGACATCACAGCCTAGAACTTGGCGATGCGTGAGTTCTTTATGCAAGCCCAAGGCCAGCAGTGCTTCCAAGTACCACAAGAGCTATACTTAGCTCAATAGCAAATTCCTGTATCTCATGTCCGAGGTCATTCAAGCCACCATAGAGAACACCCCATTGAGAGAAAAGTGAGAGTTGATGTCACTTCTTATGCCTACGGCACTCAAGTGGCAGAACCACATCTGGGCAAAAACTCCCAACCAAAATACGAGGCGCAAAGGGCGATTAGTGTCTTTGACCGGATAGGGCAGAACCCTAGCAACAAGGTCGGCTCTGCGTAAAGATCAGCTTAACAAGAGCAAGAGCAGGAAGAGGAAGCACCCCCTTTGCTTAGAAATAGGTGTAAGAGGAGAAACTTAGTGGATTGGGGTAGTCGAGGAGAAGCACTCCCATCTCCCTAAAACATACTAGGCGAAGACTCTGAAGGGCCAACCTTCCCTTCTTAAGAGAGATCCGAAGCTTCCAAATGCCCGCAAACTTCATGTCCTTTAAAATTCCAAAGTATGAGAGAAAGGGAGGTCCACAAAAGCACCTCACCAAATACATGACGCAAATGAGCCTAAAGGGGCTTCACCGATATTAAAGTGCAAGGCCTTTCATCCAACCCTCACTGAAGCCGTCGAAGTGCGGTACAGCAAGCTACCACCTCTAAGTATTAGGAGTTTGTTAGATTTGAAGAAGGCTTTCTTGAACAAATACCTCTCACAAAGGGAAGAAGAGGCCCCAGTGCAACGTTTACAAGATATGAGGCAAGCTCCTGGAAAGACGTTGAAAAGCTATCCCGCCAGATTTACTGATGAAATCACATACTGCGAACAAGTCACTAATAGAGAGGCCCTTTTAGCCTTGAAGAGAGGCCTCAACATGAACACTCTATTCTGGAGAGACATGCAAAGCAAGAATCCAGCTACTTATGATGAATTGGTAGAAATGATGAGGGTAGAGACGTCAACGAAGAGATGATCGACCATCAAAACTGTGTAGCTCAGGGACTCCCTCAACCTCAGAGGTAGGTAGGTCGAAGACCAGCAGCGCACCTCATTACATAGCAATGGATCCAGGCAGGGCTAGTGATGGCAATGGAGCGGGTTTTGGGCGGGGCGTCCCGTCCTTGCCCTGCACCCCGCCCCGCCTTCGATGTGGCGGGGCGCTTGCCTCGTTTAATAATTTTTTAATATTATAATTCTGAGTTTAATAAAATACAGATAACATTTAAGCTGACAAAGTTAATATCCAAAATAAACACTACAAATCTTAAAGATATTGGTCGTTATTGGTACACAACATTGATTATTAGGATGAACAAGGTTTTTTGTGTTTTTTCCTTTGATATTGTTGGAACCCCACACACTTTAATTTATCACAATATATAGATTTTCAAATTTGTTCAATTGAACATGTTATATCTTTTTATATTTGTTTTTATCAATATAATATCAATTTGACAAAGTAGCATAATGGTATATATAAATTAGTCAAGTTTGATAAGACTTATACAATTGAGGATATTAGAAAATAGGTCACACCCTTCTATTTGAAGCAAGTTGAACCCTAACCTTAAAAAAAATAAAAAAAATTTCATGGGCCCCACGATGGGGCAACCATTTATGCCCTGGCCCGCGCGCCGAGACGGGGCGGGGCGACACCTGGGCAGGGTAAATTGCCATCACTAGGTAGGGCATACAGTAGTGCCCTCCTCCGAACAAGCATTGGCCTTTACCACACTGAATGCAGTGCCGATCTTAGCATACGAGGACGCAATTGCTAAGGCAGGAACATTCGGAGAAACAACCAACATGAACCGACGAAAGAAGAAGCGGGCAAATAGGTCCCTTGAATGGGTGAAGTACTGCACATTCCATCAATTTTATGGCCACGATATCATCGAATGTAGGATGTCCCTCGATCCTCACATCAAAGTAACTCACGCTCATCGAGGAGGGATCATAATCGTGAATACCCCGTAGGTCTACCTCTCCCAGTAGGGATACAAGGCGACAAAGGGATCAATCATCTCGAAGAAGAGAAACAGGAGATAGACCTCGAGGAGAATCTAGGCAAAGGAATGAGGCTCTAGCCATCAGAGGCGAGACTATCCGAAAAATTGACACAATTATTGGAGAACCTCACGTCAAAGGCAACACTAGGAATGCACAAAGGAACTATACAAGAGAAGCGAAGGATTCACCAATGATTATCTACATTGTCAACCAGTTTCAAGGAGCTAACTGAATGCCACAATCACTTTCTCCCAAGAAGATGTGCAGGGTGTTCATCAGTTCCATTGCGATGCGTTGGTAGTAAGATCTGTAATGGCTCGAAATAGTGGCTCGAAACGGACTCAAGCGCATGCTTGTTGATAATGGAAGTTCGGTGAATATACTATTCGGATCAACCTTTGACAAGATGCAGATTGAACATGGCCTGGTTTCCATGACCGACCCACTATTTGGATTCACTGGTGATAGCATCGTCCTACGAGGATGAATCACTTTACCTATTGAGATGGGATTAGCCCCCTAATGGCTCGCCACTTCATGAAATTCTTATTGGTAGAACACAGATCAACTTTTCATGGAGTACTGGGTCGACCTATCCTAAAGGACCTTTGGGCTGTCACCTCTATTCACCACTTATATATGAAATTCCCAACTGAGCATGAGATAGCTACAGTTTGAGGTGACCAAATGGGTTCAAGATCATGTTACCTCAACCCTTTTCGAAAAGTTGAGCCTCGTACTGTAAATGTGATTATAACCGATGTTGCAAACGAAGCCAGCATGGATGTAGAAATGCTCAATGCTCCTGAATAAGGGCACACCTTCTAACAGGAGGAAGACATCGACATGATCGAGGCCCCTGAAGAAGGGCTCCCTCTTGATGAATTAGATCCTCGGATCATTGAGTCTGAACCAAATGCAACTCTAATGGAAGAGTTTGAAACTTTTCCTACCTACTCCCAAGGCTTTACTCAAGTGTTGCGAATAGGAAAAACATTGCCTCCTGAGATCAAAGAGGAGCTGATGAATTTCTCGAAAGGGAATTTAGACGTCTTCGCGTGGAAACATGAAGACATGATGGGAATAGACCCAAGTGTCAACTGTCACCTCTTAAACATCAACCCTACATATGCACTACATCGGTAGAAGAGACGAGCCCTCAATCCAGAAAGATATAAAGCTCTCAAGGAAGAAGTTGACAAACTGAGTCGCAACGATTTCATCAGAGAAGCCATCTATTTGAAGTGGGTATCCAACCCAATTCTTGTAAAGAAGACCAGCGAAAAGTGGAGGGTATGCGTTGAATTCACCAACTTGAACAGAGCTTGCCCAAAAGATAGCTTCATCCTCATAAGGATAGATCAACTTGTGGACTTTACTTCTGGACATGAACTCCTAAGTTTTATGGATGCTTACTCAGGGTATAACCAAATACCTATGTTCCGATCTGACGAAGAGACCATATCATTCATCACAGACACGGGATTGTACTGTTACAAGGTAATGCTCTTCGGGTTGAAAAATGCATGTGCCACATATCCGCAGTTGGTCAACATTATATTTGTCGAACTCATTGGTAAAACTATGGAAGTCTATGTTGACGACATGTTGGTTAAAAGCCTCTACGCAAAGGATCACGTAAGTTACCTGGACAACACTTTTCAAATTCTAAGGAAATACAAAATGAAGTTGAACCCACTGAAGTGCACTTTTGGGGATAACATCGGGTCAATTTTTGGGGGTACATTGTTAGTTAGAGAGGGATTGAAGCAAATCCAGAAAAGATAAAGGCCTTGTTAGAGATGCTGTCACCTTAGAAACCGAAAGAGGTGCAAAGCTTTAATGGGCGAATTGTTGCACTCAACTGCTTCATCTCCATGGTCACTGATAAAAATCTACCCTTCTTTAAGGATCTGAAGTAGGGGAAGAAGTTCCAACGGATCCAAGAATGTGAGACGACATTCTAAGCACTGAAGAAGCACTTGGGAGAAGCACTTCTACTGTCAAAACCTAAACCACTCGAGACACTTTTGTTATATCTGACGATTTTGGACAAAGCGATCAGTGTAGTCCTCGCCTGGGAGGAAGAGACACACCAACTGCCAGTGTACTAATCAGGAAAGCATTACTGCCAGTAGAAGCTCGCTATCCAGACATGAAAAAGCTTGCACTCTCCTTTGTTACCGCATCAAGAAAATTGAGGCCATACTTTCAGGCCCATTCCATTGAAGTCCTGACTAGCCTTATACTGAAATAAGTGCTATAAAAGACGGATGCGTTGGGTCACTTACTCAAGTGGACAATTGAGCTCAGTAAATTTGACCTACTATTCAAACCCTGAAGTGCCATAAAGGGCTAGGCCCTTGCAGACTTCATCGCTGAGTTTGCCAAAGCCCCAGAAGTGGAGGCAACAATGGAGCCAACAGAACCCCCAACATGGAACCTCTTTGTGGACAGTTCGTCGGAGAAACTGGCTCCAGGGTTGGAGTGTCTTAGAAAGCTCAGAAGGCCATAAGCTAAATTGTGCAATCAGGTTCGATTTCAAGGCCTCGAACAATGCCGTCGAATATGAGGCCCTCTTAGTCGGTCTCAGATTGGCCAAAGAAATGCAAGTCAAAAGGCTATTGGCCAGCAGTGATTCACAGCTTGTGATGAATCAAGTCAACGGAAGATTCGCAGCCAAGGACAGTGGCATGGCTTCTTATTTGAAACTAGTTTTGAGCTTCGTTCCCCACTTTGAGAAGTTCGAATTGGTTTAGGTACCATGCCTTGAAAACACACACGTGGATGCCCTGTCCAAACTGGCCAGCAGCAAGGCAAGCTACTGAAAATTGTTCAAATTAAGCACCTATCGAAGCCCTCCACTTTCGGAGGCGAAGAGGTAACGTGGATTGAATGTATCCCACCTTGGATGCAATCCATTATAGCCTTTCTCAAAAATCAACCCGTACCAGCCTCGAGAAATGGGGCGAAGAAATTGAGAAGAAGGGTTGCTCACTTCATCCTCCAAGATGACGTCCTATACAAAAGAGGCTTTGGCTCGCTGCTACTCGGATGTGTTGGAGGAGAAGAGACCATGTACATACTAAGAGAAATTCATGAGGAAGTATATGAAAACCACCCCGGAGGAACAACTCTGTCATACAAAGTACTTTAGCAAGGTTACTTTGGCCAACCCTAAAAAGGGATGCCTGCCAGTTTGTCCGAAAATGTGACAAGTGCCAGCGGTTCTCCAATGTTCAAAAACAGCCCTCACAGAGCCTATTCGTAGTCATTAGCCCCTTGCCTTTCGCCAAATGGAGTATAGATTTTATTAGCCCTCTCCCAAAATGAAGAGGAAGCATGACCTTTGTCATTGTCGCTATCGATTACTTCAGCAAGTGGGTCGAAGCTGAACCTCTAGCTAAAATAATCGGGGTGGACACTACAAGGTTTGTCTGGAAGCATATTATTTGCAGGTTCGGCATTTTCCACTTCATACTGTCCGACAACGAAAGGCAGTTCAACAATATGAAGATGTGAGAGCTATGCAACGATCTGGATATAAGGAAAGAATTCTCGACACCCCATCACCCTCAAGCAAATGGGCAAGTTGAGGCAGTAAATAAGACTATCAAGCAAACCTTGAAAAGAAAGCTTGACGCCTCAAAAGGAGCATAGGTCGATGAGCTTTCCCATGTCTTCTGGGCCATTAGCACTATTAGTCCAACTGTGATAGGAGAAATCCCTTTCTCCATGACCTACAGAGCCGAAGCCATGAGTCTAGTCGAGGTTGGAGTCTTCTCGCATCTTTGCATACACTTTAATGAGATCAGCAATGATGAAACACGAGTATTGGAACTCCACTTCCTAGAAGAAAGGAGGGATGCATCCCAAGCCAAACTAGCCATGTTTCAAAGGAAGATGACCCACTATTACAACTCAAACGTTAGGAACCGAACTCTACGTTTGGGCGACCTGGTACTCAGAAGGGTGTTTCCATCATCAAAGCCAACAGGCTCCGAAGTGTTTGGGCCGAATTGGGAAGGCCCTTACCGCATCATCAATGAATCTCGACCCAGAACTTATCATATTGAAGACATGGCAAGAAAAATGATGCCTCATCAATGGAACATCGAAACTTGAGAAAGTACTACCAATAGATGTCTACGTTGAATTGGTTATGTTATATGATCCACTGTAACTTATTCCTATCTGACTAAGTGCCGAAATTGCCTTAGTTGATAATGTTAAGTTCAAATTACTAATGGTACCTCAGTTCGTCATTATGCCCTGCAGATTAATCATTGTGTACTTTGATTAGTTACTATTGGCAAGTAGGTTTGATTCTTAAGTATTCATCCAATTATAATGATGCAATTACAAGCAGTTCAACACAAATAAAGAACAGAAGTCACGACACTTGCAAAAAATATTCAATTTCATTGATGTCCAAAGTAATTACAAGTGGTGGGCCGAAGCCATTACAAGATACAAAAGAAATCCTACTCCACTGGCACTATGGTCCCTGTTTCCACTTCCGTCTTCTATGGAGCAGCTGTAGTCTCCTCGGCAGTGGCTATGTCAGGATGACCCCCTGTAGGCCCACCGAACTCTTACTCCATAATCGAAATGTTCAAGTTTGGATAGACCTCCCTAAGGTGCTATAACATAGCTTGGGCGTTCCACGAGGCCCAATAATTGGCGAAGGTATCATACAGCCCGTGCTCTTCAAAGTGATCAATAAAGTGCTGCACGGCTAACTCCGCAATAGTTTTCGCCTCTGTTTTGACAGAGTCATCTCTTCGACTTGGGCCTCCACCCGCCGCCCCAGTTAGGTTTTCTCCTTATTTGAGGCGTCAAGGGCCTTTACTATGAAGCGGTAATGTTCGTTAGCATGATCGATCCGTCTCGTCAGAGCAATGACTTCGCATTCAGTTTCATACATTTCTTTCTTCTGCTGCTCTGACGTGGCCTAAGCTTTCACCGTCTTTGCCTCTGCCTCCACTTTCACCCTCTCGACCTCTTATGCTTTGGCTCGAGCCTCCCTCACCTCATCACCATAGAGCGAGGCCTTTTCCAACTTTTGGGCTAGGTCGATGTTCTTCACCCTCAGGTCCTTCACTAGGCCCTCCAGCTGGACACTGGTGCTCAAGGCTCTGGCGATGCAGGCATTGTTTGCAGCCTCTAGGTCTTCGGTAGTGCAAGAGAAAGTGTGATCTCTCCAGACCTCGGTCCAGTACTTGCAATGGACCTGGGCCACAATAGTAGTCTCTAGAAAAAGAGCCTCCAAGACCTCTTTTACGGGCTCATCCAACGTGCAGCCTAAAAAGTCTTGCTCCTTGGCCAGGCGAGCCATTTTCCTCCTCTCCTGCTCAACAGGACGATCAGTAGTGGGAATAGTCGGAGTAGGAGCCACTGCGATAGTAGAAGTGGAGGCTAGTCGACGATAGCCTTTGGCAGAGGGGCAGATCTCTCCCATATCACGACCCCTGTGGGGATCATCTTCTGCCTAGTAGCCGTCCTCGCCACTATTAGAGCACTTGAAGGCCTAGCCACCTTTTTTCCCTTCTTCAGCAAGGGTTTTCCCTCTTCCCCTCCCTCTTCCTTGGCACGAGGTAGCTTCTTGTTGGATGTCGGCAAGTCCTCCATTTGTTTTTTATAGGTCGAAGAGAAGGTCTTCAAGGCCCTCGCCTCAGCCTTCATCTTTGGATGGTTTTAAAGTCCAGCTTTAGAGGCCTCTTCTTATTGAAGTCATCTAGAACAAAACACAACAGATTAGTCAATGTATGAACACTTCGGCTACTCGCAATGATAATTACACTTTAGAACACTCACCTTGGGAAGCCATTAATTCATGTGTGACAAAGTGAATGTTCTTCCTTATCAGCTTGTTATAGGACTTGTTTTTGGAAGGTAGTTGGTACACGATAAAAATCGTATCAAAATCCTCGATGGACAACTTACACAGAGGAAGAGGACCTGTAAGAACAATGAGTTATATTCTGAATTGAAGTGAATAAACATTTAGATGTGAAGTGCTAGTACTCACTAAATGTGGAATATTTGGTGGGGATGGTGAGAGGTGCCAGGGGGTCACCTTCTATCGTGTCCCATCTCCCCGAACTCTTCCATTTCTTGATGGAGCTTGATAGATCGAGCACGAATGGAGTATAAGTCCCAAGGAGGTCAAGTAATACCACCCCTTCATCTTATCGTCCCTCGTTGCAACCTTGGGTATGTACATGGTTTGGAAGACAGAGAAGGGCATTTCCACCCCGTAAGATACCTCCTTCAACAGCATCCACGGACCCACTATTTGGCTTCAGGGGTTTGGGTTTAAGTGGGTTGGGGCTAGATCATAGGACCTCAACACATATCTAAAGAAGAGGTAAACAGGTAATCTAAGCCCCACCTTAATGATGGCTTTGCTAATAGCCATACACCCTGGCCTGGGGTAGTAGGCTCGCTCATCTGACCCCAATAGTATTAGACCTACACTATCTGAAATTCTGTATTCGGTCCTAAGTTAAGCCAGGTCGGATGTTTTCAATTTTGAAGGGTAGTCAGATGCCCTCTAACACTCTAATGTATCTAAAAGACTATCTGGTGGTCGACAGATATTCTTTTTCCCTATTATCGCCTCGAATATTTTGGCAGAACTGGTCAAAATGGGCTCAACCACCCTTAGAACCTCCAGGTCCCCCTCCAGAACACCCACTATCCTCAGAGACCATTTTTTATGATTAAAGGCAAATAAAGCTTAGAATACTTATGAAGGTCGACTGAAAGTTGGCTTTTACGCTGAAAAAATAAGGAATGGAATCTTGGGAAGTCACTAGAGAGTTTGGAAAATGCTGAAATGCCACCAAAAAAGCTTTAAGTCGCAAGAAAAATTTCGCTGGAAATCACCAATAAGAGATTTTGATTTTCGCAAAGGTGAAAATCTTTGAATGGCAACAACACGTCCTTTTATAAGGAGCCTCACATGATCTCGACCATCCAATTCAAATGCTATTAATCTAGGCCATGGATCGCATCGCTAAATCTAAAGCATTGAAACGAAATGTCAAATTTTATCAACGCCTAAGATCTATCTGTGACTCCCACGTAAGCCCAAACGCGTCGCCTTGAATTACAACAGCTGTTTGTCATAATTAGCCACAACAACCTTTTCTGGGAATAGGCATCACATCCATGTCTCATTGGAAATAGGCGACAGCCGTCGCTTTAAGATTTCAAGTGCACGCTTTGAATTAGATTTCGAATATCTTTGTAGAGCTAAACCATCTCCCAAGCGTCGTCCCCAGTGGGTCTACGCATCGGTTGAAGATGAGCTCTCCTATCAGCTTTACAAAGCTTCAACTCTCTCCAGAGGAGTCCCATGTGGGTCATCACCTCAGTCGCAAAGCTACAAAAGCTTCACAAAGCTTCAAGCCATCTCCCAAGTGTTGTCCCCTGTGGGTCAACGCATCGATCGAAGATGAGCTCTCCTATCAGCTTTACAAAGCTTCAACCCTCCCCAGATGGAGTCTCATGTGGGTCATCGCTTCGGTCGCAGAGTTGCAAAAGCTTTACAAATCTTCAAGCCATCTCTCAAGCGTCGTCTCCTGTGGGTCAACGTATCGGTCGAAGATAGCTCTCCTATCAGCTTCACAAAGCTTCCTCTCCTCAGACGGAGTCCCCTGTGGGTCATCGTCTCAGTTGCAAAGCTACAAAAGCTTTACAAAGCTCCAAGCCATCTCTCAAAGTGTCGTCCCCTGCAGGTCAATGCACCGATCATAGATGAGCTCCGTCAACAAGCTTCGCCTAAAGCCAGCATCACAATTTCCTACGCATCAGTTGAGGATTGACTGTTCACAGATCGACCTTTTAACCAGGATGGCCCACTACCCTCATCGTCTAGGCTAACAACGCATTTTAGTTCACAAAGGCTTCTACCACTCTGCTCGTTTCCCCTATGGGGTTAGGACTTCGGTAGAACCTACTCTCTCAACTCATACACAACCGGACAAACAAGTCCACGAATGATATAAATATTTATCCCTGAACTTGGGAGGACCACTGTTATGTTCCTTACCAAACCACTTTGGTACATCGCGCCCACTCCTCAACCAGGTGCTATGTGTCCCTCCGAAGTGCTTTTGAAGTGATATGAGACTCGACCTAACTTAAAGTTCACATACTGATCACCAAGTGAATCTGCCAAGGCGTCCGAAGTATCTCTAAATGCTGAAGCGTGGGATACTTTGAGGCGCCTCTTCAACAGCTCTCCGCCGTCAATTTCAAAGATATATCTTTGTCAGGATCCCCTCATCTCCATGGGTTGATTGATGTGACGTATCAACTTTATGTCAAATTAACTCAGAGGAATTAATTACCTACACACTCTAGATGCGGCTTATTGATGCTTACGAGCGAACGCCTCAGACCGTCAAATGTATACACGTATCCCACATCCAACGATGCCCCTCATCTATAAATATCTAAGGTTTGGTAAGAGGCAAAGGTAATGAAACTCGTACAAAACTTAGCTATCCACATAAAAGTAGAGTGTTTCTCTTCCCCACTCTTGCACAATTTCGACACCGTTTCACTGCCCATTAACTTTATTATCGGAGTGTATGCGACCGTCATCACCCCGCTGGTTCCGACCGTGTGCTTCTGACCATTTGTTATTGTGCGCAGGGAGGAATACGTGGATTGACTCATGATTGGCCACGTGGAAGGTCCATTTCGCGAGGTCAACAATCACCATCAAATAGGGGCTAAATATGTCTGAATATAAAATATATGGTTTAATTTAGTTGCCAATTTGATGTAAAATTATATTCATTTCAAAATAAGAAAATAGGAAAAAATGATAACTATAAAGGTGAGTTTAATTGCCAATATTTTCATTAAAAATGTCATTTTTTACCAAAATTTTTATTTTTCTATTGTTAGATTGATATTTTTCCATGAAAAATATTTTCCTACTTTTCGTGATACGACCATATTTTCCTTGAAAACAAGGAAATTATTATTTTTAGGGGGAGGGTTTTTAATTTCCGAGTAATCCACTTACTCTTTCTCTCTCATCTACCTATCAATAAAAAATTGACAAGTATAACATTTTCAAAATTGAAAATAAAATCAATCATACGCATTTTATTGATAATTTCTTTGCAAATAACTTATAGTATAAGTTCAATGCTGATTATGCCTGAAGTATAACATGGTAGTTGTACTACAGCTTTGGGGTGTCGATTTTACAGGGAGATGGACGAATTGTTTAAAGGATTAAACAAACTAGAGTTTTCGTGGATTGTGTGAAAATACTTTATCAATTTGAAATGAGAATTAAATATCTATGTATTCGATTAGTGAAGTACCAAAATTTACTCTTTCAGATTGGATCTATCAACATCAATTATTCATGCATTTTACTCAAATCTAAGCTTTCTATAACACATTTGCTCATTGAAATGACATTAAGAAACGTCCATTTGCATTAAGCATAATGAAGTAAATAATTCGACTTTATATAAGCAAGAAACTTAGATCAATTTAATCTCACATGTAATCGTGGAACTCAGATTTCCTACGAACATATTCCACGCTTATTTATTGAAACAAGATTCAAGAAATAACAATATACCTTAAGCATAGAGCAGTAATCAAATCACGTCAATAAATCAATTGAAATTTAATCTCAACCAATATTTTAGTCATTCAATGGAAAAACAAATAATTGAATCCATGAACAATTTAATAAAAGTTTAATAAACTTCAAAAGTATAAATATAAAGAAGAAATCTAAATCGTAGAAGCATTTGTCAATGAAGAAGCATGTTACATGAATGAAGAGATACAAAAATAACCAAATCCGATCGAGATCCTTCATGGCTTCACCAAAGATTTTAGTTCTCTATGGAATTATTGAGCCTAAAAACCAAAGAAAATTGGTGTGGAGATGAATAACGGCATTTTGGGATGACCTAGGGTCATAAAATCGCGTAGGAGATATGTTTCCATAAGTTTTGGACTCAAATTAGGAAACTGGAATTTTCACCTCGGAAGTGAACCATGCAACCGTGTGGTTGTTCCGATTTTTTTGCGAGACAACTTTTAGTATTTTGGTCATAATTTTCTGCCTCGATATTTGATTGAGATGATTCAAATTGCGTTGAAAATTCAACTCAAAGAACTACAACGTTTCTTCAGATGTCATCTTCTAATTCAATCGTTTGATATGTCAAAAATGGATCCCAATATGAGGTTAAAAATTGGTGCATAAATTTTTTCGATTGGGAATTGATGTGTGATCAAACTTTGATGATATTTCATCCTTTTGACTTCTTTTCTCATCCATTTAATTTCTAACACTTTTGAATCTTCATCCTAAGGTTAGACACAAGTTTGGAGTATTTGCACTCTAGTCTCCGAACTTTTATTTTCTTCCACTTCGGTCCTTTTTCGCTCTTTTTCTCCCAATTTTCACATTTTCTACCAAAATGCAACCTGAATCAAAACATAAGTATAATGAGCACATTTTCTATTAAATACATTTTCTATCAAATAATCACACGAATGCAATAATTAAGAGGGGAAAATACTGTATTTTACACTCTTATCAAATGCTTGCAATCAAACACATTTTAAGACTACTAATTTGGAAAATGAAAAAAAAATTAATGTTATTTAGCACCACCGATACTATGACACCAAATTAGGTGGCATTAAATGTCATTAAATGAAGTGTACAATTAAATGAATCATTTAATTTCACTTTTAATTGGATCTATCACATAATATCGCATGTTTAAGTAGATAACATTATTCAAATAAAAAATAAGCCACAAACTTAAAAATTCCAAAAATCCTCAAATTTTATTAGATTCTGAATGATTTTAAGAAAATTCCTCCAAATAACGGTAGACATTAAATGAAATTGCAACAAATATGATCTTAATTAGGGATGACAATCGGGCTCGCTGGCTCGGGCCGAACCCCATTTTGGGGACACGGGCTTTGCCCGAGCCGGCCCGTGAGCTCGCGAGTTTAAAAAATAATAATAATAATTTTGAGACTGCCTTCAAGGCAGCAGTTATAGGGAGAAAAAAGAGAAAAAAAGGGGGGAGAAAACGAGCCTACTCGGCTTGGACTGGAAAAAGTCCGCAAAAAAGCTCGACCATTTTAATTGGGCCGAACCCGAGCCAAAACTTTAGGCTCGCGAACCGGCTTGGCCCAGCTCGTTTACATCCCCTTAACCATATAATATTTGTTTTTCATTTTTTAATCTCCTTCATTCCTGAGAAATGGCAATAGTAGGTGGTCCTATATCTCTACAAATTTGTGACTATTAGACTATATCAATCAAAATATTGGTATCTTCACCTAAATAATTTCTATTGTTGTCATTTTAGAATTGTAGATTTTTCTAATCATTGTTGGGTCCGATCACGACTCTTATAAATTTCGTTTAGATTAAGCCATTTTCAAAAATGTATTTATTGAATTAATTTTATCATTTTCCATTTTTTTAAAGCTAGTTTGTAGCTTGTAATTTATGTCTTCAGTAGAAAATATATATAATTAGTTATTATTAATACATAATTGATCGTGCAAGACGTTAAGAGGTTGTAATGACATCAATTTATCCAAAATGGTAGGTACATTAGTAAGTTTCAATTCTCATTCTAGCTCTCTGATTCCATTCGCTAGATCTAAGGTTGCTGGCCATCAAAACAACATATAGTGTTCTCGTAATCATTTATTGACATATAACGATGTTTTCTCAAAATTAGAATTATGACACAAAAGATAGCAACCATCATTTCATTGGTTCGATGCTTCGAATGAAACTGCATATAGCTACATAGATATCAAACTAATGCCCACCACAATTTTTTAGTTTCTCAAATTCAAGTTGACTTGCTAGATAGGAGCATGAAGAGTTGGAACAAATAAGTAAAAGTAAATTATTTCTAAGTAAATTATAAGCTACCTTTAGAAGCTAGGGTCTATATGATTACAAAGATGGAATTTGGGTGGAAAGAAACCGAAATTCAGAGAATCGAATTGTCTAAAAAAAAAATTTCCAATGAATTGTAAAATATTTTGTTTGATTGGCATATTTTTCCACGTGAAAAATGTTGAAATAAAAGTGTTTTTTTTTTGTTCATTTGACTTTGTTTTATATAAAAATTGTCGATTAAAGGGATATAATTTACTGGTATTATGGATGAAATTTGTTTCTATTGCCAACAAAAAAATTCAAGAAAATCATCTATCTTTTGGTGTTTGTTTGACTTTGTTTTATATAGAAATTGTCAATTGAAGGAAAATATTTTTTTTACAGTAATTTTTAAAATTTGTTTCCATTGCCAAAATATATATATATATATTCGAATTTTTTTTTAAAAAATGCTACAGTAACCAAGAATTCTAATTCTCACCCAAATGGTGAGAATTGGAATTCCCACCAAAATGGTAAGAATTGGAATTCCTTGAATTCATGGAAAATTTTAGATTTCAAGAGAAACAAAGAATTTGAATTCTAAGAAAAATAAAACCTATCAAACAACAAAATAAGGGAAACGTGGAATAAGAATTCCATGGAAAATAGAATTGAAACCCGATCAAACGGTGCCTTAGGGTTTTTGCTTGATTTGAATTTGAGAATCAACGTGTAGATTGTGATGAAGATGTTAATTTTGAGATAAAGAATAGTTTTGAAATTCGCTATTTCATCCACAATTTTTATATATCTATACATCTAAAAATAGAAAAAATCAATATTTTTGACCTAATGTAAATGTATTTAAATAGACAAGAATAAATTAAATAAAATCTATCACCTTGAGTCCATTCTCTAATATTTATCCTTATTAAATACTTTTGAATCTTTTATATTCTTGGAATATTCATAGTATACCTTCTTCAACTAAAGACAAAACAAATAATGGAAGGGACATCATTAGAGCAAATACATTCAGGCATTGTAATCTATGAAGACGACTTTGAAAATGGAAGAATTATATTCTATTTTTGAATTTATGTTAATGATTCTATTTGATATTATACTTTTAATGTAGGATACATAAACGTACTACTCTGATGTCCAGAATGAACCATTTTAATGTAGTAGTAATTTGAGGAATAATGATGTTTGAACAGATTCAGAGACGGACAAAAAATGAACAGACTAGGTTGACAGCACCTATTTAAATATTTTGTTTATTTTTCAAACTGTCCAATCATGTGACGACACACGTCCCTCCATTTTTTAATCTGTCCATGGGCCTATTTGTGTACCATAATTATAAGTTCAATGTCATTATCATTATAGTTGGAATCTGTTGGGCTTATTCTTTAGTCTACATATAGCCTGCACTCTATAGGGATTCATGCATTTATGAGTTGCAAAAAATTAAAAGAAAATGCTAGAACTCCCAAGATTTATCCCCGGATTGGCTCTAGAACTTGGCCCCTGATTTGAATTTGACGGGCCCCTTGCCACCTCGGCCCTCAAGCCAAACCCAAAATTTAATCTCGAGCTCTGAAGCGCTGCTGTAAAAATGTTTTACTTCCAAGCTGTACTTGGATTCATTTGTCAAATGTCAGTATCGCAGTGTTTGAGTCCCATTTTTTAGGAAAAATAAATTTCGTAGTAATGATTTTTTTGGAAAATGCACGTTGGTTAAAAAGTCGAAAAAAATATTAAATTTACGTGTAAAATCATTTTATTGGATGAATGTGTAGTTAAAATTGAGTTTTAAAAAATGAATTCTAATATAATGGGACTCAAGCATGACATATCTTGTTCATCATGGATTACTTCTATCATTATTACTATTTTTCTCCCGAAAGCGATGCTTTTACATTCTCACTACAAACTTCAAAGTCATAGTAGCAGGAAAAAATAATAAATAAATAAATCAAGATGGTACATAAGATGCATTCAGGTATTTGATTATTCTCCCGTGAGTAATATCAGAGGTTTTAAATTAATTGAACTGGCCAGAACCCTCCTCGGACAGAACCCTCTTATATGCATTAAAAGTAGACTCTAAAACTACAGTTAATCAAAGGTGTTAATAGATCTTTTACAATCATAAATACAACTAGCCATTATCGTTCGTTCGTACTCTCGCCAGAAATCAATTACTTCTTCTGAACTTTTTTCTAATTGCTACATTACTAGGCATATGATGATTAAATTAATCAAGTAATTCAATAGGCAATGAATTTGGAATTACGTCCGATGTCTGATTACATGCGCTAGACATACTAAAAGAACCTATTGCATTACATCTATACGTGTTAGTGTCTTCAAATAATTTTAATATTTTAGCTTTGTCTTCTTCAAAATTAGCAGGATAAGTAGGTGCTGAGGGAGTCTGACTAATATTTACACCCATTTGCTATGCATATAAATCATACGTTTCGTATAAAGTTTGTTCTAAATTTCTGTAAATAATGGGTGTGTTAAAAGTTAAAGCTTTTGAAATTTAATCAATTACGTATTTAGTACTTGAAAAATTGTATTGGGGTCCATCATGCATGCCAAAGGAAATAGTATAGGCAAGTCTTCCCAATATTTTGTAAACTTTTAATTCCATAAAATATTTGTAGAGCAGAAAAATTTGTCAAAATTTTTTTAATTTTAAAAGCAAAATTCCAATCAAATTAATTCAAAATAATGTCATCATCGTTTTATATGTCTATTGTTGTAAAATTCAGTTATTAAAAGTTCATATTCTTTACATGATTTTAATAATAAATAAGTCAGATTCCATCGATATTCTACGTCACTAACATGTTATCATATTCGTTGCTTCAAAGTTAGTAAAAAATTCCTCAATACACACACTCGCACATGTGCATCCTTAATTCTTTAAGTTTCATTCTTAATATGTTTCAAATCATCTTGCACGGTTAAATTAAAAAATATGACACACACTACGAACATTAAATAAATAACCACATACAACATATTGCAATACCCCCACACATCTTATCAACAACTGGCATATTAAGGCCCTGTTTGATTGTCATTTTTGTAAGAATGAGAATAAGAAATATAGATGTTTTAGAACCATAAAAGAGATAGAAAATCAAATATGTTGGCTTGATGTGATGGATAACGGTCATATTTTTCATTTTTGTGGCCAAAGAATGATAATCAAATAGGGGCTAACACTAGCATTGTCAAACGTAAATGAACGAATTTTATCCTCGCATGATGTTCTCTAATATTATTAGGGTTGTGAGGGAATTCAATTATTTTAAAAGCAATAATTTTTTTGTGCATATGTCAAAGTGGGTCTATATAATGTGCAATTGTATCTATATAACCTCTTTTGCTAATCACTTTCATAAATTTGAAGTTAAAAAAATATAACAAGGCTATATTTTTGCAAATCAGCAATCAATTGTTTCTTTGTAATAATGAAATATTCTATTATATCGAAACGAAGAGTATTTATACTTACCTCAACGTAATTCAATTGGAGATTTTTTTTCTTCTGAGAGATGAAATATTGGTTTTCCATTATTGCTAGAGGCCATTGAATAACGACAATGAGCTCAACCATTCCTATTAAAACTTTGTCCTCCGAATATATTCATGTGCTAAGTGTAGTAAAAGCAGAATCGACGGTTGAATAATCAAATTGTAGTTATGTTTGAGAACAATCAACAAGCCCATGTTTGACTGCACATTTACCGTAGCGACGGTTGAGGTGGGTGGTATCGAGACCCTTTTGCTACGACAATCGTGTTTGACAGTATTTACATACTGTTCTAAACTCTGCAACTTTGTCGACAATACGATCAGTTGAAATCAAGTTAAAGTGATCTGATAAGTGTGTTTTTAGTTCACAAACATGACTTAACTACGAGCAAAGTATTTGAAATGTGGCTTAATTTTGTTTAATTCATGTTTTGTAGGTTATATTGATGGACATGATAGAATTCACAAGAAAAAGAAGCGAAAAGGACAAAAATGAAGCAAAGTGAAAGTTCAAGGACCAAAATGCAAATATCCAAAAGTTGAACTTAAAGGCGAATCGAGAATGCAGACAAGCTAAGTAACAACTCAGGGTTAATATAGGACGATCAGAGGAAGAAAGAAAAGAATGAAGAAAAACAGAAGTCTAGGAACTAAAATGCAATTATCCAAAAGATGAACCAAGGGAGCAATCGAGGGTTTGATTGAGCCAAGTACCAATTGGAGGTTAGTATTGGTCGATGGAATGAGAAGAATGAAGAAATGAAGCCAAAATGGAAGAAAAGAAAGTTTAAGGACCAAAATGAATATCTTTGAAAAAATGCTTCTCTGCGACCACAAGTATTACTTATAAAATTTTTACTTCTATGCGGTCGCATAGGTTATACCTATGCAGTCGCATACACAAAATTTGGGGATCGATACTACACTTCCCTATTTTCGTTAAAACTTTTTTGAAACTCGATTTGGACGCGATATAAAAACCTAGACTTGTCAGATTTCAAGGGAGAACCCATAGGGAGGCAACAAAAATACAACAAAAATACATCTTGGAGAAGATTTTTGAGCGAAAGTAACGAAGGATTTCATGAAGATCATCAAGATTTAACGCGAATTCATGACCCGGTGATATTTTATCTTCAAGAAACCATGTATTCTTTTATTTTCTCCATGCTAGGCTAAATATTCTTGTACTGGGAGATCGATGAATCATGTAATGTGATCTTTTAATTTCTAGTTTTGCAATTCGACATTAAAACACATTTTTTATTATTTGAATGATTTATATACATTACTTTCTTCATAATTAAGTGCACGTAATTATGTGATGATTTATTTCTTGCATTCAAGATAAGGGAAATAGATTCGATAGGTATAAATCATCGTAGGGGTCCGATAGGGGATAGAGATATACCCCTATGCTTTGCGTGAATCGTTAAATGCTCATAAAACCATGTGCATTCTTATATATATATACATCTGTCATAGAGATATAAGCTGGTGGTATATGAGAATAAGTTTAATATTGCTCGAGAGAGAATATTGGATAGATTTAAAAGTATTGATTCTTCAATAATTTAATCATGTTGTTATATTGTGAAACTGGGGTTTAAGGTGATCATTGCATGAGAATTCGTGATTCTAGTGCATTTAAAATTTCATTGAGTTAAATAAACTTGCGTTCCAACCATCATATTGTATTACAATTCATTTATACAATTTATTTAAATACATTATTTTGTTTTTTTAATTTATTCGACAATCATTTTAGCGAAATTAGGGTTTTCTATAATTAGAGTTTTGCTAAATTAGGGTTTTCTTAGGTTAAAACTTCAATTTTGATAATTTCGTTTTGGTTAAGGCTACTGTAGATAAAATTGAACTACTCATTTTTGGAACTCAATATTCCACTTTATTACTTGTTAATGAACTGTGCACTTGCAGTAGTTTTAAATTGAAAGAAATAATTTCGTGAACAAATTTTTGGCTCGTTGTCGGGGATTAAGTATTTGTTAAATTTTATTTACACTGGCACTAATTTGAACATTAATATTTGCATTTTTTTATTTTATTCTATTTCATTTTACTTGATTTTATTTTATTTAGTTATCTGCTTTATTATAGTATCTATGCATTTCTATTTATTATTCTTGTAGATTTGCATGTTATGGTCTACTGAAGGAGACCTGATCTCAGACGATCCAGAAATTGAACGAACTTTATATCGAATGCAGTGAGAAAACAGAGAAGCATAACAACAAATGACTAATGTACAGAACAATCCCATGTTTCAAGCTAATGAAGGAGGGGCAACGGATGAAAGCGATATGCTTGTAGGAGATTTCATGACCCCTAAGATAATTCAAAGCCAGTCGAGTATTGTGTATCCATCGTTTGGGCAGCCTAACTTCCAATTCAAGATCAATGTGATACAATTGTTTCAAAACGGACATCAATTCTATGGAAGAACTGAAGAGAATCTATATACGCACGTTTTTTGCTTTTTGGAGATGTGCCAATACGTCAGATATCAAGGAATCTCGAACAATGCACTCACACTAAGTTTGTTCCCACATACACTACGCGACAAGGCAATTGAATGGCTAGATTTGCAACCAATTGCCAGCCTTACTACATGGATTGATCTAGCTCAGAAATTTTGCACCAAGTTCTTCCCGCCCGCCCTGACTGTAAAGCTCATGCATGACATATCTGTTTTCCGTCAAGGCGACTCAGAGAACTTTGATGAAACCTGGAATAGGTTTAAAAATATGTTGCGGAAGTGTCCACATCATGGAATTAGCAAGGGACTCTAAGTCCAATACTTTTATGCGGGATTACTTCTAGCCTTCAAGAGCATGGTCAACTTGTCATCTAACGGATCACTATCCACAAAAACAATTGATGAAGTACTAAAACTATTCGAGACAATGGCTACTACTTCAGCTATGTGGACATCAGAATGAGCAGTTCAGAAGAGGACACCGAGAGTTTATAAAGTGGAGGTATATTCTGCCTTGTCTGCCAAAATTGACTCATTATTTCACAAGGTAGAAAACGTGTCACAATCAGCTAATGCAACACAGTCGAAGAACGCCCATTGTGAGGAATGCGGAGCTAAACATGTAATAGCAGAGTGCCCAATCTTGGTACAAGAAATAGAGCAAGCAGATTTTACTTAATGTGGACAACACCAACGGAACAATTCATTTGGGAAAACATACAATCCGAGTTGGAAAAGGCACCCTAATAGCAACCAAAATCAAAATAGACAATAGGGTCAGTATTAGCAGCAAGAGAAAAAGCCTCAACTGGAAGAGATGTTTGGTAAATTCATGGAGAAGACAAATTAGTACATGGAGGCTAATAATCAATTCATGAGAAAAATCGAGGCCACTTTTCAAGACCAGAATGCAGCTATAAAAAATCTAGAGACTCAAATGGGACAGATGGCCGTTGCTTTGACTGATTTGAGCACTAGGCAGTTTGCCAAGTAACATGGAAATAAACCCGAAAGAACATGTTAAGGAAATTACAACTCGAAGTAGAAGGCAGCTACCTAAGGTACATGTCAAAAAGTAGGGAGTGAATTAAAAAACAACATCTCCTGCCGTAGAAGAGACTATGGAGAATAACAAACAGATAAATGAATATATCCCAACTGAAGGAGTAGGAAAATCACAAGATAAAGCAACAGGAACCCGTTAACCCTCATGAGTCTCCCATCCCATTCCCACAGAGGCTAAAAAACAGAAATTGGAGCAGCAATATAAGAAGTTTCTCAAAGTTTTGAAGAAGCTCCACATAAACATCTCATTTGCCGAAGTATTAGTCCAGATGCCTAGCTATGCAAAATTTCTAAAGGACATCCTATCAAATAAATGCAAGCTGGAAGAACACAAGACGGTCATGCTAACTGAGGAATGCAGCGCCAGAATTCAGAAGAAGCTTTTACCGAAATTGAAAGATCCAGGGAAATCTACCATTCCTTGCACTATTGGTGAAGTTTACTTTGATAAAGCTCTATGTGATTTAGGTTCAAGTATTAATCTAATGCCTCTATCTGTTTTTAGGAAACTTGGCTCGGGAGAGGCTAAGGCGACTATGGTGACACTGCAACTGGCTGACAGGTCATTGACACATCCCAGGGAATAATAAAGGACATGCTTATCAAGGTTGAAAAATTCATATTCCCTGTGAATTTTCTTATCTTGGACATGGAAGAAGACAAGGACATCCTGTTGATACTGGGCAAACCATTCTTGGCAACAGTTGAGATTGAGAGAAGAATATATTTCATTTAATGTCTTCAAGGCGATGAAACTACCTACATAGTCAAATGGTTGCTTCTAAATTGACATGATTGACAAGGTGGTTCAAGATTCATTTTTGCTACACAATCTATCAGATGCTTATGAAGCTTGCATTGCATACTCTCAGTCAACACATTTTCGATTCCGTAGAGATGGAAACATGTGCAAGGTTTTTGGATGCCAACCTACCTTATACACGTAGAAGGCATTTTTAGGAGCTTGGGATAGGGCCCACGACCATCCATTCAACAGCCACCAAAATTAGAACTCAAGCAGTTGCCATCACTTTTCAGATATGCATACTTGGGGGAGTCTTATACACTCCCGGTCATCATCTCAAACACAGTTAGTGAGGTGGAAGATGAGAAACTACTTAGGGTACTCAGGGATAATAAAATAGCAATTAGATGGACGATAGTAGATATCAAAGGGATCGACCCTTTACAATGTATGTATAAGATTCTCATGGAGAAGAATTTCCAACCAACCACAGAGAGTCAAAGGAGGTTAAACCCAAACATAAAGGAAGTGGTCAGAGTAGAGGTACTCAAGCTTCTAGATGTAGGAATCATATATCCGATATCAGACAGTACATGGACCAGCCCAGTTCAGGTGGTGCCAAAGAAATGTGGAATCACAGTGGTGCCAAATGAGAAAAATGAGCTAATACCGACCAGAACAGTGACGAGATAGAGAGTCTGAATCGACTACCAGAAATTCAATGCAGCTACAAGAAAATATCACTTTTCCCTTCCATTTATTGATTAGATACTAAAAAGATTGATGGGCCACTCAGATTACTGCTTCCTCGATGGCTATTCAGGTTACAATCAGATACCTGTGGCACCAGATGACCAAGAGGAAACAACCTTCACTTGCCCTTATGGCACTTTTGCATACCGCAGGATGCCCTTCAGTCTTTACAACGTTCCAGCCACATTTCAGAGATACACGATGACAATATTCTCCTATATGATTGAAAGATTCATAGAGTCTTTATGGACGATTTCTGAGTTTTTGGGTCTTCATTTGTTGAATGCTTGCAGCACCTAAATATGATCTTACAAAGATGCAGGGAAATTAATTTGGTATTGAACTGGGAGAAATGCCACTTTATAGTGCAAGAAGGGATTGTACTTGGGCATCGAGTCTCAGCGAAAGGAATTGAGGTGAACAAAGCAAAAATTCTGATCATTGAGAAGCTATCGCTGCCAACATCAGTTAAAGGGGTTTGCAATTTCTTAGGACATGCCGGGTTCTATAGGATATTTATCAAGAATTTTCAAAAATCATTAAGCCAATATACAACCAACTGATGAAAAACGTGCCATTTGAATTTAATGAGGAATGCCTGACAGCTTTCAACACTTTGAAGGAGAAACTCATGTTAGCATCGATAATTGTACCACCTAATTGGGAATTACCCTTTGAACTAATGTGTGACCCCAGTGATCATGTCGTGGGTGAAGTATTGGAACAACGAAAAAATAAGGTCTTTCATGTGATTTATTATGCAAGCAGAACACTGAATGATGCCCAAATCAACTATGCGACCACTAGAAGGAATTATTGGCTGTAGTATATGGTACACCGCGGATAATAATCAATGACGGGAGCAAACACTTCTGTAATCGCTAATTTGAACAGTTGTTGAGTAAATATGACGTTAAACACCGTGTAGCAACCCCATATCATGCACAGACCAGCGAGCAAGTTGAAGTGTCCAATTGGCTGATGAAGAGAATACTTGAGATTACAGTGAATTCTCCCCAAAAAGACTGATCTAAAAACCTGGACGATACATTGTGGGTATATAGAACAGCATTCAAGACCCTAATAAGCATGTCTCCATGTCGTCTAGTTTTTGGGAAAGCGTGCCACCTCCCATTAGAGATAGAACACCATGCATACTGGGCTATAAAAAAATTAAACATGGATTTGAAGGTCACCAGTAAAAACTAGTTATTGCAGTTTAATGAGTTAGATGAATTCAGGATGGAAGCTTATGAAAACTCAAATCTTTACAAAAAAATGCACCAAAAAGTGGCATGACTTACACATTCAGAGGCGAGAGTTCAAAGTGGAGCAGAAAGTTCTATTATATAACTCGAGACTCAAGCTTTTCTCGAGAAAATTGAGATCAAGGTGGTCGAGTCCATATATTATCATAAAGATTTTACCTTATGGAGCCATACAGGTTAGCCATGAAACAAAAGTTACATTCACATTTAATGGGCAAATGCTAAACACTACTGGGGCAGTGACTTCTCCAAGCAAAAGTCTACCATTTAACTCGAGACACCTAATTGAAGCAGAAGTAGGAAAGTCGAGCTATCAACTATAACCTAGTGCTGAGTGGGAGGCAACCTACTGTATCATTTTGATTTATTTTGCTTTTAGCATTAGCTTAGGAATTTTTCAATTACACGCTTACATTTTTAGTCAGTAGGTCATCGATCATCTATGCATATCAAAATAGTCTAAACACTACACGCACGAAGCCCTATGCATCAAACACGAGTTAGGATTGATTTAAGTTGTTTTGGTTGACTAAGTGTGAAACTCACGCATTTCGAGGCACAAAGTTTTTTTTCCAAAAAAAATCGAATTTATTGTGTGATTTTAAATCAAAAATTGATTTTTGAATTAAATCTATGGCTGGCACATATCCTATGTTGGTTAAAATATTTTCAAAATTTTTCGAATATGTGAGAGGTCGGATCATTTTACCATCGAAAACCACGTTTTGGGACATTTTTGATCAAAGTCGTGTTTGTGGAGTTGAATATATTTTTCAAAATTTTTTTAGGTGCATACTCTTTATTTTTGTTCAAAAAAAGATTTATTTTTTTTGGTGCCACCACGTGGTCTATGTGATCGCACAGATGGTGTGGTCGTATGTATTGGGTCAGGGCCTGACCAATTACTCTATATAACCGCACACCATTATTCTATGCGGTCGCATAAAGTAACAAAAAAATTATTTAGTTTTATAAGTAACAAACACACGTGAAAACCCACAAAAACACACCTTCCCTCTATCAAACACACGACTCTTTCCTAAATCTCTCAACTCACAGCTCTCTCCCAAACATCTCAACTACCACCTCTAGCACAAGACCCATAGTCACTGCACAACATCATCTTGTATTAACTTAGTAGTGGTATTCATTGTTCCAAACCACTACAATTTTGCAAGGTAAGTTTTCTACACCCCGTGCCATCAATTTCAAAATTGGGGATTTCATTTGCTCTATTGTTGGGTATTTGATGGAGATTGGGTATTTTTGTTATGTTTGTGATTGATTTGTGAAAAAGGGGGCTAGATTATATAGAACCAATTGCCAAAGTTAAGAAAATTTCATTATGCACACAATTTGTTCGATGAATTGCCTAAGTGATATGTCATAATATTCATTTTTATGAAGTTTGCAATTTAGATAATTGATATTGAAATTGAATTGCGTGTTGTGATAAATGCCTATGGAAATTGAGTGGAAAACCCCTATCAACCCAATTGCACACACGTAGGCACAACATGATTAGGTCACGGCAGCCTACGTCACCCACTTGGCCCTTTCATTTACCTAACCTAACGACCTCCGATCAACTTGAAATTTGAATATGTACTAGAACAAATTGAATACTTTCATATGACCAAAAATTGCCTAGGAAAATTTTGATATTTCTCGATGATGCCCGGGGTGAAAGTCTTCACTCAGTCATGGGTCAAAATTTCATAAAGTGCATGTTTGGGCCTAATTTTGTTGGTTTTTCTTATTTTTGCAATATTGATATTATCTTAAATTTAATTTCTTGAATACTACACACTAGTATGTTATACATGCGTCTTGAAGCAAGTTTGGACGGGTTTTTGTGCTTCATGTTTGATATTTCTTGCTTTCTTACTACTCTATTATACTTGATGGTCTAAATTGAAACTGGTATGTTTTGAAGGATGCCGCCAAAAAGAATTTCAAAAGGGAAGGAAAAGGTAGGTTCATCATGTGGGACGGCACACACTAGAGAGCTTGAAGGGGGCATTCAAAGATTTGTAAATCCCGAGACTGCAGCCTGCTATACAAACATCGTAAGTCAGTGGACAATGATCCTGGAGTGTCCAGTGAAGTTAGATGACTTCCTCGATTTTGAACTGGTTACCCTGGTCGAAAATTGTGGATGGGAGAAAATAGTGGAACGACCATACCCCATATATGTAAGCTTGGTTGGAGAGTTTTATTCAAATTTCAATGTAGAAATTGACACACCGGGCTCTGACCATCTACATCAGACGTGGGTTAGGGAACAATGGATCATGTTTTCACCAAAAGTTATCCATGACTTCTATTAGCTTACTTGGAACAACATAACCCCCATCCCGAGAGAGTTTAATTGGAATGAAGTGGCAGAGATCATACTGGGGTGAGAGAATGCTTGGCCACTCCCCACCACTGAATGACAACAAATTGAACTGACACCGTCCATAGCCATCTTGTAGTTGTTTATGTGTCATAACATTAAGCCGACCTCGTATCAAAAAACTTTTACAGATCCCATGGCCGATTTTATATATCACTTGGTTTGGGAAAATGAGATAGATCTTGCCACACTTTGCTATGATCAAATATATAATGTGGGTGTTTGGGAAGATAGGCATAGTTCTTTGATTTTTCCTAGCCACATTAGCAACATATGCAAAGCTGCAAGTGTCACCATCCCATCAGGGGAAGCACCTAAGAAGCCTAGCCCTTTCATCAAGCACACTACACTGGAGGTTTAGGATAGAGCCAGGATAAAGCACCAGGAAAAAGCAGAAAATGAGCGAAGTAGACAGCAATATGCCGCGACGAGACAGGCAGATCCAGACATGGAGATGCCACAAGCTCCTCCACTACTGGTTGTCATGGATACACAGTTGTTGAGACAGATCTTCGCCACCATGATTGGTTCCAACAGAGATATCCAAAGCCTTCAGCAGGCGTTTGAGGCCATGACCACCGATGTACAAAGGATACAAAGTGATGTCTTCACTTCTAGAAATTTCACGATGGACATTAGGAGAGAAGCACAAGCAGCGAGAAGAGAGGTTGACACCATTAATAGTCGCCTAAATATGTATGTGGGCCGAGCGGATGGTATACAACTGAGGGTTGATAAGACGTGGGATCGGATACGCAGCATGGAGATAGAGGCTAGGGAGCAGAGTAATTTGATGAGAGCTACGCAAGCCGAGCAGATCCAACAATCAGAGCTATTGAGGCAGATCTTGTCCCATCTCTCTTCACCACCAGGAGATGACACTGCAGGACCTAACCTTCCGTCACCACTACCACAGTGATCAGGGGAGTCCTGTTTAACCCATTTTGATGTTTTTTATGTGTACTTGTCCTTAAAAATTTTTCCATTTAAACTTTTACTTTTCGCATTAAGGACAATGTAATGTATAAATTTAGGGGTGGTGGCATAATTTGAACTAAACTATAAGCATGGAATCTATTTTAAATTTCTCACAATCCATCAACACTGTTGTTTAATGGTTGCATATTATGTGTTTGATGAGTGATTAATGGATTTTATATCTCTATGCTGTATTTCATTCCTTGCATGCTTGTGTGGGCTTAATAGCCTTGTCGGCTATGATGTGATCATGGGACTAGTATAAGTTAGAAATTGTGGATATGGTGTTGAATATATTAACCGATACTTGTTGGTGTAGTACATGACACTCTTTATACACGCCACTCATGATGTACATGTTGAGTTAGTGATTGATATTTTTGACACAAGGTAATGGAAGAATAATAACCCTATGTTGAGTTAGTGATTGGAATTTTTAATGCAAGGTAATAGAAGAATAATAACCCTCTACTGAGATCAATACTAACCACCTTAAGACAGTTTGGAGATGATTGAGCAATTATAAGGAAATATTTTAGATAAGTAGGGGCTCCGTGCGTGAATTTTGTTATATGGATTGCCTAGACATGTGAGATGAAGATCAGGTGAAAGTCTTAAATTAGGGGTTGATGTTAGAGACCAAATGTCTAGAAAAATAATAAAGGGCATAAATCTAAGTTACGAAAATAGGACACCTTTTTTCATGCCTTTATGACTCGAGCAAGTAAGCTTGTAAGGATACTTCAAAATCTAGTGCCCTAAAATCAACTGGTTTGGGAGTCATCGACCCAAAACTCGTTACAGGGGTCATATAAAAAGCAAAAGGGGAAGAGGTTAATAAAAAGTCATCTGATCGAGCTTTTATAACTCTAGTGAATAAGTGTGCATGGACGTAAAATCTGGTGTCCTAAGGCCAACTGGCCTGGGAGTCATTGGTCAAAAACTCGTTATAAGAGTTATATAGAAAGCAAATGAGAAGATGGTATAAAAAAATAAAAATGGATGAAGCCTTTGGACATTTGATTGATAAAATTACACCTCTGAGGCGATATGAGTAATTTAGTTTAATCTTAAGTGTTGAAGGAATCAATTCTAGGAAAGCATTCACTTGTTGACATGTGAACTTATGATAGTGAGATCTGTCCAAACTAAGAGAGGGCAATGAATACAGTTAATTAAAATCGTAATTTTAAAACACAACCCCAAGATAATTGAGTGAAAAGAATAAGTGTGGGGAGTTGTGTATCTCTCGAGCGAAGTGATGACATAATTGACCACTCTGGGTCGGGACTAACTCTATCATGAACTTGATGTATTAGCATGAGTTCACCCACACACGTAAGTATACACTTAACATGGTAAAGGTTGATTTCATTTGTGCACTGTTGAAATTTTTTTTTCCAGGTGCCAAATACTAAGTTCCAGTCCTAAGATACGACATATTATTAAGCCATGTTTGTTTATAGTAAAGTCACTATACCGTTTAAGGACAAACAATAGTTCAAGTTTGGGAGATTTGATAAGTGTGTTTTTACACACTTATTTAGCTCACAAACATGACTTAAATACGAGAAAGTGTTTGAAATGTGGCTTAATTTCATTTAATTCATGTTTTTTAGGTTATATTGATGGACATGGTGGAATTTAAGAGAAAAAGAAGCGAAAAAGACAAAAATGAAGCAAAGTGAAAGTTTAAGGACCAAAGCGTAAATATCCAAAAGTGGAACTTAAAGGCGAATCGAGAATGCAAACAAGCTAAGTAATAACTCAAGGTTAATATTTGATGATCAGAGGAAGAAAGACAAAAAAAGGACAAGAACAAAGAAAATGAAAGTCTAGGGGCTAAAATGCAATTATTCAAAAGATGAACTGAGGGAGCAATCGAGAGTTTTATAAATCCAAGTACCAATTGGAGGTTAATATTAGTCGATAGAATGAGAAGAAGGAAGAAACGAGGTCAAAATGGAAAAAAAGAAAGTTTAAGGACCAAAATGAATATCTTTGAAAAAATGCTTCTATGCGACCACGAGTATTACTTCTATGCGGTCGCATGCATGATGATTGAAACTTGATATGCCAAGATTTTTACTTCTATGCAGTCGCATAGGTAGTACCTATGCGGTCCAATAGACAAAATTCGGTGACCGACGCTGCAGTTTTCTGTTTTTGTTAAAACTCTTTTGGAACTCGATTTGGACACAATGTAAAAACCTAGACTCATCAAATTTCAGGGGAGAACGTATTGGGAGGAAACAAAAACACATTTCGTAGAAGATTTTGGGCGAAAGTAACGAAGGATTTTACGAAGATCATCGAGATTTCACGTGAATTCATAACCCGGTGATGTTTTATCTTCAAGAAATCATGTATTCTTTTATTTTCTACATGTTAGGCTAAATATTCTTGTACTAGGAGATCGATGAACCATGTAATATGATCTTTTAATTTCTAGTTTTGCAAGTAGACATTAAAACGCGTTTTTTTATTATTTGAATAATTTATATACATTACTTGCTTCCATAATTAAGTGCATGTAATTATGTGATGTGTGATGATTTTTTTCTTGCATCCGAGAGAAGGGAAATAGATTCGATAATGTATAAATCATCGTAGGGGTCCGATAGGGGATAGAGATATACCCCTATGCTTTGCGTGAATCGTTAAATGCTCATAAAAACACGTGCATTCTTATATATATATGCATCTGTCATAGAAATATAGGCTGGCGGTATATGAAAATATGTTTAATATTGCTCGAGAAAGAATATTGGATAGATTTAGGAGCATTGATTCTGCAATAATTCAATCGTGTTGTCATATTGTGAAACTAGAGTTTAAGGTGATCATTGCATGGGAATTCGCGATTCTAATGCATTTAAAATTTCATTGAGTAAAATCAACTTGCGTTCCAACCATAATATTGCATTACAATTCATTTAAATACATCATTTTGTGTTTTTAATTTATTCAACGATCATTTTAGCGAAATTAGGGTTTTCTATAATTAAGGTTTTGCTAAATTAGGGTTTTCTTAGGTTAAAATTTCAATTTTGATAATTTTATTTCGGTTAAAACTACTATAAATAACGTTGACCTACTCAATCTTTATGAGATGATATTCAGAACTCAATATTCCACTGTATTACTTGTTAAAAAATCGTACATTTGCGGTAGTTTTAAATCGAAAGAAATAATTTCATGAATAAGTTTTGCTCAACATTTTGCCCCTTTGTCCTCTTTCACTTTCCACTTGCATTAAAAATATCTAGATCCGCCTATTCCATTTTGGGTCATCCAAATCAATTGAATTACTACTTTCATGAGTATCCAAATTTGAAATAAATTTTGAGAATGGTTACATTATTGAGATTTGAGACCCAAAAATTGATTATAAAATTGACTTTATGACATCATAGGTGATTCATCACAACACTAAACAAGTTTTGAACAAATGATTGTTGATCCATTTGTGATGAATTAATAATATAAGAATTTGAATGAAGATGAAATGTTGAATGACTATGTAGAAATTGAATAATTGTAGAAATATAAATTGTAATGAGAATGCGTATAAAATATAATATAGAGAATATGTATTGTAATTTTTATACTAAGTAAATAATTGATTGGAAATTGTAATATGTAGAGAAATAATGAAGTATGAAATTGAAGGTAGAATGTAGATTGTAGAATAAAAGTATAAAAGAATGCAAGAGTTGTTGCTGTGTGAAAAAAATGGTTATATGGGTAGGGTATTTAAATCTGATGAGTATCTTATTTTTTAGACGAAAATTGCTATCGAAGACGAGATGTAATAGTTAATAAATTATTAAAAATAGAGTTTTGATTAAAAAAAATAAGGACACAAGCAATATAGTTAGCAAGTGATATGATTTGGGGTGGGCCCCATAGAAATAAATTTGGAAGAAAAATTTTTCTTTTAACGAGAAATTTTATTTCCATTAGAATTCATAGTTTTTTTGGTAACTTTATATTTTTAGGAGGTTTAATTATATTTTTCCATATTTTATATTTTAGGTTTTTAGTATAAATAGGTTATTTCTTTCATTGTATTTTCATTAAGGCTTTGATTAATTAAATTGAGACTTTTCTCTCTCGAAACTTTTGCTTCAAAACTTTGTTCTTCCATGGGCAAAAATTGAATTTATCAAGATTAACCATCTTGTGGCGTTCAACGAATCGGGTTATGATTTTTTAATTATTTGTAACCAAAAGGTCGGCATGTTCATGTGATTGTGTTGGTTGTTTGGTTCGTAATTATTGGTTCAAATCCAAAATTTCGAGTTAAATTCATTAATCTTGCATAATCAAGAGGTCAATAATTTTATATATTATTGGTTGCTTGGTTCCAATATTGTGGGTTAAGTCCAAAACCTCGATTCTTGACTTTCTTGGGATCCAGTTCAATATCCTGTGGGTTCGATAGCGTCCGTGCTAACCCACTTCGCATCATTTTGTATCAGAGCCTAGGCTCCAAAATCAAGGTTATATGTTTTTCTTTTTATTTTTGAGTCTTGTTTTGTTTTCCTCCTCAATTTTGGTATTCTTCAGGTTCTTTGTGTCTTTTGTTATTTAGAGTCTTTGATCCAGAAAAAAATTTCAAAAGTTTTTTTGGATTCAATTTGCGTCCAAATCAACTTCTATTTATTGCGTCAGAGTCATAGTTGAATTTTCTATCCAAAGAGGAAAAAAAAACTCGAATTTTTTTACTATTCATGGTACTGTTCATTCCGTACGGGACGGTACTGTTCACCCGAGAAAAAAATTGTGTCAAACAAAATTATTCCAAAATTTAATTACTAATTTCTTTGAATAAAAAATTCTAGTTTTGTCGGTACAAATCCAATTCAAGAACTACTTTCTTGAATTTATATATTTCCAATCAAAGGTTGTCCCATTCAATTCCTTCTGAGTCTTTGAGTTTCAATTCTCACACATCCCAATTGGAATTTAATTCAACATGTCTGAAAAGTTGTTTCAGGGATTTGAGAGGATGCTGGTGAAGATGGAGGATACATGAAATAGAATGGATAGGCTTGAAAGGCGATTTAGAATTCTTGTTGATGGGGTTGAGTATTCAAGGGGAGAGAAAACATATGTTGTGAAGGGTGTTGGTGGTACATCAAGCAAGAGGACTGGGTTGGATTATAAACTTGAATTCTCGAAAATTCATGACTTGATGGAGGAACAAAAGAGAAAGAGAGAAAATAGTGAGGTAGTTGATTGTGCTAAGAAGGGAGAAGGGTCACGAGAGAGTGAAAGGAAAATCTAGAGCGAAAATCTGAAAGAAGAAATAGAGCCATAAGAGAAAAGTGGAGAAGAGTCTTTGGAGGAAAAATGAGAGTTGGAAGTAAGCCAAAGTGAAGAGGAGCGTGAAGTTGAAGAAGCTTTAGTGCAAACTAACAATTCCCTCCCTAGTTTGGCGAATTCATTTTTGTAGGTTACCGAAAATTTAATCCCAGAAAATGATCACATTGGAACACCACCCATCCCAGAAATTGAACATCAATTGGTACTACATCTGTTGTATTTCCCTTATCTATTGAAAATTGACCTTGTGATTCTCAAGGAGATGACAGAGTTTCAAAGGCACCGGAGGAATTATATATGCAGAGAGTTGATTGAGGAAGATGAACTGAAGAACAACATTGGTACATTGGAAAAAACACTGTTTCAAGTGCTTGGGCCAAGTAAAACAAGGAAGATGCATGGTTATTCATCAAATGGAGTTGTTATTGGAGCAGTTCCAACTTGCAAGATTAAGCAGTCAAGGCGAGCACACTTTGATCCAGGTGAAGGTGATTGGATTTACAATCGAAGGCAACGGGTTCGAGTTCAAAAGAGGTCCAAAGTACATCCGAGAGGAGACGAAACATTTCATTTTTTTGCATTGAGTGGAGAGAAGGGTTACAACTTGGATCAAGATTCAAGGACGAATCCTTTCGAAGAGAGATGGTCTAATATGATTCGGAGTAGCCCCATAGAAATAAATTTGGAAGAAAATCTTTCATTTCACGTGAAATTTTATTTCCATTAAAATTCATAGTTTTTTGGTAACTTTATATTTTTAGGAGATTTAATTATATTTTTCCATATTTTATATTTTAGGTTTTTAGTATAAATAAATTATTTCTTTCATTGTATTTTTATTAAAACTTTGATGAATTAAATTGAGACTTTTCTCTCTCGGAACTTTTGCTTCAAAACTTTGTTCTTCCATGGGCAAAAATCGAATTTATCAAGATTAACCATCTTGTGGCGTTTAACAAATCGGGTTATGATTTTATAATTATTTGTAACCAACATGTCGGCATGTCCAAGTGACTGTATTGATTGTTTGGTTTGTAATTATTGGGTCAGATCCAAAATTTCGAGTGAAATTCATTAATCTTGCGTAATCAAGAGATCAATAATTTTATATATTATTGGTTGTTTGGTTCCAATATTGTGGGTTAAGTCCAAAACCTCGATTTTTGGATTTCTTGGGATTCGGTTCAATAACGTGTGGGTTCAATAGCGTCCGTGTTAATCGGGTTCGCATCAGCAAACCTTAAGAGTCTTGAGTGTAAATCAAATGAGTGGTGAATACTATGGTGTGTACTGCTTAAAATTTGACTTTTCCTAATGTTGTCATGTCATGGACAAAGATTCGTTTCAAATCATGTGAAAACCATTTTTAGCTCATTTTTGGGCTATATTACAATTTATTTATATTTTTTTATCTTTCCTTTTAAACTATATATTTTTAATAAAATAATATTACACGCTAACTTAAAATTTTTCCTCCCTTTTTTTTTATTCACACATTCTTAAAACATATCACTATTCTAGAATACATTTTTCATTAAAACAAATTAAACCCCTCTTTGACAACCATTATTGAAAAATGCTTTTTTTACATAGTTATTTTCAACCACATATTTACACGATCAAATATTCCCCACATAAGTTAAAAAATTTTCTATTTTTTAACTACACATTCTATTAAAAAATATTATTCAAAACATTATATTCATTAAATAATGACTACCAAACATGGGCTAAAATGGATCTCGAACAAGAGTTAGACTAGAATTGAATTGGACAGAAAAGTTAGCTCCTATTGGACATTCATTAAATTAAACTCTTTTTTCTTAAATTCATTTTTAATCACGTATTCATAAAATAAAATATTTTGTACATAAATTTAAAATATTTTTCTACTTTTTAACCACGAGTTTTTCAAAAAATTACTATTTTAAAATTTTTTTTTCTGAATAAGAAAAAAACTCATCTTAATGAATGGCAATAAAGCTTATACTTCATATGAAATTGGATCATCAATTTCAAGAATATCAATCCAATTGCAATATTCGTGGAGAAAATGGTGCCACAATATTCGTGTTTCTCATAAAATCCATGAATATAGTTGTCCCCGCTGAAATTGACACCTTTGTCTATTTCTATTTTAAATACTGCCCCAATCAAATTCTGCATTTTTTCGGAAATCTTTTCTTGGACTTTCGTGATTTCTGTTTCAATTAGGGTTTCCGGTATTCGAATTATTCTAAATCTAACCATGATTTCGGAATTCCTTTTTGCATATGATTTTTCCGATTTAAGGGTTTAATTTTTATTGAAGGATTAGGTGAACCCTAATTTTGGAAATTCTTTCTGCATATGATTTTTCTGATTTAGGGCTTCACTTTTATAGAAGGATTAGGTTATTTCTCCCCTGTATTAGGAACCCTGTTTAACAACGCCTCTAGATCGTTATTTCATTTGGTCTTCTGCTATAGATTGAATGAAAGATCTGATCTATACGATTTCTTGTTGTATTAGTAGTTCTAGATATAAATAGTAATTGAAAAAAGGGTCAAAATTTCATTTTTTGGGCTGAAAAATTGGGCTAAGTCAGATATTCTTAGAGAGAGATTTGTACAAATACTCTAGCATTTACTTAAGAATGAAGCAATCAAAGAAGAAAAAGGGATCAAAAGTTTCAAAAAAGGAGAAAGCAAAAAGCCCTGCTGCATCAAGCGAAAGTTCTAACGAGAATGTTGGTAGGGTCCTGAAAAATTTAACGGAGACTTTTGCTTCTGTTTCGCTAGAAAAAACTGCTTACGCTTACAACGAAGCGAACGTGGATCCAAACAGGGCTGCACAAATCCTTGCCAGTGTGGTAGGGAGCGCAGTGGCGGAGGATCACAGCACGAGTTGCTCAAGCTCAAGTGCAAATTACAACATGGATACAAGCTCGAGTTCTAGTGGGAATTACAGTCTGGATACGAGCTCGAGTTCGAGTGCATCGGAGTTGTTTGTGCAGGCAAATGATTGTGTTCAGGAAGGGTTTAAGCTGAATAGTAAGGTCAGGTCGAAGAAAGTTGTGGCTACTGCAGGAACGGTGGCAACGATGTTGGGAAAAGACTATGTGAGGTCTACTCCAAATAAGAGTTCACTGAAGTGGAAGCGTTTTCACGAGGAGAGCTGGAGCAGGGAGGACAAAGAGCAGTTCTTGTGCTCGATGCTTGGATCTGAGTGCGAGTTGAACTTGGGTGTCGTTAGAGATGTCCTTTGTGGGTTATATGCTATTATTTGTTTTTTTTTTTTTCTATTCTTCAATGCATTGTTATGGAAACCGATATACTTTAATAAATAGTATGATTTCAGTGTGGTGGTTTCTTGAGGATTGTATATGACTTGAAATTACCTTTTCTTTGACAGGTCAATGTGGCTATGACTTTGAGAAGGTAAGGGCAGTAAATTTACCTTCTTCAATCTTCCTTTACTTTAAAATTTAAATGTAAAACTACTAAAACTTTGTATGCCATACAATGGTTGCTCATCTTAATGAGCATTCTCTTTTCAGTTTTTTCGAAACCATTGTCTAGCTTTTCATTATAGTATGGGTCAATTTAAAGTCACTACCCAAACGAAAAGTACATTTTTGTCTCTTTTCTCCAAGATTACTACTAGTAGAAAGAATAAAGCTATTTGCAGTTGTTCACTCCATAGTCGCACTACGTGACATATATGTGACAGTTAGTGATTTGTCATATAAGATAATAAAAAACTATCACATTAATGTATCAAGTCATTACCGTCACATGTACGCCACTTTGGGCGACTACTGCAGTAAGCGTTTGCAAATTGCATTAGTCTTATAGAAATGATTCACCTTTCAAAGATATACACCCCTGCTACAAATGCTAAATATCCTCATTGCTGTATCCATCATAATGATCTGCCGCTATGTCGCCTTCCTTTTTTCTCCTATTGATGACTACCTATCTCGAAACTAAGCCAGCAACCAGAAGTTCAATCCATTCTCAACTTCAACTTCACCAAAATCTTGAGAAACATTAGTCTTTATTTATTTATTTTTTTTGTCATCAATTCGAGTTGATGATTTTACTCATGGTTAGTCTTGCTGTCTACAATCTTGAAGTCAACGGTTAATCTAACTTTCAATTCCGCTGACCTTGCCCCCTAATATAGACCTTCCTCTCAAGTCTGAAATAGAATCAGAGTAACCGTGGGTAAAATGATGTACAGATAAATAGTTTACACGCTCTTCACAGAGGGATTTCAAATGTTTTTGGTGGGTATTGACTTTGAGTTATCCATAAATATTTTTGGCAGCTAACTCTTTTTTTCTTTCTAAAATTAAAAAATGCTTATCAATATTCTTTTGTTCCATTATGTTATTGTTACAGTATAATGCTTGAGGTACAAAGCTACTACTAAATTCTTCTAAACCTGTTGGGCAAAAGAGAGTTATTTTAGTTTGACTTTAGTTTGGAAATTTTATTCCATATTAATGTTTCATACTTTCTCTACCTTTTACAGGCTTTAGATGTACTACTTGAATTATCTGGTTCGTCAAGTAAACAATCCAAATGTTGTTATGATTCTAATGACGGAGAAGATACTCAGTTTCATCTGGAATCAAATGGCAGTGTATGTTGCAGTTTAATTTCATCCATTTCTGTCTGTTCCTTGGTTGAATCATTTTGATGGTTTTTGCTATTGTGTCCTATAGTTTTCTCCTTTTTCCTCTTCTGCTCCATCCCACAAAGACTACCTACAGTACCTTGCTATTGATGACGTGTTTTCTGGTACTTGCTCTATAGTTTATCTTGAAATGATTAGTTGGCGTGGTCGGTAAACCAAACTAAGACAGGGGAACCTGTGATCTCGGTGTTCATGTCATAATGCAATAATATGTCATAGCGCATTTTTCTGTTCTTTGTTCTGATTTGTTGGATATATGGATTAATATTCATTTATATGACAAGCCTGCCTAAAAATTGTTAATTATGGGTGTAAACTGATTTTCAAAAGTAAAATTATCTTAGTTTATTTTAATGTCCCTGCAGCTTTCTGATGGGACATCGAACTCAACTTTTCATCCATCTGAAATTGAAGTTCAAGATAATGTATGGAGTGCTGCGAATCTTTTCAGGTAATTCAGTTTAATTATTAGTCATTCAGACATGCACCTATTCGTCAGGATGAAAGGACCTAAGTTCCCTTTGCCATTAGACTTTCATTTCACTGCACTAAGAGGATCTGGATAAAAAACAGTTCTGAAATATATGTCTATTTGTTGGAACAGAGAAATGGTTGAGGGGATCTTTATATTTCTAATCAAAAGCATTGAGTTAACATACTCAGAAAATGAATGTGAGAACTTACTGAATAAATTGTGAACATTGTTCTTTCTGCACTCAATAAAGATGGAACTGTACATTCATTTCATAAATATTTCTGGCACTTACATTGTAAAACATGAACCATACCTATAGTTTCACTGATAATCTCGTCATTTTTTTGATTACTACCTACTTTGAAATCACATTTCACATTGCCAACTAAAGATGTCCCATTAATTAACAGTGAAGGAAGTTAGGTGGAAACGTTTATGTGAAGTTCCTCTATGGACTTCCATAAACAATGGAGGACTTCAACTGAGTAAACTCTTGTGGAAATCCTTTTATATAATTTTTTTCTTTAATATTTTGTGAACCATAGAAATTGCTTTGGTGAGATTGGGTCACTCACGTTCTTGGGTTGGCCATGTACCTGTAACCAACTATATATTACTTATCCTTTCATTTGAAGACGACTCTAAGATAGTATCGTGGCTGTTAAATGTTTAATTCTTACGAGGATGGTATTTTAAACTTCTGCTGGAAGTGTTGAATCGTGTTGTCTGTTGAAAGATTCTGCTTAAATTAATGTCAAATATATTCTAGAAGAATAAACTATCCAATTAGCTTGTATATGATAATGATGTAAATGTTTTTTTTTCCCTTTTTAACTGAAAGCTAGTTTATTCTGAATCTTCCAAAATTTGTACCAATCAAAGTTTTACTTTCTAAAATTCTCTGGTGCGCTTTACAATCTTGAATATCCTTGGATGCGTAACCCTTCAATGTTAAGTCATTCATGAACATTCTTGGAATGTATCAGTGGATTTTTCTCTTATAACTACAGGACTGTGAGCATGTTTGAGAGTAACTTGCGGGCTTTCTTAGAATCCCACAAAGTGTAGGAGAAAGCCAATTAGTTGCTCCCAATCTTGTCTTTTATAAATAAATAATTTGTTCTAGGATGCGGCAAGTTGGGTACCAAAAATGATGTAATGATCTGTTATAGCTTATCAACTTTTAGAATATAATAATTGTCAGAGTGATAGTGTATATTCAATATTACAGCTCAATCATAAGTCTAAGCAATTTCAGAAGACTTATTGCATATTGCATCAGAATGTTAAGCTTTTGTTTGTTACCCAAGGGGAATATACATGAAGTTCTTTTGCACTTTTCATTGTCAAAGTATCTCTTTTTTGCTTGCAAGATGACAAATTCCATACTGGTTTCTAACATGAAGGCCCATAAACTCGGAAATAAGAAATATTCTGTCAAATACATTTTTCCATCCTTCCTCTTCAGGGGAAATACCGTGGAGGAAAATTAAGAGCACTGTGTGCTAATATATATGTTGTCTAGAAGATAGAGAGCACAATAATCAATGTGAAACAGACACCTAAGATAGTATTTAGCTTTTCTTGGTGGTCTGATCTTGAGGTGAAGTGAAAGTTGTTACCTTAAGAGCTCTTACGCTTCTATGGACAAGTTCCAACTTTCAATATGCAAATGGAACATATATTTTCACAAAGGATAGTGTAAGATGAAATTAAACCTGGAAATGTTATATTGATCGACCATCTTCTGTGTTTTCAGGAATCTTTCTGAAGTTTCTGCAGCTTGTGAATCTCACTGTTTGAAGGAGACTGGAAACTCAGAATCAGAACTTCCGCAGGAAGTGTTAAAATCTTTATTTAATATGCCCACTCCCAAGAACGCTGAACATGAACCTAACACCATGAACTGGAGGAACGTGGTAAAGAAAATGGCATCCCTGGGACAAAGGTTGGAACCTGATGGTGGTGAACAAGGGCAGTGTCTCCATGGTTTGTAATGTTCTTATGCATATTTCAACTTTACTGTCGTGTTTTTCCCATAAAATGATTTTGATTATGCTGATTCAATTATCAGTTAGTTCTTTGCTCATTGTGTGTTCTGCATCTATCTCTTCAGTTTCTGGTGTCTTAAAGATACATGTCAATAACTTTGCGTCAATTCATATCTGAAATCTTGTGTTGCATGAGTATTTTCTATTTTTTGTGTTATCATGCAAATGCTACATTACGATGAAATGTTTGCCATCTTTTGGGTGAAATTCAATGGATGAAGCTGGTTTTGTTTGCGTCACGAATTATGCGACAGTTGCAGCTGCTTCAAATTTCTTTTCCCTGGTCAATTGAAAATTAGTACTTGAAATTTTATTCTCTCTCTTAAATTTTCTTCTTAAATTCGAATCACTCTCAATATTTTGGCTCGGTTAATGCATTAGATCATATTAATCTCTTCACTACGTTTAACTTATCTTAAAATGTAGCTAAAGGAGATGAATATCAGGCGTTCAGAGTAACTGCGAAGCAGCACTGGGAGTCCATGAATTCTTATTATCAGAAGGTAGTGTACACTTGTGTTGTCTTCCTAGTTTTAAGAATTTGTACTTGTACACGCTATTGATTTTATGGTTTTTGGGCTTGTAAGTCTGAGAAGGCACTTATTGCTGCAGGCTGCAACAGCATTTACAAATGGGGAGAGGGGATATGCATCTTATCTCTCTGAGCAGGTATATATCTGGGAGGTTCTGCTGTAATCTATTACTTGTTGAGTAGTGTCCTTGTTTGGTTTCCATCTTTGTTTGTTTGTTCGTTCGTTTGCAAATGCAATCCTGGTTCGTAACAGAAATTTTGTTGTTGAAAAAGTAAAAAAAATTAATGTCTGGCAATAATTAACTTAAAAGTAAGTTTGACTTGTAAGCACAACCAAACATGCTGCAAGATCTTGTTTCGATGATTAGATTCTTCTAGGTTTTTTTTTTTTTTTTTTTTTTTTTTTTTTTTTTTTTTTTTTTTTTTTTAAGTGTAGTTTGATGATCTGAATTCATGGTTCGGTCATGTAACTTTTTGCAAGCTTTTGACTGGATATGCAGTAGATATATATTGAAGATAATATTTAACTGATATACATGTTGCATTATATAACCGCTTAAGCTTCACATGGTATCAAGTAGACAAAGGTCCTGGGTTCAGTCCCACTACACCATTTGATGAATTTTGCACACGAGGGGTGTGTGTGGAAGACAATATTTAATGATATACATGTTAGATTCAAGTCTCATCACACCTATTTGATGAAATTGTGCACTTGTCAAGCTTTAATGGAAAAAAATTGAATACCATGTCATGTGAGGGGGTGTGTTGAAGACAATATTTAAGTCATATACGTGTTGCTTATTTAACAGCTTAAGCTTTTATATTAAGTGGTTCAATACAATATAATTGATTTGTTAGGATTATTGATGTAGTTGAAAGACTCTTACGAAGAATGGTGACATGACCAACTTTATCTCTTAATGTTTCCAGGGAAGGTTGCACAATAAAATGGCTCAAGAAGCAGATGAAAAGGCTAGTCAAGATATATTTACTGCAAGGTGAGCCACAGTATTAAGCATAACGAATTTGTTTATTGTTTGTTGTTACCTGACCTATCCCTTGTACTGCAGAAACAGGAACATAGAGAACACAATAACAATTGATCTGCATGGACAGCATATTAAACAAGCAATGAGGCTTTTGAAACTCCACCTATTATTCGGAGCATGTGTGCGTTGTAAGAATCAGTGCAGCCTGTAACGTAGAAAAATTACCATATTTGAAAAAAAATTATGTGCTGAATTATTAATCATGGTCTTAATTTCTGAATTTATCTTTTTCTTCTGCAGCTGTGCGGTTATTCAGGGTTATCACAGGATGTGGAAGACATGGTGTTGGCAGATCAAAGCTCAAAAATTCAGTATGTGTCAAAACCTATGTATTTCTGCTGTCACTGTTTAGAGCATGTTTGGCTGAGCTTGGAAAGATGTATAGTTACTTTTGCCAAAAACAATTTTGAAGTTTCTTTTTATTTATTTTTATTTTTTTATATAACTAACAAAATTTACCTTTTTAGAAAGTAAGTGATACTTTTCTTAGAAGTTTTTCGCTAGCCAGAGTCTGTGAAACTAACTTAAAAAGATTTTTGACCAATCTGGGTACCACATCTATAATATAATTTATTGACTTTGCTTCATCTTAAGTGTATGTTTGGTAAGAAATATTTATGAATGGGCTTTAAATAGGGAAATGATCTAATGGGCACCGGTGCTTAGCTTATGTTAAGCACTGATGACACTTAAATAGGGAAATGATCCAATGGGCACCGGTGCTTAGCTTATGTTAAGTACTCCATATATATATATGATTTATTATTATTATTATTATTATTATTATTATTATTATTATTATTATTATTGTGTCCATTTCTATGCAATCCTTCCTACCAAACATGCACTAAAAAGTTTCGGGATTATTACCTCAAGTTTAATCACTTGATTTGATTAATTTTTTGTCAGTACTTGAGCTAAAGGGGGTTCCATTGTAGGTCATTGGTCTCCTACAGAAAGAAGGTATCACATGGCGTGAAGAAAATAGTGGAACACTTATCATAAGGCTCGACGGAAGGTCGAATTTTAATTTCCTAGATCATGATAGCGATGGCGAGTAACCACTGTTCGCCATCTTTAGGAAGGATGCTAATTTTTCGACTGCTGGGAAATTGGCACTGATAATTTACGTAGTTCTTGATTACTCTTTGCTGGAAAAGTCACTTGATCTTGTCCATTAATTAGCTAAAGGTTGTAGCTGACTTTATAGATAATCGAGTGAGTGCAGGTCCATGCTGTATATTATGCACTGTCAGTTGTAAACTTAAAACTTAAAAGCCTACTTTATATTCCTTACCTGTGTTCTTGTTGAAACGAGTGTTGAGAAAACTGGACCGGCCCCGAGGGCGGTCCGGTTATTGTTTAACATAAAAAACCGGGATGAAAAATGGTCAACTGACCAGTTCAATGTTTGACTTTCCATTTCCTTGGGATTTGCTAGAAGCACATGCCCCCCCCGGGTCTGTCGCGACGGCCCGGGATAGGAGGCTTATCCCTCCTTTTTTTTCCCTCCCTTATCTATTGCGAAAAATGAATTTTATGTTGAGGGCATGTTTAGGATGCTTGTTAGATACCGTTGGACACAATTAATCTATTGAAGAAATTTACAAGTTTGAAAATTTATAGTTTCTTAAAAATTCTGTTTTTAGAATATTTTTGCACTGGTATTTAGTAAAAAATGTCTCTATTTTAAATGTTATTGTGCAAAACGTTCATTCTTTCATTGCGAAAATCGTCATTTTTATCAGTTTTTAACGTAAAATAATCAATGTACCCTCTTATTTAAATAAAAAAAAAAGAAAAAGAAAGAACAAATTGTAATTTTACTTCTAAACCTTTTAAAAAGTGCAAATGAGTTGAAATAAAATATTAAAATATTCCCCCAAAAAAAAAATAAAAAAAATACTTGTTCTCACTTCTCTACTTCTCCTTCGTGTCTTTCACCCCCTAAAAATTCTGTTTTTAGAATATTTTTGCACTGGTATTTAGTAAAAAATGTCTCTATTTTAAATGTTATTGTGCAAAACGTTCACTCTTTCATTGCGAAAATCGTCATTTTCATCAGTTTTTAACGTAAAATAATCAATGTACCCTCTTATTTAAATAAAAAAAAAGAAAAAGAAAGAACAAATTGTAATTTTACTTCTAAACCTTTTAAAAAGTGCAAATGAGTTGAAATAAAATATTAAAATATTCCCCCAAAAAAAAAATAAAAAAAATACTTGTTCTCACTTCTCTACTTGTCCTTCGTGTCTTTCACCCCAAAATGGGATTGTCACCTTATGAGCTAAAAAACTCAGGCCAACAATCGTTCAAACCATCAAACCTTCATATCATCGGAAAGCTTACAATTTCCTCTACACATGCCATCGAATATCCAATCTTCATGCCAATAGATTTGGTCGAAATTACAAGCTAAAATATCCAACTCGGGAATGCAAATACTGACACCACCACTCGTTCCGACAAGACCCATGTCATTCCCAACATACCAATCGACTACACTTATCAAGGCGCCTCTCATCTTGATATACAACAATGGCTTTCAATTTTTTTATTGTGCAATAATTGGCCGGAAAAATTTTGCGCATATTAGAATGAGTGGTCCGCGGCGATAGGAATCACAATCGGTGTCAAAATTGATGGATAAAGGCAGTGTGTTGCGCTTGCTATAAGCTGTGTTTTTGATTGATTTTAGTCATATAAATTTGTTGTTTGTTCAATTTATTTATGAAAAAGTAATTAGGGGTTGATGGCAGTTGTTTGTGGTGTGAGCTCTAGTGTTTTAGGCAACAGTTGGATGGTGGTTGCTGAGATGGATGGCGGCAGCTCCACGAAGCTGAAGTTATTTTTGGTAGGGTTATCTGTAAGTTTCTGAAAATTTTAGGAGTAAGATTGTAATTTGTTTATTATTATTATTATTTTTTAATTTAAATGAAATGTGAAAATAATAGTGAAAATGTCAAAAAAATACAGAACAAGGATGTTTTGTACAATAACATTGAAAAGATAGTAACCTTTTGTGTTAATTACCTTTTTTTACACATGGCATTTTCATAAGATATATAAGACCATTAAAATTTGTCAACATTACTTTAAATTAGATTTTGTGATCATGTTTTTTTCAGGTCGAAAATATGCACACAAGTAACCAAAATATTTTTTCAATTGCTTTTGATCATTTTAGTGGAATCAAATCAGTTAGGTTAGGTCGAGAGGGCAATTTTGAATTGTATTTGAAGAAGAAAGTCTATGATAAAGAAAGGGTAGCAGGTTTATGAAAAAAATATATTAAATGGGTAAAAATCATGTATCTTTTCGTCATGCCTCATCGGCTTTTTAAAGTATTTGATTGTGTTTAAAAGTAAATTAAATTTGATTTTAAAAAAATTGAAATTATTTTTTTAAGTTACTTATCTCCTCGAACACGAATATTAATTTTTTTTTATTAAAAAACTAAAAAGTAACTTTTAATAATGTAATCGAAAAATCCGCAGTCTTTGTGGAGGCCGGAGGCGGTTGTTATTTTATTCACACAACGGCCTTGATTGGCATTTCCCCTTTTCTTTAACGCAATAAATTAATTAAAAAAAAGAAAAAAAATATGTACTATAAAAAATGTAAATGCAAAAATAAACGTATGAAATGACAAACACGATTCATCCTCGATCATGGACGACGATTTCCAAATTGAAGCCGCCGCCAATCGCCCGAACCACCGCTACAACGGCAGCGGAGGTGAGAACGAGGACGGCGAAGGAGAAGCGAGCGGCGACGTGGAAGCATGGGAGATTTTGAGCAAGGGCTTCAACGAGGTACAAACTGTGTTAAATCAAAACCGTGTTTTGATTCAACAGGTGAACGAGAATCACCAGTCGAAGACTCCTGATAATTTGGCGAAAAACGTTGATTTGATTAAGGAAATTAACGGGAATATTTCGAAAGTACTCGGTCTTTACTCGAATATGTCTACGAATTTTTCCAGCGTCATCAGACAGCAGCCGGTAATCGCCTCTGGCGATGGGAAGAGTATCGCCCTTGAAAATTATAGCAACAAAGCATTGGAGGATGTTAAATCTTAAAATGACCGATTCCATATCCTGTAACTTTCGACGACTTTTTAATTTTAGTCAGATCTAGATGTGTGTCCTTGTGCGTGCGTGCGTGCGATTTTAATGATGGTTGTCCTTAGGTCAGTTTGCTGTGTCTGAATAAAATTTGATTTTAGCTGTTCGAACTCGCTGAGTCAGTTATCATGATTACTCGCCTGGCTTATTTGGTATTTAATTAAATTGGTTGTGATTGTGTTTTTCCTTAGGTCAGTTTAGCTTCTCATCATAAAACTTGAGTTTTGCTGTCCGTGTCACACCGAGTTAATTATCATGATTATTTGCGTGAATATGTGGTATTTCATAGCAGCGCAATTCGAATTGGTGATGGTGGTGATTGATAATTATGATGCTCATATAGTTTTCCTGTCTATCTTGTGTTGCCTATCTTAAGGGTTGATGATTGATGATTGATTTATGAGCTGTTGGACTACCTTTTAACTACATTGATTGCTCGCAGATGAAATGAGGTAATTTTTACTTAATTGCTTTAGGTTTCTGTAAATTTCTTATAATTCTGGGATAGTGGAATAACTAGACGTTTCATAGTTTCATTAGGATAACAGATATAATGCTACTTTCAGAAAAAAAAAAAGAAAACCAGATATGATGTTTTACTTGATATTCTTTATAATCATGCAATTGGCTCATTGAATTTCAGATTCTTCTGATATATACTAGGCTAAGGACCTACGATTATATATCTTTGCATAATGTTGAAAGCTTGAAATTATGAATAGGAAAAGGACATCTTTCAGTGGCCTTTCTATTTTATTGATATGAGATCCCAGGTCAAAATTGTCCTGGAAGAAACTTAATCATAGTAAGTTGTTTCCTACTTTCATTTAGAATCAATATCTACTACATTTGTTAAGTGTTCTTTCGGTTCATAGTGAAAGGCTGGAGGAAGTAGGTAACTAGTGATTGTTCTCACCTGGGCTAGAGACTAGTGGTATTTAATGGCATATCACTGAACTAAGGCTTGCCTCACCTCACCATAGTGGAGGGGAATTGAACTATTACAGTTTGATTAAGATGGTGACCTCTAAAGCCCAGGCCTGCCCCAGCCCATTTAGTCTTTTTAGGTAAGTTATTTATTTATTATTTTTTTTTTTGTGATTTTTTTTTCTATGTATCATCCCAGTATAAATTTTTTTTTGTCCCATCGGGCTACGCACCTGCCCCTAACCATCGCAAAAGTAAGATTTAATTGTTACTTTTGTGTTACTGTGGCCATTCGCAGGATATAGATTTGTATGGGGTATGCATGTATACACTGATTCACATATATGCATATATAGGAATGATGTAGGCCAACATTGGGGCTTCTGGATTTGTAGAGGTTTATAATGGGTATTAATGGGTAAGCTTGAAGATCCTAGAGATATCAAGAGAAGAAAAATTAATGGTTTTTTTGCATCCCCATCAACAGCTCCTGGAAATAGTAAATTTAAAAAAACTAATGGAGAAAGAGGAAGAATGCTAGGCTTTTCATTTCAAGTAGAAGAAAGGGCACCAATCTAAAAGGTTTTCGTAGCTCCTAAATTTTTTGTACCGAATTCTTCTTTTAATCAAAAAATTATTCTAGTTTTTGTACTTCTATTATTCCTTATTCCTGTAGGAACTATATATTTCAACTTATGAACTTATTTTGGATAATCTAGAATTACTAGAGAGAGATGGAATGCACTGGCATCATCGGGGCGTTGGTGAGTTGTTGTCCGACGTGTTGGAAACATCAGTTGGTGTGTATGACTTAGTTTTTGGTTTTGTACAGTTGGACTCGTCGCTAACACTTTGCCGACATGTTGGGAGATACGTTGTGTCGGACACCTACACGACGTCGACATGAGTTGAAAATGCTATGGTGTGACCGAAATATTTTTTTTGTTTTTGTAATAGTTATACATATTGTCAACAGGCTAATGGATACATAGCCGACACGTTGATATGTCGAATTAAAAAAATAAATCATTTACTTTAGAATATAAAAGTGATATAAAAAACTTAATATCATATTAATCAGTGTGTGTGGGATGTGTCATGTTGGTACATTTTTGAAAAAATTGTGTGCCGACGTGTCTGCATCGATGCTTCCTAGCCCACAACCAAGACTAATTTCGTAAGATTCTGCAATTGTAAATGCAACAATAACTAAGTTTTATCAGTTATTATCTTTGAAATACTTGAATACTTTGACAATGACTGTTTGAAGATAAAGTGTGGCGAGTTACTTTATGAATACATGATTTCACCGGACAAGATAAAATCTGGAAGTTGTGCAATCAGTTAAGGTCATTTGGTAAATATGCAAATAAACCCAATACAGGTCTTTTCTTGGAGAACTTTTAGATGTGATCACTTTCCAGATGGCAGTGGCAAAGAACATTCAACGTGACTATCGTTTGTACTTTGACACTTCACTTCCTTTTCGTTCCCAATGCCTCTTCCTTTGTTGATCTTGTAACTTTCTATCCTACTTTGGCTGACGACATAGTGTATCCAGAGAAATGAACAGCTGAGTCCGAGCATGATCCTAGTATGGTTCTGTTTCGAGTTGTGTCTATGAAGGTACCTGGCTTAAATGGCCCTGAAACTTGGGCACAGCTGCATATCCTTGTGGACTCCAAGTCAATGACCCATTTTATATCCAAAAGATCTTCTTTTGCTTCAGTTGGTTTTAGTGGAGATGATGTGAAGAGTAGCTTCTACTCCAGAGAAAATAGATGGATTTTTGGAGTTCTTGTTTGTTTGTTACAATTTATATTCCATTGGATGACTTTGTCTTCTTGTTCTGTGACCACCTCAAAATAGCAGTTTCTTAAACTTTGGATTGACTAAGTTCCTGATACAGCCTGACATGTAATAAGTCTCAGTAGTATCATTGTTTCATCATTTGCAGGCATCTTTAATGCACAACCGGAAACAAGTTGAAATCTTCAACTAGCATTTTTAATCGCAGCCTAGTCCTGTGTTTTAGGTTTAATGGTAATTTGGAGTGTGTTTGGGGCTTTTGCACTCAACTTGTGACTACACAGTCACAAACTTGCTCGATTGAATTGGTATTATTGTTCTTTTGCCATTAATTGAATTTATGCAATCATGATCTCTTTATTCATAGATGGATTCTTTTTGGTATGACCTCTTGATAGAAAGGTGTGCAGACAATAACACTTTTTTTTTAAACTTATTTTGGTGCTGTAGCCTTTGATTTGACATCTCCATTTGTAATTTTACCTAGTTTATTTTCGGTACAACCTCTTGACAGAGAGGTGCACAGACAATAACACATTATATTACTTTTTTTTATTTTTTATGCTGCAGCCTTTAATTTGACATCTCCATTTGTAATTATATGTTACCTCTCCGCTGTATAATTATATAATAATGAAGCCGCCCCCCGGGGCATAGCTCAGTGGTGCAAATGACAGGAGTGATGTTATCTCACGTCTTACTGACAGTCGCAGTGTGGGGGTTCGATTCCTGAAATATGGAATTGGATTCCTTGTAAGCGCAGTGTACAGACAGTTCTTGTTTCTTGGCCTACTGAGATACATTCCGCAATTTACCTCCCTCACAATTTCCCAATTTTCCCCCCCCACAAAGCTCTAGAGGCGGGACGGGGTTCAACCTTTTTTTTTTTTTTTTTAATGATCAAGCCATCCATGTACTATCAATTGTTCTGCGAATCTGCTCAGGCTTACCATGTTTGACGTCAAATACTTTTCTGCAGTCAGAGTAACATACTTTTGACTTGTGCAACCAGCTAATTTCCTTGGCATTCCTCTTGTTTGAGTTGTCTAATTGATCGATAGCTTGGTGAAGAATAGTGGGTTCCTAAATCTAGGAGAATTTAGCGGGAAAGGTTGTATAGGTCGAAGAGCTCATGCTTTGACATCCTTGGAACCAGGAGCACGAAAATGAATCATTGTAATGGTTGTTGATGGATATTTTTCTGGACAAAAAGATAATAAAGAGGAGAAACGTAGAGTAAAAACACCAGGCATTGATCCTATAATCATAAAGCATCACACCCACAGTTGGAATTACACTTCAAAATATAAAGACAATTTCTCTTAAATCTCGATTACTAAATTCTTCTTTGAGTCAAGTATTACACGAGTTGACAGACTTTAATTACAGTTCCAAGAGGGCAATTTCTTGACTGGGAACTATTTATATTGATTGTTGAATCAATTGTACACCTTTTAGAATATCAAAGCCCCCCTCCCCCCTCCCCCCAACAAATTAAATTAGTTTTTATTATTTTTCTCTTATGTTTAGCCACACAATCTTCTATAAAATAATATTACTCTTAAAACAAAAACTTTTCTTCTTTTTCAACTACCAATTTTCCAAAAAAATTACTATTCCACCCATTAAAATTTGAAATAATGAAGGCCAAATGGGGGCAAAGTTCCATAATAATTAATATTACGGCCTAAACTAAAGCTAATTCATATAGTTTACTCAATTATAGAGTAACACAAGTTTACCAAAATACCTCTAGAGTGAAAGTACTATAGATGGTTATAGAGACAAAAATAAAAGACACATAATCAGCTCATTTTGAATTGCAAGATGTCATATATTTCCCAAAAAAAGTACTGCTATGCTTGTTTCTTCTTGATCATTTTATCGTCGACATCATGGAATCTGCACTACATATATGTACGTAAGTGAAGTTTTGGTTGCTGGAAATGCGTAAATTACACGTTTTAGTAGGAATAGGAGAACCTCTTGGAAGATTGTTACCTTTAAAAATGACAGTGCTTAATTTTTCATCCTCTTGGGTGTGGGAAGATCTATTGGAAATCACCTTGTTGATTGTTCATGTTCAGTACCTTCTACTTCTAGTACGTAGGTTCATTGCATTTATGGTGCTGTAATTATTCTAAATCTACAAACTAGATGTAAATTAGAACTTAGATAGTGTTATCCATCCCATTTTTTGCATCCCAGCTGTCAATCCTTAATGTACTTAGATTTTTAGAAGCAATAACTTGCTTCGTTTTTCAAGTGTCAAGTTGTAGGGATAGATTAAAGTTGGATGTAAGCTTATATGTGATTATCATAATTCGGGTTTTAAACCAAATGCCCCTCCAACTTGATCTGTCGTAACTGTTTTAACATGGACAATGATCATGTTCGATTGGTGTCTTATGTTGTTGACTGGATAAAAGTACTTTGGCAACTGCCAGCACGTGAGCTTCTTTATTACTGAAGTTTCCGACTTGAAGTTATTTTCTCCTTCCAATGTGGCCCTGAGTATAGACGAAGTAGGTGATCGCTTAAGGTCTCGCTTTGATGAGGGCCCCAAATTATATAAAGTTAATTGTTGAAAAAAATGAAAATTATACTTATGAAATTCTGAAAATAGAATTATCGTATGCAAACATAAAAAACTAATGAAAATTGAAAATACAAAAATCTTTAAAAAATATATATAGCAACAAACTTATCACTTACATTTATTTATCACAAATATTACTTTCCCTATTTATAATTAAGTTGACACTTTATCGTCCAAACATTCATTTTCTTTTTTTAACCAAATAAAAGGTCTATTTGTCTTTTCAAATTTCATCTACAACAATTACGATCATTATTTTTTCAACCTAACAAGATATAAATTATTTCACTTTGAATTAAAATTTTGAAAATTCAATGCAATTTGGTTTGATCTTGTTGCCATTGTTACAGCTTTACATGTTTCTTTCTTTCTTTCTCTCTTATCTTCAAAACATATATTACAGAATATATATGTTGTTATTATATTGTTTTGTTTTAATCTCATGATAATAATATTTTTAAATATTTGCTGAAAGTACTTTGAATTTAATAATTCTTTGTTCTTGTTCATTCAGATACTTCTTATTTTAAGTTAATTTCTTATAAATTAATATAAAATTAGAAGTTCGTTTGTATTTGATCATCATTTTCATTGTTTTGTTACACTATCTTTTGCAGTTACATTCTCCAGTTTTGTACATAAATCACTCAAATGTATATTCAATTTTATTTGAAATAGTTATAGTGAGAAAATAATCATACAACATCAATTAAAATCTAGATTTTAATTTAAGTCAAAATTGACAATTAATTTTAACCACATATTTTATGGGTTCCAAAACTTTAAAACCACATTTTATCTACTTTTATCAAAATCTACTAAAAATTTGATTTTAAGGGTTGTTTGAGCCCCATTTTTCTCAAAAAATGCATTTTGAAATAGTGTTACGATGGAGAATGTGGTTAAAAAATAAGGAAAAGTTTTGAATTTGTGTGTAATATTATTTTATTGAAAAATGTGTGGTTCAAATTGTGTCAAATCACTATTGAATAATGTATTTCTATGAAAAATGAGATTCAAATAAGGACTTAATCTCTATCAAACAGGCTAAAACTTTATACAAGGAGACTCAAAATATAGGGCCTCAATTTGATATTCGCATAAAGCCCCCAAAATATCAGGCTGGCCCTGTCCTTCACATTGTCTAGGGGAAGCTTGTTCGGCAGTTAATTTAAAATTTTCATATGCAGGGCAGCATGCTTCTTCAGTGACTATGGTTTATGTTTTTAATTGAGTTATATGAAGCTGCATGTGTTATCTATTCACTTTTCATGGGAAATACTTGATTTTACTTTCGACCCCTGAAATTATAGCATATCAGCCTTCAACAGTTCATAAAAGAATCTCATCGGTAAAAGACAGCGCTGCCTGTCTTCTTGTATCATGCAGATTTTTCTTAGAGCTTCCCTGCTCTGTCATTTACATTTCTGTTCTACTTTTTGTATTTATTTGGGTTTTCAACTTACTTTTGTTATGTACAAGAATTCCTGCATTATAATGTTCTATTCAGAATAAAATCAGTAGTAAAGGCAATTCAAAAGGCATTCAACTGCCGCATTTATGTTGAGATTAACGCTGCTTGTTTTTTGGATAACACTCATGTCTGTCTTTAAATTATGTGCTGCCAATCGTCTTCATATATGTCTGCTTCACATTGAAGTCACTGTTTAAACATTGATAATCAACATCTTTGAACATGCATCTATTAACACACCGCTTCGATTCATGAGCATTAAAATCTGAGAACATGGTCAAATTTCAATTTTTCTACAATTAGGTTTGCAGGCTGTGGTTGCTTATGATCTCTGTTTATATTTTAGGGAAAACTGCAATGGAGGTACCCAACCTATGGCAAGTATAGTCCGTGACCTATCAATTTTGTAGCAAGTTAGTTCATGGTTTTATTTAGCATTAAATATGTACACGTTTAATTGCTTTTAGCATTTAGTGAGTTAAACATTCTTTTATTGCAATAAATTTGAATTTTGTACTGCGAGGTATCAACGATTTTTTATTTGTTAATAAATTATTTTGGCTTTGTTTGTGTAGCTCAATGCTACTTTCTCCAGGCAATTTGACGGGAAGAACAATTGCAAGCTAAAAGCATCGAAAAGACGGTAACCCGAAAAACAAAGCAACGTAGGACGAGAGCTACACTTGTCAATAACGTGCGTTGGGTATCAACTTTTTGCAACCTAGGTTGTGAGATTTGTCGCAAATTTTCCAATAATTTACATCTTTTTGGTTCATCACATTTTGGAAGTACATGATGTAAAAATTATTCCACTAGCTCAAGCGGCCCAAGTCATGAAACGAGACCCACAAACGGTTTGCTTAAAAGTGCGACCTTTGGTTCAACTCGTGATGCCAATCGGTCTGAAATACGGTTTGAGGCCCATAGTTCAATGCGAACCCTTCGATAATTACTCTTCAAGATGAATCATTCTATGATTTTGACCAAATCTAGTAGGAGTTATTCATAAACAGATTGAATATCTTAATAGAATTGATCTGATCAAATTAAGCTATAGCCAACCACAAATCACGGAGAATCCTTAGCAATCTTGTTTAGATGATTATCCTATGCCTATAAATTCCATGGTAAGTCAAACATTCAGGTATCATAATCTACACTACTCTGAACTATTTTTTCTTACTTTCTATTCAACATTGATCTCTCTCTCGACAAACTTTATTGACTAGGTCGTCAAAGGGTCATCGATCAATACCACATCGGTGTCCCTTTATCTTTAGCGGTCCTTTCTTGTTCTACTTTTCTTGAGTTCTGCAAGATTGTTGGTGGCCCGATTGATTCGATTTCCTCAATTTTAGTATCTATGACAAAGTTGTGTTTTGAAATATTGTCTTTTCAAGTGCCTTCACTTGACCAAGTTGCTCATAACGTATTCGGTCTTCAAGAAATAAACGACCTTCACCATATGCCGGTTACATAACACAGATGAATCGGAAGGAAAAGTAAGCACGATTGAATCATCATCTACCAATGATGGCTCTGGAAGACGGTTCTTGTAGACGGTCGGGGAGGAAGCATAAGACAACTCGATCTAACTCGAGAAAATCATTAGATGTGACTAGAGTGTCAGCTAGTCCCGTAAAAGAAGAAACCTTCTTAAACTTCTCATTCGCTTTTCTCCTCTTCAAAGCATTAAGTGAAGATCATATTGCCCACAACATGATTCGATTTGCAATCACTCGATTCATCAAATTAAGTGGGCAACATAAAGCTAGGTCATTACCAAGAATTTTCATACGTCTCTTTGCTATTATATAATAAGGATCACGTCTTGAAAAATCAGAAGGAATACTTCTTAATTCTACTGAAGTATGGTCCCATAAGATAGAAGAAATTGACAATCCCTCTGATTTTTTTGGTATTGCTAAGATCTTCGAAATACGCTCCTTCACGATCAGGCCTTCGACAAGTTGCGAGTTGATGCAATGACCTACAGGAAAATAAAATAAAAACCTCGAACCAGTAAAACATATTGTGAGGAAATAATCGATGAAACTCACCATGTGACCACATTAAAGGAAAACAATAATCCTCTGGACAAACGCAATCGTCCAACGCGCGAAAGTAAGACCCTCTCTAGTCCTTAATTCTAGAAGAAAGTCCAGTTATTAATTGATCAGTATTTTTCTTACATTTAAGGAAAATCGGCTTTTTGACCATCATGTTCGCTTATGAAGTAATCGTGCAACAGCTCTTGCATGCCAAATGAGATATTGTGTCTCTCGGCCAAGACTTGGAGAGCTAAGTCAATCTCCAAAAGTTCGGCATGAGTTGATTAAGTGCAATTTCAAAATATTGCAACATCATCTCAACTATTTGTGGAATTGGAGATCGAAAGTCATCTTTAAATTGCAACTCATAAAAAAATATAATATGTACATTCCATGACACTCTTTCAAGCAACCGCGATGGGTGGAGTTGAACGAATTCTTATCAAGTCGATCTCTGTTAGTTTGCTTGGTGTGTTTTTAGTAAACATGATATCACTTGCGTTTGCATGACTACGTTCATAAAGACTAGGCTTAGGATCGCCATCGTCAAGACCTGGATTGATCTGAAGACCTGGATCGACTGGTTCACTATTAATACAAATACTTTTCGGATTAAGGAGAGAAACAAATCCTCGAATCACCAATAAATCTTGCTAATGTTGGCTTGTCCGGACAGTCCAAGCTTGTATAATTGTCTAGCCGAGAGTTTTTGCTCGGATAGTTAGATCTACTTACGCCTCCAGTTAGCTAATAATCAAACGAAATTTTTTACGAAACATTATGAAAATCATTCCAATCCATTGTTCATAAAAACAACTATTTATTAGTGGTTTTACTCTATCATGGGTCAAAATAAACATGGAATCAAAATCAATGCAACCACCAATAAACTTGGAAAGATATTCAAAGAACGCTCGAGAACATTCAAAAATAAACAACAACTTAAAGATAGGAAAGGGACTCACCGAAATCTCTGAAATTACTTGGAATTAGCTCGAGCCATATGAGAAGTGAAGAATGAAACCTTTAAATTGTGAAGGAGGCACGATAAACGAAGTGGAGAAACGACTTTCAAAATTTGTTCAAAATCAACAACCAAATGTGTGCACTCGACCTTTAGATGAACAAATTTACCGATTAGACTAGTCTTCTAAGGTGAGGTACATTGCACGATCTATTATTTATTAGTGAATCATGAAATTCCTGATATCTATATTATTAATTTATTCACCAATTAATGGTGTGCTATGTCACCAAGCTGCATGCATGCCACGTTTGCGACATTTTTAACCATATAGCACTACTAAATACCAAGTGGAATTACTTGCCACATGGCATCGCTTGTCGCGTGTCAATAGAAGCCACACGGCTTCCAAACCATGCGGCCAAAAAAATAATACAAAAAAAAAAAATCAAATGTTTTAAGTGAAAATTGATAAAAAAAATTGTTCGGTAATTTTTCACATTATGTCAAACGACTTTCGAGTCGTACAATATCAAAAATTTAAATGGCTTTCAGTAAAAAATTGGTACTAGCTGAGCTATGCGGTAATCTTCCAAGTATATCGCGCGGCTTCCAAGCTCTACGGTACCAAGAACCAAACAGGTTTCAAGTAAAGATTAGTATAAAAAAATTGCATGACTCGGTACGTCACACGGTAATATCACAAGTGTTGCATGACTTTTGAATCATGCGGTAATTTTCAAAACTTCGACTCGACAAGCGTACGATAATCTCCCATAAAATTTTAGAACGATCTCCACCCACGACTATAAATGACAATACAAGCTTGGAGTCCAGCTTGAAAGACTATTTGGAATTTGTTTGGATTTTGGTTTTTAGTATCAATTTTCGATTATAAATAGTTCGATTTTTTTGATACCATATGACTCGAAAGTCGTTCAGCATAGTTTGAAAAATTGGACAAGTCGTGCCATTTTGTAGTATCGATTTTTGCTTGAAATATTTGATTATTTGGTATTATTTTATTTATTTTTGACCACATGGCTTTCGTCGTGCGACTTCTATTGCCACACGTCAAATGATGCCGTGTGAAACTAAATGCCCCTAAAGTAGCATGCATGCCACTTGGTACATGCATGCACTTACCACTCAACGTAGTAGGTTGAGTGCACAATCGAGTTGTTGATTTTGGACAAATTTAGGGAGTCATTTCTTCACTTCATTTAGCATGCCATTTTACAATTTAAAAGTTTCATTCTTCACTTCTCATATGGCTTATCGGGTTGACTCCAAGCAGCTTTAGAAATTTTGGGACTCACTTTTTCAAGTTCATATTTTATTTTTTGAATGTTCTTCAAATATCTTTCCAAGTTGTTCGGTAGTCGCATTAGTTTCGATTCTATGTTTATGGAGTTTTGATCCATGATAGTGTGAAACCACTGGTGAATAGCTGGTTTTATAAATAATGGATTGAAGTGATTTTTGTGATGTCCCGTATGGAATTCCATCCGTAATTTGGCCAATCGGAGGTGTAAGAAGATCTACACATTCGAATGAAAATTATTGACTAAATGACTATACAAGCTTGGATCATCCGGACGAGCCAACACTAGCAGGGTTTATAGTGATCCTGGGATTTGTTCTTCTTATGAAGTTGATTCGAAAAGTATGTGCATTGATAGTGGTTTGGCTGATCTAGATCTTGACGGTGGTGATCCTAGACATAGTTTTTATGAACAAAGCCTTCCAATCATGAGTGATATCATGTTTAATAAGAAAATATCAAGCAAACCGACGGAGATTGACTAGATTAGAATTCGGGATGCCAATGATATTCTAACATCCGTTCACCTTCGTCTACCGCAATTGCACGAAAGATTCATGGAATGTCATCGGTTGGATGTTTTTCTATGAGTTGCCATTTAAAGATGGCTTCCGATTTTCGATTCCTCAAATAGTGAAGATAATGTTGGAATATTTTGAAATTGCAAATAGTGAACTCATACTCAACTCTTTGCGATTGCTCTTAAACCTCCAAGTCCTGGTCGAGCGGTACAATGTCTCATTTAGCATGTCAGAGCTGTTGCATAGTTATTTCATAAGGGAGCAGTTGGTGAGAAATGTCGTTTTTCCTTAAATGTAAAGAAAAATACCGATCGATTGATAGTTGGACTTTCTTCTAGAGATAAGGGCTGGAAAAGGATCTTATTTCCTCCTATTAGGCGATTTGGTTTGGTCGGAGGATTATTGTTTTCCTTCAACGTGATCACGAGGTGAGTTTCGTAGATTATTTTCTCACAATATATTTTAATGATTCAAGGTTCTTATTCTATTTTCTTGCAGGTCATTGTATCAACTCTCAACCTGCTAGAGGCTTAATAATAAAGGAGTGTATTTCGAAGATGTTCGTAATACCCAAAGATTAGAAGAATTGTCAATTTCTCCTATCTTCGTATTTCTTGGGAGATCATACTTCGGTAGAACCAAGAGATATTCCTTATTTTTCAAGACATATGGTCCCTATAATAATGGCGAAGAGAGGTATGAAAATCTTGGTAATGGCCTAGCTTTGTGAAGTCCGCTTAATTCGACTGGTTGTGAGATTGCAGATCGAATCATATCAAGGGTAATAAGATTTTTGCTTGATGCTTTGAAGAGAAGAAGGGCGAAGGAGCGGTCGAAAAAGGTTTCTACTTTTACGGGGAAAGTTGACACTCTAGTCCCATCTAAGGATTTTTTTAGTCAGACCGAGCTGCCTGATACTTCCTCCTCGGCGGTCATCCAAGGCTATCATTGGTAGATGATGTTTCGATCGTGCTTACTTTTCCTTTCAATTGATCTGCGTTCTCTAACCTAGGGGTGGTGGCACTTGGTAAAGGTCTTCTATTTCCTGAAGACCAGACACGTTATGAGCAACTTGGTCAAGTGAAGACATGGCTCAGATTTTCTAGGCTTAATGTTTTTGCACACTTCATTATGGATAACCCAATTGACTTAACCTAACTTGTTTTGTTGACTTAGGAATTGCAAGGTGTTATTTTTCAGGAGAACGAAGTCATTAGACAGGCCAGAAGGGTCCGCTCGCTGCAAGATGCAAATGCCTCGTTACGTGGAGAAGTCGAAAATTTGAATAATGGGTTAGCTGAGAAATTAGTAAAGAAGGAGCTTGCAAACTTGAATGAAAATTTTGGGGGGGGGGGGGGATCAAATTGCTTCTTTAGAGGATTGAATTAAGAATTGTTAGCTGGAAGTTGAGATAACTACCAGAGCCTTCATTATGAATGTTTACAAATAAGGCAAACATGTTAGTTGGGATGTGGAAAAAGCGATTGCTAAGTATGTTGAGTTGTGCCAAATGCTTGCTATGTAGAATATGATGGAAGAGCAGTTCGAAGATGAGGATGTGTCTAGCATGAGGGTTGGGGTGTCAATGATGGTCAGGCTTAAATCCCTTTAGCAGTACATTTTCCAAGTGTACTTCTCCGGTACTATTTACTTTCAAACTCTCGTATTAAGTATGCGGGTCTGTCTTAAGTAGTAGGTTTTGCAAGTACGTATTTGAACTTATGTCTTTCAAAATTATGTAATATGTAAACTAATTGTGGCCGTGTGCTAGATTGTCTAAAAACTCTTGATCAAATATTAAACTTGAAATTTCATGCGGAGTACAATAAAATTATGTACAAATTTATGAACATAATATTTAAACAAAAATTGAACTTATTGAAACACTTTCCAGTTTGAAAGATAGAGTAGACTCACAAACAGATTTTTACAAAGAATTCAATTAGTTTAGTCCATCGGACACAATAAGGTAATGTCATTGGCTAACTTTAAGGTTATCCTAGCTCGAAAGCAGCTGAGTCCTCATTTGGATTGGTTCCAGTAGGGCAACCTTTGTCCAGATGGCTTGATGACAACTGTGTGGTCATTTTTATCCACATAGCTTGATAGAGGCTTTGTGATCATCTTCATCCATATGGCTCATGAAAGTCGTGTGATATCGGTCAACGTTAGAATTTGAAATAATTTTTGGTAATGTGCGTAGGATCTTAATGACCCAAATTTCAAGGCTTCCTAATTTTCAGCTGATGAGATAATTCTTGATCCTGATGAGTAATACATTTTGCCCCATTTGGTTATATCTCCTGAATGCAAAGAGAAGTTTGGATTGTCGTTGGCAGAAATGCTATCGGCTCTTCGAGCTTATGTTAGTGTTAATTCTGGTGGTAGTAAAAAATTTAAAAAGAAAATTTCAAAGCATGTAATGAAAGAAAGATGATATCCCGTGATGAAGGGATGGCATTTGTGTCATGCTTAGTTTAATTTCGTTTGGACCGTCCATAATTTTGTTTACCAATTTTCCAAAAAGCATGGAGAGGTTAGGACCACCGATGGCAGAAATGCTATTGACTCTCCGATGCCTGAGTATGAGTTTCGAATGAAAATACAAGAATTGAAAAGAGTTTAGAAGACTTAGAAATAATATTTGCGAAGATAGATGACATTCTAGTTATTGTCGACATCTTTACCATTCGAAGTGCGTAGCTTGGATGCTCCTTGTCCAACCACTTTTGTGATTAGGTATGGTCTTTCCCAATTCTCTGCAAGATTATTTGCACAGCTTCTTTAGTGTTTTGGAATACTCTTCGTAGCACCCACTTGACTTCTTTGAAGGTTCTAGCTTTTACTTGCTGGTTGAAGTGTTGGGCAATCTTTTGTTGATATGCAGTTGTTCGAACCATTGCTCTCTTCCTTTGTTCATCTGCTAGATCTAACTCATCAAAAATTCAACTTGATTCTGCTCGTCGGTTGTCCATTCGCACCGAAATGTTGATATGTCTATTTCCACTGGTATGATAGCTTTTATATAGTAAGCTAATGAAAATTTTGTTTGTCGATGTTTGAACATGGTGCCATAGAACCAAATCACTCCATGTAACTCGTCTGTCCTTTTTCCCTTAGCATCAGATAGTCTTTTCTTTAATGTCTTCATGATAATCTTGTTGGAAGATTCGGCTCGGCAATTGGCTTGAGGATACTGCAGAGTTGAAAAGTTCAGCTTGATGTCCTATTATTTGCAGAAATTTTGAAATCAAGTACTCATGAATTGTGACCCCATATCGACGACTTTTCTTTTGGAACTCCAAACCATTTTTTTCAGAAAAGTTAGAAAACTTCACGATAACGAACCTGTGAGAAATGCTTCGACTTCAATCCCCTTCATGAAATAGTCCGTAACTGCTAGCATGAAGACTTGTCCTGAGTAGTTGGAAGTTTTACGCAATGTTCATCCCCTATTTCGATTAGAACTTAGGTAGTGTTTGATTGGATCATTTTCCATGAAAAATGGAATAAATTTTCCATCTTTTACTCAATTAATGGTGTTTGATACCATTTATTTTCCATGGAATTGGTTTTCTTGGTTTTGTTGCCACATAGATATTTTATTTTCCATCTAGGTGAGAATTCATTTTCCCGGTTACTGTAGCAATTTTTAATTTTTTTTTATTTGGTTGGCAATGAAAACAAATTCTATGAATTATTGTAAAAAAAATTTCCCTTTAATTGACAATTTTCATATAAAACAAAGTCAAACGAACACCAAAAAATAGATGATTTTCTTGGATTTTTTGTTTTTTTTTTGGCAATGGAAACAAATTCTATTCTCAATACCAGTAAATTTTATCCCTTTAATTGACAATTTTCATGTAAAAAAAAATCAAACGAACACCAAAAAATATTTTTATTTTAACATTTTTCGCGTGAAAAATTATACCAATCAAACACAATAAATTGACAATCCTCAGTAAAACAATTTCTAGGCAATTCAATTTCCTAGAATTCATTTTCTTTCCACCCAAATTTTATCTTTGTAATCAAGCAGACTCTTATATTAAAGAGTGGGGGACAAATTATAATAGCAAAATTTATTCCACTAGCCCAAGCGGCCTAAGTCAGCTCACGAATTATCCACTTAACAAATGTGCCACCTTTGGCCCAATTTATTATGCCAATCGATCAGAATCACAGTCCAAGACCCACAGGTTTATTAGAAACCTCCAATAATTTATCTTTAAGATCAATCATACTATGATTTGCCAAATCAAGTAGGGGTTATCAATAAACTGTATTAATATCTCAACTGAATAGTTCTGATAAGATTCGGCTCCAACCAACAAGAAAATCTTGTAGAATTCTCGCCAATCCTGCCTACATGGTTATCTATACTACTCTGGACTATTTTTTCTTACTTTCCATCTAGTATTCAAAAAACTCTTGACAAACTTTACTGACTTGACCATCGGAGGGTCTTCGGTCGGTACCACACTAGTGTCCCTTTAAGATCTTTAACAATCCTCCTTTCTTGTTCTACCTTTTGAATTCTCAAGATTGTTGGTAGCTTGATCGATCTGATTTCCTGAATTGTGGAATATACGGTCTACCCATGACATTAGCATTGCAAGTAGTTTTTTGTCTATTTATCCTTTAGAAGTACGTAATAATTAGTATTGCTGGATAGGTAGTTTTGTGTATTGTTTCTAGAGTTTGAAGTTACTCTTACGAAAACAATCCGACAAAATCACCTGAATGTAAGAATTGATCAACAGGATCTAAACGGTAATTCGAGCCCACCGATTTCACGATATTTCCTTAAAACGAATTTGCTGCCTTCAATGGTGCTAAAGGCGTCCAGCAATCGTTTCCTAGGATAGAACGAATTTTCGTCTCCTACAGAAGCAGCACTGCAATCTGTAGGAGTTCCAACGAACTCAACGAAGTGTGTTTTACTTCGAGACAATATCAGAACGAGAGAGAGGGAAATGAGATTTAAAGCACAGAAAGTTTGCAATGAAAATGGTGTAAATTTTTTGGTAGAGAGGCTGGCTATTTATAGACTTGTTCGTGGCCATTCGAACAGTCATCACCTTTCAGACAAGCCTCAAAAATCTGAACAGACATACTATTCTAAAAAGTCGTGTCTGTTAAGTCGGCTAACAGTCGACTGTTTGGTTGGTAAACAGTCGACTTACACAGTCGACTGTTAACAGAAAATAAAACACGTGGAATAAGCCAAAATTTAAATTTCATATTGTACCCAAGAATTTGATTATTTACAATTTGGCCCAAAATTTTAAATAAATTTTGTCCAAAAAGTTAATATAATGTAAAGGTCCACCCATACCCGCACTGAACCGGATCGGACTCGGACACGGGCACGTGCTCGTGCTCGTGCCGTGTCGAGCCGAGCCGAGCCGAGTCGGCCTGTCGAGCGGAGCCGAGCCGAGTCGGCCGACCGGTCGGACGGACAGTGGCGGCGGTGCGCGCATGTGGGTTTATGACCGAACCCAATAGGATATAGGTCTTCCCCCTTCCAAAGACTATTGGTACCCCTTGGGGCCCAAACACAATTCCAAACTTCCACCTTATAAACCACACCAAAGTTTCCTAACTTTCCTATGTTGGATAAGTGTTTGGAAAATCAAATTCTTCCATAATCCTTAGTTTATGTGGGTTACTTTAACACTTAATATTTCATTCAATTTTAAATGATTTTCGATAAATAAATATAACACATTAATCATCTCGCGGAGTAGAACGTGAATATGCTAGGTCCTGTATTAATTAAAAGGTGGGTCCCACTGAAATTTGGGTTCAAAGTTGACCCATTTCATAACCATTTTTTCCAACAATCCCCCACATGAATGAAATATGTTGGTCTTATTTCAAACGATAACATCTTATATGTTTTTCAAAGAAAAAATTGAAGAAGACTGCATCGGGATAAGTAGTCAATGACTTTGAACTTTCCCTAGTAAAATCTATCGGATTTCCTTAGCCAATCAGTAGCAAGTTGCTTTGAACAGTCAGCCGTTTATGGAAACCTAGACAATAGAAGTCACACAGTTTTCTTCGAACACAGTTGGTTCTCATGTTTGTGTCCATTTTGGCCTTGGACACCTCCTGGTTCATGAGTGATTTTTAGAGAATTCATCTTCACCTAATTTTCTTAGAAGCGGCCCCTTCTCACTCACATAGGTGATTTCCATAAAGAGTATTCTGCTATACTCTAGTTGAACGAATCAAGATATAGAAATCATTAAAAGCGTATCTTAACCTATTTCGCGGCAGCTGGGCACTGGCTCATCATAGGAATGGGTAGAAGTAAAATCTTCCCAGTGCATACTAAGTTTTTCACAGTTCGGTTGTCCCATTGAATCTAGATCTTGGGATCTCCAGTCAACTAGGCTGGGTTGCCACCATGGAAACTTTTGATTATTTTATTAGTTTTAATCCCATCCCCTTCGATGAATTTTTGACTTGCTCTCTTGTTAAACTTTTAGTTAGCGGATCCGCAATATTCTCTTTTGATTTCACATACTCTATAGAGATAATGCCTGTAGAGAGCAATTGTCTAATAGTATTGTGTCTACGACGTATATGTCGAGATTTACCGTTGTACATTGCATTTTGTGCCCTACCAATTGCTGATTGACTATCGCAATGGATACATATAGCAGGCACAGGTTTTATCCAACATGGAATATCTTCTAGAAAGTTTCGTAACCATTCGGCTTCTTCTCCGGCTTTGTCTAATGCAATGAATTCAGATTTCATTGTTGATCTAGCTATACATGTCTGTTTTGAAGATTTTCATAATATTGCAGCACCTCCAAGTGTAAAGACATATCCACTTGTTGATTTGGAGTTTTTAGTATCTGATATCCAATTTGCATCACAGTATCCTTCAAATACTGCTGGATATCTCGAATAGTGCAATCCAAAATTTTGGGTATGTTTTAAATACCCTAAAACTCTAACAATAGCCTTCCAATGATCAGTGCTTAGATTACTTGTATATCGACTTAGCTTACTAATTGAATAGGTAATATCAAGTCGAGTGCAATTCATGACATACATTAAACTGCCAATAATACGAGAGTATTCCAATTGAGACTTATTATCACCAGTATTGGAAACAAGATGCATACTAACATCCATAGGTGTTTTCATAGGAATAATATTATATTTCTTGAATTTATCAAGAATATTCTCAATGTAGTGTGATTGAGACAATATGAGACCATCAGATGTTATAAAAATTTTAATTCCTAATATAACATCGGGTACACCTAAATCCTTCATTTCAAATTTATTTGTTAGCATCCTTTTTGTAGTTTGAATTATGATATCATTGTTACCCATAATCAACATGTCATCTATATATAAATATATCATGACATATCCATTTGGAGTGTTCCTGATATAAACACGTTTGTCACACTCTTTAATTTTGAAATCATTTGACATCATAACCATGTCAAATTTTTCATGCCATTTTTTAGGAGCTTACTTTAATCCATACAATGATTTAACAAGTCGACACACTTTCTTTTCTTGTCCTGAGGCCACAAATCCTTCATGTTGCTCCATATAAATTTCTTCATCCAATTCCCCATTCAAAAATGCCGTTTTAACATCCATTTGATGTATATCCAAACCATTCAATGCTACTATTGCAATAAGCATACGTATGGATGTGATTCTTGTCACAGGAGAATAGATATCGAAATAATCAAGACCTTCTTTTTGCTTGTAGCCTTTAGCGACAAGTCTTGCTTTATATTTGTCAATTGATCCATCTGCTTTCATTTTCCTTTTGAAAATCCATTTACATCCCAAAGGCTTATTATCGGGAGGGAGGTCTACTAATTCCCAAGTATGATTTTGTAGTATGGATTCAATTTCACTATGAACAGTTTCTTTCCAATATGAAACTTCGGTTGATGACATAGCCTTCTTAAAACTTTGAGGTTCATTTTCTAACAAATATGTTAGAAAATCAGGCCCAAAGGAGGTTGACGTCCTAGCCCTTTTACTTCATTTAGGTTGTTTATTTATAGATTCTTGATCTATAGTCTCTTTGTTTTCACGAGATCTCTTTTGTGAATTTGATTCACCTTGCATGTTATAAGGAAAAGTATTTTCGAAAAATGTAGCATCCATTGATTCAATAATTGTATTAACATGCATATCAGGTATTTCAGACTTATATACCATAAATCTGTACGCATTACTATGGTAGGCATAACCAATGAATACACAATCAATGGTTTTAGGTCCTATCTTAACCCTTTTAGGTTTAGGAACTACTACCTTAGCCAAACATCCCCATACCTTCAAGTATTTATAATTAGGTTTGTGACCTTTCCATACTTCATAAGGTATCTTTTGCGTTTTTTGATGTGGTAGTTTGTTAAGTATATAGTTGGCAGAAAGCAAGGCTTCCCCCCACAAGTTCTGCGGTAATCCAGAACTTATTAACATAGCATTCATCATCTCCTTCAATGTTCCATTCTTGCGTTCAGCAATACCATTAGATTGAGGAGAATAAGGCGCGGTAGTTTGATAAATAATTCCATGTTCCGAACAGAATTTCTCAAATGGTAAATCATATTCACCACCTCTATCACTTCTTATGACCTTAATCTTTTTGCTAAGTTGATTTTCAACTTCTAACTTGTAGTGTTTAAACACTTCAATTACTTCGTCTTTGCTTTTGAACAAATACACATAAGAATATCGAGTACAATCATCGATAAAAGTGATAAAGTACTTATTACCTCCTCTAGTTTGAACAAATTTTAAATCACATATGTCGGTGTGAATTAAATCTAGGGGTTCGGTACTTCTTTCAACAGAACGAAATGGTAGACGTGACATTTTGGCTTCTACACATATATCGCATTTGTGATTAGGATTTAAATCACACTTTGGTAATAAATCTAATTTGATTAGTCTACGCAAAGTGTTATAACTTGTTTGTCTTAATCGTTCATGCCAAATGTTAAATGACTCAAGAAAGTAAGAAGAAGATGTATTCTTATTCATAATTGGAGGTACAACAGTCATTACATTCAATTTAAAGAGCCCCTCATTCAGGTAGCCTTTTCCTACAAACATTTCATTCTTTGAGAGTACAAATTTGTCCGAGACAAATATTAGCTTAAACCCGTTCTTACTTAGTAGAGAACCAGATACTAAGTTTTTCCTAATATCGGGCACATGAAGAACATCACTCAGAGTGAGCTCTTTTCTACTTGTCATTTTCAGCACTATCTTCCCATGTCCTTCTACCTTGGAAGATGACGAGTTTCCCATGTAAAGATGTTCATCATGATCCATTGCTTTGTAGGTAGAGAACATCCCGCGGTTTGAGCATATGTGACGAGTAGCTCCAGTATCTACCCACCACTCCTTAGTGTTTCCAATTAAGTTGCATTTAGAGACGACCGTAGAAAGATTCATGTCTTGTACCTTATCAGTGAGGTTCTCATGTTCTGTTATATTGACCTAGTTAGTTTTTCCCTTCACATTTTTTGGCTTTCGACAATCCTTGGATCGATGTCCTGCCTTGCCACAATTGTAACAGTTGCCTTTAAACTTGTTTTTGAAGAACCAATTTGTCCTTCCCCATTGTGCTTCCTCTTTTTGCTTGTCTTGAAGCCTCCTTCTACAATGTTGGCTTTTGATTCCATCGAATTAGATGCACCATTCCTTTTTTCAGTTTTGCGATTGTCTTCTTCTATTCTCAATCGGACAATGATATCTTCAAGTTTCATTTCCTTCCGCTTGTGCTTTAGGTAATTCTTGAAATTCTTCCATGAAGGTGGTAATTTCTCAATTAGTGCAGCAACTTGAAATGATTCACTTAGTTTCATTCCTTCGGCATGGATGTCGCTAAGTATAATCTGAAGTTCTTGAATTTGGGATATGACAGTCTTGTTGTCAACCATTTTATAATCCAAAAAACGACCGACAATAAATTTCTTCGTGCCGGCATCCTCGGTTTTGTACTTTGTGTCCAAAGATTCCCACAATTCTTTTGTGAACTTAGCATTGCAGTACACATTATATAATGTGTTATCCAGTCCATTAAGTACATAATTTTTGTATAAGAAATCAGAATGCTTTCATGCATCAACCGCAGCCAATTTTTCAGCATCACTGTCTTGCTCGGTATATGAAAGCGCGTTTTCTTTGAGAAATTTAGCCAGATTTAATGTCGTCAGATAAAAAAGCATTTTTTGTTGCCAAGCTTGAAATCTGACCCATTAAACTTTTCTGATTTTTCCCCGGTCGTATTCGGGAGTGTGGTACCAGAAGTTGCCATTTGTGAAACACAATCAAAAGATCAACAGTAAGAAGAAGTAGAAACAGAAACAAAATAATAATAGAAAAAATTCATTTTAAGATTGTTGTTTCTAGAGTTTGAAGTTACTCCTTCGAAAACAATCCGACAGAATCACCTGAATGTAAGAATTGATCAACAGGATCTAAACGGTAATTCGAGCTCACCGATTTCACGATATTTCCTTAAAACGAATTTGCTGCCTTCAATGGTGCTAAAGGCGTCCAGCAATCGTTTCCCAGAATAGAACGAATTTTCGTCTCCTACGGAAGCAGCACTGCAATCTGTAGGAGTTCCAACGAACTCAACGAAGTGTGTTTTACTTCGAGACAATATCAGAACGAGAGAGAGGGAAATGAGATTCAAAGCACAGAAAGTTTGCAATGAAAATGGTGTAAATTTTTTGGTAGAGAGGCTGGCTATTTATAGACTTGTTCGTGGCCATTCGAACAGTCATCACATTTCAGACAAGCCTCAAAAATCCGAACAGACATACTGTTCTAAAAAGTCGATTAATAGTCGACCGTTAACAAAAAATAAAACATCCGGAATAAGCAAAAATTTAAATTTCATATTGTACCCAAGAATTTGATTATTTACAACAGTGCCGTGCCGTGCCTGACGGCAGTGCGCGCGTGTGGGTTTATGACCGAACCCAATAGGATATAGGTCTTCCCCCTTCCAAAGACTATTGGTACCCAAACCCAATTCCAAACTTCCACCTTATAAATCACACCAAAGTTTCCTATCTTTCCTATGTGGGATAAGTGTTTGGAAAATCAAATTCTTCCATAATCCTTAGTTTATGTGGGTTAATTTAACACTTAATATTTCATTCAATTTTAAATGGTTTTCGATAAATAAATATATCACGTTAATCATCTCGCGGAGTAGAATGTGAATATGCTAGGTCCCGTATTAATTAAAAGGTGGGTCCCACTGAAATTTGGGCTCAAAGTTGACCCATTTCATAACTATTTTTTCCAACATTGTGGTGTTCAATAAAGAGATTCATTTTGATTGTAATTAAAACTATCGTAAACTTAGGCTCTCAATTTGTCAATGTGTTGCCAAACTTTCTCCATCCATTTTCGACCACTCTTTTAAAAAACATCTTTATTGACAAATGTGTTAACGTTGTCAATCAAGGCCCAAGGGTAGAATACTAGGGGACATTAACTTGAAAGAAATGCTCTGTAGGCTATTCAACCCGAGCGAAGGTGATTAACATCCTGTGAGAACTGAATTGCACCTGGCAATTCATCCCGCAGATAAATTGTGGTATTGACGTTGAATAAGCTGCCATAAGAAAGATGCTATTTGAAGCACAGTGCGGATCAAGATCAATGGTTTATGTGCTTAATGTGTCTATGTTCTCATTTGTAGCAAATTTGCGATCAATGGTCTGAAAAAAATTTGGAACTTTAAGTACATTTTAAAAGCTTTGTGTGTCATAAAATTCAGAGAGTAAACATTGTAATCTTAATTTATTTTTTATTATAAAGAAGAGAAAAATGTTGTATCGGATATAATTCTTGTTCATTTAATATATGATTGAGCTCAAAAGTGGCTTCTTTGATGCTTTTTAGGGGAGTATATCTTTGAAGCTAAAAAAAGGTTTTATAAGATAAAAGAGGTCCATCGAGCGCCTGATGACTATGTCATAATGGATCCAAATACTTGTCATGGAATCCTCATGGTGAAATAGACAAGTGGAGATGGAAGAGAAATAAATTAATTATAGAAATATTGGTCGAATGGTTTAGTTTGATTGTTGAAGGTTCTGTCTGTGTGGTTGGTAAATAAGAGGACTCGAGGATTATTCGTTTGCAAGAACCAAATTAAATTTAAGTACTATATATTCCTATAAGTATGTGTGATAATCTTGTGTCAACGATCCAGGCAGGAAAGGAAATGCCCAAAGTGGAAAGTTATTTCTATGCTATTTGACTCAAACCTTTCTCCAGCCCTTAAAATGATATATTCCACAAACATAATGGATCGTTGTCAAAAGAAGGCTGTCATAATTTTTGCTAGTCTGTCAGGAAACAGACTATTGGCTTTCGTTTTAGTAAAGAAGAAAGGTTTAGATTTCCTGTAATTTAATAGGGGCTTTCCTTTTGATGGTGCTACCGTTTAATAAGTCCAGAGAAGTGGCATGCCTAAGACAAGAATGAATTGGACCATTTGTCTCTATTTATCAGCAGTGCTGTGAAGGCAAACATAACCGGGATTTTTCTAAGAATGGCCTTAAGTTTTGTTTTGCGTATTAGCTGGACTGGGATGAAGTCTTAATTGGGGATAAGTGTCTCAAGTGGCATTGGAAAAACTGTGAGGTGTGTTGCCATCGTCTCTCTCTCTTTTGCTAAGTTACATGGAATGGATTTGTCAATTGAGATCTTGGCTTGTTGTCCTGCCTATGAACCAATATAGAAATAGAAAGAAGCCTCCCTTCCTCCTCTTTGTATTCTTTACCGCATTTTTCATCCATCATGCCTTAAGGGCTTACACTGCTCTTTCATCCTTCGCGCTCTTCCACCCTTCGCGCTCTTCCACCTACTTATTATCACTCTACTTCTCCTTCTACCAGAAAAGTCGAGAGACTCCTAGTGGCATTGTTAATCCCAAGGTACCTTGCTTACATCACGAGTGAACAAAGTGTATCAACAAATGTAGGCACATTATTGCTTAATAATTTGCTATCACTAGACCACCCTAGAATGAAATGTTGGTTTGACAGAGGTGTGAAGGGCTCTCTTGTGTGCAATTGGTTGGGCATGAATGGAGATTGCTCAGTAGAGAGCAACCTTTCAGGAAGTAGAGATCGAGCATAGAAACATTAGTGGATAAATTCTTTTTTACATAAAATCCGTTAAAGGTACATTACAATTCATACTTGAACTACTTTTTTGTTATCCAAGGCTTGTGATTTGATTTTTGATGCAGCAAGTAGAGAAGAACCATTCTTAATTATTGAGAATGACAAGACCGGAATTCAATACCTATGTCTCCATTAAATGCGTTATATGAAACTATCAAGGGCTTGGAAGCCAAAGGGGCAGTTAGAACGCTTGAAAGCATTATCAAAAGTGAATCTCCTTTCTTTCACAGCATATGATTTAGAAAGTGTCTATATAAACTGATGGAAGTAGAAGAGTCACTGTCATATTCGGCGCTCACTCCATGTGCATTTTAAAAGCTATGAACGAGGTCGATTGATTTCATGACCAGAAAGAACAAAGACGGGTACATTCATTCTCGTACTCAGAGAGCTTTGCTTGTGCTTACTGCTTAGCACAAACAGTAAGTAAGGCTCATGTATTGTCAAAGATAGATAGTCTTGCCTAGGTTCTATAATAACATTGCCTCTGCCTGTTACTCAAGATCCACAGACCACCATGGCAACCTTGGGAAGTTCCTTTGAATACGTCACTCCCAGGAAGAAAGCAATAGAATCTCTTATTGCTTCTTCCAAGGTGCACCTTACACAAAGATTCCAAACCTTGTCTTCCCCGCTTTCTGGCGGCAACGGTGTACCCCACTGCAAAGTAGACCCCAAATGGCAAAACTTATGAACCCTCATGCCCACAGGTGGACCGGGCTCAAATGACCCTACATTTTTGGGGTTTTTTTTTTTTCCAAGAAAAGTAATTGTTTTTAACCCTTTTACGACCTACTTTGACGTACCCATTTTGAAATGCTCATGGCTTAGTTGTTCATCCATTAATGGCGTGCGAAATGATTAATCATAGCAAAATCTGCAACGCATCAAAGTAAGTCGTTCCAAACTAGTATTTCGAGAATTTTTATATTACCTAAACTTTAAAAATTTGTCGGTCATCGTATATGATGTTGTGCATTACAACTACAATTAATAGTTTCCTATTACAATTATATTTTATCTTTTTCAGGAGTATCTTTTTATCTTTTTAGTTTTCTGGTATAGTTGTGACATGACTTTTATCTTTTATTTAACTGGGATTATAGTTTCAATTTCCTAATACTATTAGAAGTAGGGAATAATCTTGTCTATAAATATAGAGGTCTTGTACACTTTTCATATAATCAATCATTATTCAGTTAATATCAAAAATATTTTTCCAATATTCTTCTTAGTTTATTACATAATTCTTATTACAAGAATTTTATAAACGCTTTCGCACCAAAATTGGTATCAGAACAAGGAAATTGCCTTAATCTGATGACTACGATGGTCCTGATGGCAGTCGAACCGTCAACAAAGAATGGAAGCTCTGCAAACTTGAACAATGAATTGAAGGGATCGACAAAACTCTTCACAACATCACGCAGATGCTAACTGCGTTAAGTCTTGAAAGAAATCACTAGCCAATGGGGAAGCAAGATGACAAGAATTTGCAAACTCTAACTATTATGAATGTTGGTTGCTTCAACAAGCTTAAAACACGACAACAGGTGACTAGAGAGTTTCTTCGAGTCCCGTCTAAGTTTGAATACATGCAAGTTATTAAGGTTTCTATGAAAGTTTATGGAGAAGATGTAAAAGAGTCCAATTTGAAGTGCAAGAAGATTTTTAGAACACGATGCACCATCAATAATAAAGTATACAAGGTGATAAGTAATCATGAAAGTAATGAGAATTTGGTCCAAAGCATTGGTGAAAGCTTTAAATTTGAAAATTGAAAAATATTCATCTTCCTATCAAATTTCACATGTTTAAAGCGGGCAAAAAATTCAAAACATGGATGTATGCAAAATTTCACTCTCTTTGGGAAAATATTACAAAGATGAGATTATATATAATGTGATAGAGATGAACGATTGTCGTGTACTTTGCGAACAACCATGGTATTGTAATATAGATGCCCCTTACAAAAGTCGAGATAACAAGTATATGTTTTGGTGGTACGATAAGAAGATTGTTTTGGTGTCATGTGATGAGCAATTTGTGAGTACTACTGTAAACAAAGAGAAAAAGATCCATAACACATATGATGAGGTTCAAAAAGATGTAATTCAAAATAATCAAGATGTTATCGTCCATGGTACTAAAACAGAAAAAGAAAAGCATGTGCAAGTTGAAAATTCGAGACCTGTTAATTCATTGAATGTGGAAACTATTGAGACCGATTGACCAATAATGCAGGAATTGAGATTTAATGAATTCCACTTGTTGTAATTGAAGTATTGAACAAGATCACAAATAACCCAAGAACAAGATTAAAGTAAAGTAACAAAAGAACTGGTAGAGGAACGATGTTATTTTATTTAATCTATGAAAGGAGAGAATTACAACAATAATAGCTTTAACAATACTGAAAGAGGAGCCCTGTATTTATAGTATAAAATCTAACCCTAAAAGAGTCCCAAAAAAGGTAAGAAATCTAATGCAATTTAGATTCCTATTTGAGTCACACTTCTAACAATCTCCACCTTAACTCAAATTCCGGTGCAACGAACAAAGCTCCAAAATTTCTCCACCTTGAGAAATAATCTGTCTGCATCAGAATGAACTGACCAATCTCCTCAACGTAATAACCAAACTCTCCACGATAACACGTTCCCCCGCCCGGCGTCCACAAGCGACACTCGAACCCAAACCCGGGTTCCCAAAATTCCTCTTGGAATTAAAAATCATTGGACAGTGTCGAAGCACACCCTATAGCACAAACCACACCAAATGCACAATCAGAAGGTCCCTCGCCAATATTGTCACCTTCAATGATTTCTAAAGCATTACAGATATCTCCAAAACTGTACCTATGCTCCATGAGTCCATTGGCATTACAAGAACACAGTGTACCCGCTAAAATTGGTGGCAAAGCGAAATCACCAACACTCCCTTGAGCAAAGTTCTTAATTGACCTAGAGCCAAACCTAAGAGGTACTGTACCAAATTGAATGTCCACCGCGGTACTAAACTTGTCCAAATGTCTCTAAACTGGTTCTGCGCTCCCCTGCAAGATGTACAACTGGGATTTCCTCCGTCCCTCCAGTACAACCCGGACACCCCTTCGAACCTTCAAGACTCCACCTCCACTAGAAAATTTGTACCCTTTTTCATCCAAGGTATTAAGTGATATGAGATTCTTTGTCAAGTCTGGAATATGGCGAACCTAATCAAGTGTCATCACTGTTCCATCCTGTAGTTTCAATCTAACTCGACCGATTCCTGCAACTCGGCAAGATTGGTTATTTCCCATGACAACTCCACCTTGCTTCACCGTCTCATATATTTGAAACAAAGCCCTATTGGGACACATATGATACGAGCAAGCAGAATCCAGAATCCACTCCTCAGGTTTGGATTTCCCGTTAGATACATCCAACATCACATCTCCATCATCACAAAAATTTTCAGCAATATTAGTCTCGTTCGAATTACTTGATTGCCCCGCATGATTTGCATGTAAATCACCTTTACCTTGCAACTTGTCGCAATCTTTCTTGATGTGTCCTTTCCTTTTGCAGTAATAACAATACACATTGTTGTACTTCACCTTCGATCTACCCCTCCGTCGATCACCATGAGTAACAAGAGCATCCCCACTCCTAGATACAAGATCTCCAACCAACAACTCCATCTTCTCTTTTGAGAACAGGGTGTCGTATACCTCCTCAATGGATAACGTGTCACGACTATACAGAATAGTATCACAAAATAACGAAAAAAATGGGTAGCGAACACAACAGGACCAAGGCTAGATTCTCTTCATCATATTTTACCTCCAACGTCTCCAAATCTGCAACGATCTCCTTGAACACAGCAAGGTGGTCCTGCAGTGACCCTCCTTCCGCCATGCGATGAGAATACAACATCTGCTCTAGAGTCAGTTTGCTCGTCATGCACAACTGCTCCAACTTGAGCCACAAAGCAGCCGCTGTCTTTTCCTTTAAAATATCTTGCAGCAAATTGTTGGATAAATGAAGTTGGATTTGCGCTAAAGCCTTCCGATCCTTCCATTTTTTCTCCTTCATAGACAAGCTTGCTGGCATCCTATCAAAACCCAGCAAAGTATCATCAAGATCCATCTGCGTCAACACAACTCTCACCTTTACTTGCCACAACGAAAATCTTGTATTGCGATCCAATAGTGGAATTTCATACTTCAACGAATTCATCTCTAAAAAATCTCAATCAAACCAGGAAGAACTTGCAACCTGCAACACCAAAAACTGAAAACTATCGAACGTGCAAGGGGCAAAATAGTCCAGAACCACAATTTTGCCCAAAACTGAAATTGGACACCACCACAAGGTCTGTCTCGTCGTCCGGAGAAAACTGCCTGAAGACACCGTCGTCGAAAACCTCCGCACGCGCCGCCACTCTCCTCGTCGGGTTACACCCTTGATGACCGGTCGAAAACGCGCTGGCAACCCGTGACCTTTTCTGGACCGTTTCTGCCTGCTGAGTCCATTGGTGGTGTTCGTTTCTCTAAATTCTTTTTGGTTTGACCAGAAAACGCAAAAATAGATCCGATAGAAAATCGAAAAATTGGATAGATTCGTTTTTTGATTTTTTGGTAATTTTCAGATGATTTTCCGATCAGTTTCAGGCCAAAAATCCACCAACAACCCCGCTCTGATACCACTTGTTGAGACCGATTGACCAATAATGCAGGAATTGAGATTTAATGAATTCCACTTGTTGTAATTGAAGTATTGAACAAGATCACAAATAACCCAAGAATAAGATTAAAATAAAGAAATAAAAGAATTGGCATAGGAACAATGTTATTTTATTCAATCTATGAAAGGAGAGAATTACAACAATAATGGCTTTAACAATACTGAAAGAGGAGCCCTGTATTTATAGTATGAAATCTAATTTTAAAAGAGTCCCAAAAAAGGTAAGAAATCTAATGTAATTTAGACTCCTATTTGAGTCACACTTCTAACAGAAACTGCAATAGAAAACTCCAAGATCGAGCTACAATTCGATGATGAACAAGTTGAAGTTCAGAAATTTCCAACAAAAAAAGGAGGAAATTAAACTTTCCACTCAAGAAATCAAATGTCTTAAATCTCATGTTATCACATTGTATGAAGCGAACACTTGATAATTCTAGCATTGCAGATCTTTTTAAAGATCTAAGTACATTAGAGAGAACCAGATTTGAAGGTGAATTACAAGAATTTGCCAATTATGCATTCAGTTTGCGGTGTGTTTTGGAACGTTTAACATTAGGTAGTGGTGTTACTGATGAGGAGGCAACTTTGAAATCTGATATTTGGGTCTGTTATCTCGATAGAGATGTTTCTACTTTGTCGGATATTTATTCTAGTATCTAGAACACGATAATTTGGTCAATTGATATGGAGGGACTATTGCAAACAAATTTGGGTCAAATATTGAGGATTATGTGGATTCAAGAATGAACACAGAAGATTATGATTCTGGTGAACTGTTAACTGGAAGTATTGGTGATGAAAAGTTATTGGTTGTCGTATTTAAGGAGATTAACAATGCTGGGGATTCCATATGAAATCTGTGTGTATTAAATGATGAGAACTCATATTTCGTTGAGGGTTTAGATGTTGTGGTGGAGAGAGATGCTCCCAAGCTGGTTCCAAACCTGACAAAATCTACACATACAGGCTTTGGTTTGGAGTTTCGCGAATCAGGGTTGAACCTTAATGCAAAAAATGACAGAGTTTTCAAGGCAGGAATGATTTTTTAATGTTTCAATTGGTTCCTAGAATATGCAAACTGGGACTAGCAATCCCAAAAGTCAAAACTTTTCATTGTCACTTGCACACACAGTGATTGTGACAAAGATTTTTGAGTATTTTCCTCCCAGTTGATTAATTATCTTTTTCTTCAATCTGACTCGAGGACAAGTTTAGTGTTGTACATCACAACTACAATTAATAGTTTCCTACTGTAATTATGTTTTATTTTTTCTAGGAATTTATCTTTTTAGTATTCCATTATAGTTGTGACATGACTTTTTTCTTTTATTTAATTAGAATTATAGCTTCAATTTCCTAATACTATTAGAAGTAGGAAATAATCTTGCCTATAAATATAAGGGTATTGTACACTTTTCATATATTCAATCATTATTAAATCAATATGTAAACAAGTTATTCCAATATTTTTCTTAGTTTATTAGATAATTCTTATTACAAGAATTTTATAAACGCTTTCGCACCAGTATACTATCCGAATTCACAAATTGCCTACGTCATCTAGAAGCTCGTTTCGAGAACTATATCGTAATCATATTGAATGATCCAAACGGATATTTACAATAGTCAAATATATGTCAAACATATGTTTTAAAAGAGGTGTCTAACTCGTATTTTCTTTAAAAATTTCAATTATTTCATTAATGTTTATTATTTTTACACGATAAATTTTTCAATAAAATTTACCTCATTTTATTAGAAAATTTACATGGATTATGACATCAAAAATTTTAAGATCGTTGCGGATTAAGGGCCTGTTTGGGAGCGATTTTTCCTCCCAAAAAAATTGATTTTTTGATCGTTATTTCACTATTCCAGCCGTTATATTTGACTTCTTCTCTCACAAGTGGACCCCACTTTTCTCCTAACGATCAACAAATTAACTCTCAAAATCATTCTCAAACAAGCTCTAAATGTAATTTGAATTACTTTCGTATTACTTTTGCATTAAATTTAAATTTCATTTAATTTCTAGATTAAATGTGAATTTTATTTCAATACATTTACTTTCTACATTCAATTTAATTTACTTGTCGTCAGCTCAACATCTATCAATGAAATGGTAAACAAAACAATACAAGTAGCAAAATTCATTTAACAATATTAATAATAATATAATTTTAAAACGTTTTCAAAGTATCAAAATGCATATTAACCTATTTTCATTAACATTATATTGTTTTTTTTTAAAAAAAATTACACTTTAATCGAATTCGTTATTTGTAACTCAGAAACCAGTCACCTCTTTTTCGTCCGGAAAAAAAAAGAAAAACATGATTTGCTTATTCAGAGCAAGGTCCCTACAATCGCAACCTAAGAGAGTGCAATAGCAAGTGGAATGCTATGGTTCCCCTTGAGCCCATAGTTGCTAACCACAATCTCTCCTTCAGAGCCCAAAAACTCCCATGCCTTTCTTGGCCCAACCATGATTTCCTTCTCCAAGTCTCACATTTGGATGATTCAATCCAATGTAATCACACACTAAAACAAAAGTCGTGATTATAAGTCATCCACCTGTAACATTTTCCCTCTCCTTTAGGTTGGGGTTGGAAGTATGGGTGCAAAGGTGGCAGCAATATCATTTGCAGTCCATTTCGCGACACTTTTTTGTTATTTTTTTCCCAAAAATAATTGAAAAATAACATAAACAAATGGACCCAATCGCCCACACGACTCATTTTACACTTCTAGTTGGGAAGAGAACTAGACGGGGCAGTTACATATTCTACCACGCGGTTAAAGGATAAAATGCTCAAAGGACCCTACTTGGTGTACGGGCCACATGGGCCCTGTACAACAGGGGCGCCAAGTTGCATGTGGCCCTGTACAACAAGTTTTATCCAATAACAAATTGTTAAACTGAAAAGTGTACTTTATGGTGTTGATACCTTTTGTTGTTTTCATTTTCCTTGTTAACGAAATTCAAGTACGTAATTTAAAACATAGTCCACAGTAAATAGAAATCAGAATCTGAGTGTGAGTGTGAGTAAAAAGGGAAACCGACTAGTACAAGTACAGGCTGATTATATTTATAGGGGAAGTTCACCACTGTCCGCAATTTCAACTTTGCTTTTGGGTGTTCCACTCTGTTTGCCTTCTGCCTCGATCTTATACACCACATCCATTCCAGACAGCACCTTTCCAAACACAACATGACGACCGTCCAACCTATCGAACATCAAGAAACTTTGGTTAGATTTTCACGCTAAAGAGAAGCAGCAGCAGATTGAAAGTTTTCAAGATAGTCGATACTATACCCTGGTCATAGAAAATGACATTAAAATACAGGACCATATTTAAAGCAAAAAGATTTCAATCCGGGACCATAAATTTATATAGTTACCAGCTGGTTGTCACTGTTGTGATGAAAAACTGTGAACCATTAGTGTCCTGCCCAGCATTTGCCATAGACAAAAGACCTGAAAATTAGACAATAACAGTCAGATGTCACAAAGAAGACACGTTAGTACAGTAATATTCAGAAATCAGAATTGAATCCCATGCACATGCACACATATGTATAGTTAAAAAATTGTTCTCCTACCCACAGCGAGAAGGACAAGACTACCCACTCGCTGATGTGGCATGAGAGCCTTACTTACAATTCTCTTCTCTCCAAAGTGGACAAGATAAGACTTTCCACTGTGGACAGAAAAACATGAGCGTGTATAGTTAAGTGAGATGGTATTAAGGGAAGGGGGAGGTGCTGGGGCATTGGCAGTGTTCCTACCAGGTCCAGAATGTTTGATTTTGAAATTTTCATCAGCAAACTTCTCCCCGTAAATTGATTCCCCGCCTCTTCCATCGCCAAGAGTAAAGTCCCCGCCTTGAATCATGAAGCTGGGTATTATTCTGTGAAACGAGCTTCCTTTGTAATGAAGAGGCTTCCCGCTCTTTCCGGTTCCTTTCTCCCCTGAACGCAGAAAAACATATATGTGATTCATGTATGTTAGATACTGAATAAGAAGGCAGCCAAAAAGATCGTACTAGTACAAAACTTTTACAGTAAATATGCAATAAAATCAATTCATCTATGTTTCCGAATGGTGCTAGCCACTTAGATAAAAGTACCTGTACACAAAGCTCTGAAATTTTCTGCAAGAAAAAATAAGTGGTGGAATTAATTCCAAAAACGTCGAATCTTAAACGAGTTAGTTAACACTTATCATCTAACAATACCATCATACCTGCTGTCTTAGGAACAGTTTTTCCAAAGAGACCCATAACAATACGCCCTGAAACAAAGAGCGTGTTTGATATATTAGGGTGAATAAAACTGCAAAAACTAGAAAAAATATTTTGGTAACAAGAATCTATTACCAAATTAAAAAAAATAAAAGCAGTCCTCAATTGGTAGTTATGAGACCAATTCATCTTTTCCTATTCCAGCCCTTGACAAATTCCGACAAAGAAAAATCACGACATTGTGTGACTCTCAACAGTTACCTAACCACGATTCACATAAAAAAGTTAATAATCACAATATGACACCCGTGAGTCACACTGTTTGATCACGTTTTTCTTTCTTTCAGCACAGTTGGTAGGAACTTGAGAGATGACCTTGCAAAATATAATAAGTGTTCAAATAATCGGACAGAAGGACCTCATTCAAGTTTGGAACCAATGAAGGATCAAGGATGAGTTTTCGGCCCAACATGGCTCCTGTAATTATGTTATATCCATCCCAGACAAATTTCAGGTTTGGAACTCTGTTATGCAGATCAAGCCCTAGATGTGATGTCTAAGTTTTCTTCTTCTGAAAAAGATAAACAACGTTCCCAGGTAGTATCTGCGAACAGCTAAAAAACTTGCAACCCTAAATTTTCTCTCTTGCTTCAAAGCAATCGAGGATAAGAATTTCATAACATCTTTTGCCAAGAAAATCACTTTCTCATTCTGCTAAGACGATCCACTGCGCTAATACAAATTACACGAATAAACAAAACAAATTTCAGGTGAATGAGAGAACTTTCCAGGTTCTTTTACAATGAAAAGAAGAGTTGAATGGATGCACAGGCCCATTGATTAGAGATATTATCAGTGAAGACCTTACATTATAAAGCAGCATCATAAAAATAATCTGTAATAAACTTAGGAGTTCATAGGTTTAGAGCATACCAGCGGGTTTTCCTGCAATCTCAACATCAAAGTAAACATTGTGGGTAACTTCCTTCAAATCTTCCTCTGATTTTTTTGCCTGCACTTGGAAAAACACCATGAATCATTCATAACAAGATAATTTGATCCCAAGATAATTGTTACCATTCCTTTTCATTTTTTTCCTCTGTGCAGTCAATCCTAGAATTCTCTATACACAATTGCTCATAGGAATCGATTGTTAGGCTACTTCCATATCCCAAGCATAGCAGCATTAAATCACCCATATGTCTGACAACAATCTAGTCATTTTTTAACAATTTTTTTCCTGCGTCAAAATTTTGTTCACATCAAACGACAGACTCGCAACCAAATTGATGTTGCATAACTCTGTCCTCCGTTCGAATCTATCAAAACCAGATTAAAAAAAACTGTAGCAATTGCAAAATTCGAGCTTAATTTTATTTTCTAACGCAAGTCACTGAATTTCATAGTAGTCAAGGTCACAAAAAACCATATATCATTCCAATCGGACCCAAAAAATACAGAAAAAAGTGTTCTGATATTACCTGATTGCCAATAAGGCTGAGGAAGAGTACAAGACATAAAAGTAGTCATTGATGTGAGCAAATTTTCGCCATTTTCGTCTCTTTTAAGATCCTACTCTGAAAGTGAGTAAAACCTATGACTCTGCGAGTGAGGGTTTATTATGGTGGATATTATGTGGGGTATGGCCAATGGTAAAGTGACACGTATGCCTATGACGTTTTGGGCCGATTCAATTGGTTTGCGGCACTGGTTACGTACGACAAAGCTCTGAAAGATATTTTAAGTAGAAAATTCCGACAAACGTTTTCAAGTATGATATACCGTTTATCTATTGGAAATCACAAAAAATTCCCTATGTTTTGTGCGAAAAACTCCGTCAAAATACATTGGATTTGCCTTTAAAAATATTAAAAAATGACAAATTAAAAAAGAATAAGGCCCCGTTTGGAAGGAATCTTGAAAATTAATTTTTTGACCGCTAAAAAAAAGTGGGATCCACTTGTTAGAGAAGAAATCAAAAATTACAATTGTAATAGTGAAATAACGATCAAAAAATTAATTTTTTGAAGTAAAAAATCCCTCCCAAACTGGTTGTAAATGTAGTTGCAATGCCGAAATTTTTATATATGCCAACCATAATCCCAAACATTTAAAACTTCATCTTCTTCACATGTATTTTGCTCATAAAACTTTGAAACTTTTCTTTCCGATTTAAATGAGATCACATAATGCTGATATAAATTAATTTCTTAGCTATTGAAAAATAACCATGACTTCTCTTAATTGTTCTTGATTGGGTAACCAAATAAACCCTGTAAGTTAAAGCATTGTGGGAAAAGGGATCAAGAAAATCATTTCTCATCTATATATATCTCTACTCTCTTAAAAGACAGAATCCACCTATTACTGTTCATTCATGAAGCTTTTGTTTGTTTTCCATTTTATCCATTCAATAAATACCCTGAGAAAAAGATAAAGGGTAATATAGATTTGAGTAATGCTCCTCTACTAGGTCTATAAAAAGCTTGATAGAGACCTCCTCTCCCATTTTCTCTCATTTCGACGGGTCTCATGATTAAAAAAATACTCCTCAAAAATCCACCCCCACCTCGAACTGTGAGAGAGGCTGCACTACCAAGCCTCTTACAGGTCTGGTAGTGTAGCATGGTCCTATAAATTTTTCCCTCTTAGCCACACTTGTTGACTCTTCTTATGCTTCTATATTCCTCTTGAAGGAAATGGGTAGCTTCCCAAATACGTTCTTTCTCTTTTTCTCACTGTACATGAGGCCAAATATGCTTCGTTTGATATCTATTTTTTTCAAAATGTATTTCTTTCTCTCTTCTTTTCAATCATACATTCTTTATTAAAATAATATCACACGTAAATAAAAAACTTTTCCTTATTTTCAACCACATATTTTCCATCAATTTACTATTCCAAAATGCATTTTTATATAAAATGGCTCCCAAATACCTTCTAATATTATTTTATTGAAAAATGTATGGTTGAAATAATGTCAAATTACCGTTTAAGGCTTGTTTGAGCCACATTTTTTTCAAAAAAAATGCATTCTTCAATAGTGATTTGACATCATCTCAACCACACATTTTTTAATAAAATAATATTATATACAAATCCCAAACTTTTCTTTATTTCTTAATCACACATTTCCAATCATTACACCATTCAAAAATACATTTTCATTTTAATAATGTGGCTCAAACAATGGTTAAGAATGTAAATATGTTGATTGATTGAATTGAATAAACAATTTATTTTCTTGTTAACTCTTGTTTCAGTTTCCTAATATTTTATCTTCTAAAACTTATTAATAAGACGCAATTTACCTTTTCATAAAAAAATATTTATTATAATATAAAAGTTACTGTTGTGCTAAGATGAATTATATAAGTCATAAATTGGATGAAAATAAAATCCATTTCATGCACTCAGACGTGAGGAAGGTTTATAATGTATTTTTAGAGTTTCGATTATTATGATAAGATATGAAATTAAAAAATACATCTCATTACGTAAGTAAACATCAGAAAGATCCGAATAAACAAAACTAGAATTGTTGTAAGCCATTGTATTTGTAGATAATAAAGTAATAGGGGTAATTGGCACAAAACGTCCTTACTTTTCATGTCTATTATGAAAAACGTTCATACCTTTTATTTTTTGACATTTTTGCCCCTATTTCTGCCTTTCTTGGTGCTGAACATCATTTTTATCAATTTTGGACAATTTTACCCTCCGTTTATATAAAATAAAAAGGAAAAAAAAGGAAACAACAAATAATTAATTGCACCCACAATCCTCAATTTTTAAAAAATTACAAATCGGTCTCAAATATAAAGGAGCCCCGCCGGTTCGGGTCCCTGATCTCCGCCGCCTACTTGTACCACGGTCGCCGTCTTACACCTCTGTAATGACTGTTCTCCTCCACAACTGTGTTTTCCTGCACCATCGTCCCCGATTTCGAATGAGTCAACTCGGAGAAGTCAATCCAGTCTATTTTCTTTACTTCTGGCAATTCAATCTTCAACGAAGGCTTCCTCTCAGTCAATTTTTGCGCGTTTGGTGTAGAGAGGTCTATAATTGGAGGATTTAATTTATTTTTCCCCAAATCTAGGACTCAAGGCTTGAAAAGTCGCTAAAATCAAAATCATTTTGCTCAAGATTCGAAAAATAATCAGAAATCAAAACTGAATAGTCAGATTGAGAGCTCGAAACTAATGAATTTAAGCTACTAGTTCTTTCGATCTCAGCAGCAAACGAGAGCTCTGTTGGAGAAAACTCCCCTAGAAGATGCATTCTAATTTGTTCAATTGCCTAAACTTCCAGTGGATTTGCCATCTAATGTAATTGATTCTAGCCTGATAAAATAAAGATGAAATGGATTTTAGAGAGCGAAAAATTTGGAAGAGGAAACGGATTTCAATTTTCAATAATAGTTTGATGAGCCATTTCCGAGCCATTTCCATGTACAGTGCACGTTCAAAATATACAATTATATACAATCTTTAAAAAATGTATTTATATTTGTGACTGATTTATAATTTTTTAAAAATTGGGGACTGTGGTTGCAATTAGTTATTTGTTGTTTTCTTTATTTTCTTTTTGTTTTATTTGAATATAGGGTAAAATTGTCCAAAATTGGTGAAAAATACGTTCAATGTCAAAAAAGGTGGAAATAGGGACAAAAATGTAAAAAATAAAAGATAGAGATTTTTTCACAATAGACATGAAAAGTATGGACATTTTGTGTCAATTACCCAAGTAATAGTAGGGCTAATATACATGTGACAATTAAAAACAAATAACTTTTGTTTGGTGGGGATTAAAATCAGATTTTAATAAGTTTTGATAAAAAATTGATGAAACGTGTAACAGTAAAATTGTGAATCTCCTAAAATATGTGATTAAATTTAATTGTTAACTTTAACTTAAATTAAAATTTAAATTTTAATCCTTAGGGAATTAGTCATTTAGTCTTTTATTCAAACAAAAATTGAGGTCACGTGGTATACTTGGAAAAAGTCTCCTATCCACTGATGAATTCCAAAACTTTGACGTACCATTATTTGCTAGGTCATTGAAATTCCAATGATATCTCCTTATGTTTATATTCATAGAAATCTAAACAGATGAACATTGCCGAATAAACAAATAATATTCGACGAATAAACCAAAACGTACATGTAAAGGTCGATATGTTGATTTAGATAAGAATCAAAATAAAAAAGTTATTAATTAATCCCAGCAAATATACTGAACCAAACAGAGCATTAATGTCCGCAGTTTGCCCTTTCATGCATGCATGCTCAGATACACGCACTGAATTGACCATGTTTGTGGCGTAGAGTAGGAAGTGGAAAAGCCGCTACACATAGTATTCCCACGTGGGTTCATGTAAAATTCGTTTGCCCGCAATCCTAGAATCTTAATTCCTACTACGATGGAGTGTGAAAACAAAGATACAGAGAATGGATACATACAGATTTTATGGTTTATCTTCCGATGAAGCGGCCATTGACCACCAGATACAGCCACTATTCAACAAAAATGGGACAGTTCTTCAACACCAAGATTATAGCCTTCTTTTCTGTCTTAATTCTGCTAATTCTTGAGGTACTTACAGCTTCTTTTTTTAACTATTTTTTTGTGTTGCCCGACATCTTTTTGATAGATTGTTCATGTAGAGCTTTTTCTATGTTCTCAGATCATTATTTTGAATACTGCTCGCCTTCTGTTTGATAGATTGCTTACGTAGAGCTTTTTGAATGTTCTTTATTAATGATTTCGTGTATTGTACGCCATCTGTTTGATGAAATGATTATCACAGGTAGATAGATTTGCTTCACAAACCAAAACTCTAGTGGGACACAATTTGGAACCAACGCCATGGCATATCTTCCCTCCCAAATCATTCGATGAAGCATCCAGATACTCGAGGGCTTCAAAGATTATCCAGTGCTCTTATCTCAGTTGTGGTCGAGCCACAGCTGCCGCGGCCATCCCAAAAAATATACAACCCCAACTCAGTAATAATTGCCCAGAATTTTTCAGCCACATACATCAGGACTTGGAGCCATGGATGAAATCCAAGATCTCGATAGCACACATAAATGAGGCTCAAAAATTTTCCTCCTTTCGGATTGTGATTGTCGGAGGGAAACTTTATGCTGATTTTTACTACGATTGTGTGCAGAGTCGGGCAATGTTTACAGTGTGGGGATTGTTGCAGCTTCTCCGGCGGTATCCTGGGAGGATACCGGATGTGGATTTGATGTTTGATTGCATGGACAAGCCTACGATCAATAGGACTGAACATTCTTCTCAGCCATTGCCGCTGTTCCGGTATTGCACGACGCGCGATCACTTTGATATTCCATTTCCTGATTGGTCTTTCTGGAGCTGGTATACTTACGAATTACTCACTGCACTTTGTTACATATTGCCTGTTTGTTACAAGTCTAACTGGAAACTTGATGCCATATGTGCCACACTCTTTTTATGGTGGGGGCATCGACATCAAGTATGACGTTTTCACGTATAGAACATGTTACATGACAATATCGATGGTTTCACATGTACTTGTATGGCTTAGTACTGCATCGTAAACATGTACTTGCATTCAAAAGTTAGTCGAAATGAAATTATTTAGAAAAGTGATGGCAGAATTTGATTTTGATTTGATTTGCATTCAGTTGCATGATGTTGAGTATCTGTTGACAGGCCAGAAGTGAATATAGCACCATGGAATGAAGAATTTGAGAGCATTAAACAAGGCTCTCGTGAACGAAGTTGGGCGGAGAAGTGGCCTGTCGCATACTGGAGAGGAAACCCGGATGTTTTTTCTCCTGTTCGCTTGGAATTACTCCAATGCAACAACACTGAAATGTGGGGTGCACAAATAATGCGTCAGGTTAATGAGTTAAATGACCATCACCTTTTTGTTTAAACATTACCTATAAATCAACGAGTGTTCGAAAAATAAATTGACAAAACACTTAGAGTACATGAGTTTCTTGTATTGAACAAAAAGACAAGAATTATAATGATGTCTGCCCTTCGTTATTTTTCTTGATTCTTTCTTGATTGTTAAAATACAGGACTGGGGAAAAGCAATAGAAAGTGGTTTTAAGGACTCTAAGTTATCGAAGCAGTGTGACTATCGGTGAGTACTCTTAGAATTTGCCATTGTTTGTTCCTACCGTCATGTGCATTTGAAATTGGTGTCATATGTTTTAGTTTCATGTATAAATGGCTGCAAGAAACTCGCGTGTCTTTCTTAACTTGCTCTGGATTTAGTCGAAGCACATTGGGTTTAAATGTCAGTCAATTTTTCTCATGCATTTCGCTCTATATGAAATTATGTAGGTACAAGATCTATGCTGAAGGATATGCTTGGTCAGTAAGCTTGAAATACATTTTATCTTGTGGCTCTCTTCCTTTAATAATAACTCCAGAATATGAAGATTTCTTTACAAGGGGTCTCATTCCAAAGAAAAACTTCTTGCCTGTTCCTAAAACTGGGATTTGCCCAGCTATTAAATCTTTCGTTGATTGGGGCAATAAGCATTCATCCCAGGTATGTCATCATTATTTCTTCCCCTATAATGCCTCCCCTTTTTTTCTTGCCAATATTATAGACTGCAACTTCCAACCAAAAACTTATGTTAAACTGATTTCCCAAGTGGGGACTAATTCACAACTTGGATAAGATAGTTCTTCATAGGGGTATAAAAGGGGTCAACCAACCCACCGATTGATCATAAAAATCCTGTCCAATAAGAAGTATGGATTAGCTGTTTCTTTGAATAATAAGGGTGGGAGAAGAATATGAAATGTGATTTCACAATATTTTTGACCGAGCACGGTCACTCTATCACAAGAATGACAATGTTTAACCGTTCATGTTAGCATGCCAATGTTTTCTGTAATAAATTTCCCCTCATCGGGCACCTAACCGTTGGCCATTGGGTTAATTGTTCTGCCCAGTGCTCAAAAAATTAGTCATCGTACGCCCAATCACCTTTGTTTAGAGAAACCATTTGGACTGTGAGCCAAATATGTCTGGGCTAACACAGTCCAAGAGTTTTTTTGAACTGTGCACAACCCACTTTACATCTCTAGTTGTTCCATAATGCATATTGATAGCAACAAGCTAGGATGCATTTTTTCTTTTCCTAAAATGAGAACCAGGATGTTATGGTTGAGAATCTACGATAAGCAGTATTGGACATGAGTCGACATTATGATGAGTATTTCTTTTTTATTTCGTCATTGTCACTATCAATTGTTATCTAGTACTTCCTACCACTTTCTATTAGATTAATATGCTGTCTTGGCCAAAACAGGCAGAATCGATTGGGAGAGCAGCGCAAGATTTCATGGGAAATTTGAGCATGGATCGTGTCTATGACTACATGTATCATCTCATTACAGAGTACTCGAAGCTGCAAGATTTCAAGCCTGTTCGACCATCCAATGCTTTAGAAGTATGTGTGGATTCTGTCTTCTGCTTTGCCAATGAAAACCAAAGGCAATTTCTTGAAAGGTCATTTGCCTTCCCCTCGTCAGCTCCACCATGCTCACTTCTGCCACCTCCGTCGATCTCAACAAGGCAGGGAGAGAAAAAATAGGACTATTTTTAGTAAATATTCAACTGAGATTAGCTTAAAATACATAGAATAGCCGAAGTAGTTGGAAGTTTTGATTTCGTGTATGTAGGCATTTTTGGAGTACGTTGGCAAGCAGTTTTGGTCTATGCTCTACACAAAATTTTGACCATTTTCTTTTTCAAGTTTCGGATTGTCTAACCTAACATATACGTAATCGGCGCCACTGGTGCTAAGCACTAGTCTAAGTGGAGTGCAAGCTTCATTAATTAGATCCTATTTTACACACGTTTTTTTATTTTATGATTTGTTACAGATCATTTTCAATTGCACATTCACACAATAAAATATTCTATACATATACTACAACTTTGCCCTACTTTTATATCACATATTCTCCTAAAAATCACTATTCAATGCTTTTTTTTCTCTTTTTTTTCCCTCACAATAATGGTTGTCAATCATGCTCTTAATAGATCACCTTTAAAGTAGAAAAATAAATCACATTTAAAATGTTCAATCACTTATATGACACCTAAATTTGTGATCTAACACCAATGCTGTTAGATAGCATTATTTAACATTTACCAAGGGATTAACAAAACATAATGCTACATTCGCCGTAGAACTTAGATAATTGTTTCTAGAATTTTTCTAATTTGAGGTACCAAATATAATATTAAGATGTTCTAACCTGTCACTTCAAAATATAGATTATTGTTATTATCAATTTATGTAAGAGTTCAGATTTGTTGTCCTTCATTTGATATTTCTCTCCTAAGATATACATTTTTGACTTATCCGTATCAGAACTTCAAGATGTGTCAAAAATATATGGGGACTAGAAGACAACTTCAACTTTAGGATGTCTTCCTGGACTTTATTTATTTATTTTGTCATCGAAAGATAATAATATAATAACGAAAATTGCAATGTCGGTCTCCATTCTTTGATGAAGTTGTAAGGGTAGAACAACTTGTAAAAACAAGAAAGTTATAATGTAATGTTTCGACTCTGTTGCAACCTGAGTCTATGCAGAGTATAGACAATAAGTGTGAACACAATTTGCTTCGGGCGATTTTCGACCTATTTCATCTTACACGGTTCAGTTCGATTATAAATCATGATTTACATATCGATATAATAATAAGGCATCTGAAAGTTAAACATAAATGTTACACCACATTAATATTTGTCTTAAATTCGGAATACAAAATTAATACAAAAATAAAAATATGAAAGTTAACAAACAGAAAACAGAGACACAGCAAACTTGAAATTGTGAAGTTGTGGGCCTGTGGCCCAATGGTTTTGACAAACACTAAATGTTGCCCACAGGGATCGATATTGCATTTGAACTCGCTTCTTTGTAAATGCCTGAGTTGGTAGAATTAATTTTTTTAATAATTAATAATAGTTGTCTTCGGTTTAAGCTGTTTTTTAAATATCAAAATCTAAATTAAATCATTTTCAAATAGCTAGGTCTCATTAAAAATCGAAACATAAAATATTTATAACTGATATAAATATCAACGTGATTTTTCCCCCTTTTTTATCGTCTGAATTTTCATTTTTTTCTTTATTTTTTTTTATTAAAATTATTATCCGTGTTACCCATTTTACTATCAAACTCAAACCAGTGTCTCGCATGCCTTGCCGAGCACTTTAACAGAAAACTCTAACGAAACAGTCCACTATGACTATTGACTAATCTATATCTTCAATGAAAGGTCGAAAACCAATTTCTTTATATATATATATATATATATAGTGCTTAGCTTATGTTAAGTATCAGTGATATGACACATCATTTAATTAGTGAATAATGTTATCGGTGCTTAGGAGATCATCGTGTGTGTATATATATATTGTCAACGTCATCCATTATTGTTCGGTGGAAGACGACCAATTTATAAATAGTGGGAATAGCAGACCTCGTGGAACAATTACAAAAGATGAAAGATAAAACTATAGCCCCTGATTAATGGCCATTATAAAGAGAAATTGATGGAAAATAATGTTTTGAATAATAAATTTTTAGAGAACGTGTGGTAAAAAAGCGTGGAGTTTTTTTTATTTATGTGCAAAATATTTTTTTATATGAATGTATAATTAAAATTGAGTATGAGAAATAAAGGATTTTGAAATAAAAAGAGTCGAAACAAAGGCTTATTTACTTTGTCAATCAAGAGATTATAGCTTTACAAAACCAAAATAATTTTGGGCTCGTTTGATGTTGTTTTTATTTTTGCTTCATGTAGAAGCTTTTGGAGGAAGCTATTTTCATTTTTGTTTGAAAAGAAAATCTTAAAAGAACTTTCTATTCCGACAGTACGTTTAGAGGAAGCAACATTAAACCAATTTTCTCTAAACAATCTTCTAATTAGCAAAAATACTGTCATAAAAATAGCCAAATGAATTTAAAAACTTTTTAACTTTTCAAAAGTCATGCCAACGGAACCTAAACAAGTGCTAGTTATACGAGTATTATTGTCTAAAGCTTCAAGAAAACAGCGTAGTGGTAATCAAAGCACTAATTAACGAGGGAGAGAACTAAGTAATTCGCACTGCAATTATAGTTGTTCAGTCCCCTAGGATATATAAACCTTACCAAAGGTTTTCCCTGTAGGTTTCAAATAGCAGCATAAACTCTTTCATAATTCGAAAAAAACTCATTTCATAGCCTAGCAAGGAACCCAAGTTCCTGGACACATCGCACCACCACTTGCAACTCAATTCTAAGACAGATCAAAGAAGAGCGAGGAACCTCTTGCTGGTGTTTAGAAGTATGTTCTAACCGACTTAAACGAGAAATATGAGTGGCTAACTAGCTGAAAATACCTCGTAGAGCATATATAAGGAAAAGTAACACCACAATGCCTCTCCAAAAATGATTTTGAGAAAAAACATACTGTTTTATTCCTGTTTTCAAAATGTAAAGCATTTCATAGATCCCACATTTCAGTAATTCAAAACACTATTATAGTCAGATGGTAAAATGGAAAAAGTCATTTGTACACGGACGTGTACACTCCGGTGTACATGCTCCTCACATGGAAAGGGGCCCCACGTCCAATAAATGCTTCCAGCCGACCTCCCATGTGAGAGGGCGTGTACACCGGAGTGTACACCCCCCGTGTACGTGTAGCCGAACCCCAGTTGAAAGGTTTTCCAAGGATTGTAAAAAGAACTGACTAATTTTAAAAACTTAATATTTAAAACTTTGAAACTAGTATCTGAATCCATTTTAAACATTCGATCTCGATTTTGGAAAGCATGAGTAGAAAGCAATCGTTTCTACAAATAGTTAAAACAGAGCTATAGGTTTTATGAAAAACATGTTCGTAGACATGTAAAATTAGTTTTAAAAGTACTGTTACAGGTTAATGCCTCTGAAATTACTTGACTTCTGAAATAAGAAGGATAAGTATATATGTTTTAGAATCTTGGCCCGAGCTTAGGCTTCTCTAGAATAAACTTTCGGACTTGATAAAAAGAGTTAAACACAGAAAGATAAGCTTGAATGCCTCATGAAATCATTAACTTTCGAAGCAGGTAATATACGTACTGCTTCTCAATTTTCAAGAATTGTTTGATGAACTTCCATAACCAATTATCTAAGTAATTTAAATCAAGAAATCTAAAAGAAGTCTCCAGGCTTATCCAAGAACAGCCACCAACTTGAAGTAAACAGTAAAAAGTGGAAATTATGAATTCCATTTTTCAATATTGATGGTTACTCAGATACAAATAAACTAAGAGCAAACTGTAGCCACAACTTACAAAATCAATCCAATAAATTCTAAATGAACACCCTTATATGCCTTATATATACTCCAGCCCCCATCCCCGCTCCTTCACGGATGTGAACCCTTAAGCAAAAACAGCTACTTTACAATAATCAAACTTCAAACAAAATATTGATATAACTGAGGAATTTTAATATCCCAGCTCAGAAAATATGCAAATCTTTTCAGCAAACATGCTATAACACAGAATACATTATCAGAAAAACAGGAAAGCAACTGATGTAATAAGAACAAGAACAATATACTGCAGGAATCACCATACAAGTCAACTCAACATAGAATTTTGTAGGTATCGAATTATAACAATTATTTAACCTAAAACAGCCAAATCCCATTAAGCAGAAACTGTAATATTAACTAACACAGAGTATCCATGCAGAGGTTCCTTTATACCTCTCCCACAAGCCAAGGAATTGGGAACTGGCCATTACGTTTCTTCAATCGGACCTGTTAGCATACCTCTCGACCTTCTCGTCATTGAGATTAATTCCTACCATTGCCTCCCCGAGCCCACAGCTAACATCAACCAGAACCTCCGGGTCGCTGTAGTGCGTGACGGCCTGGACAATGGCACGGGCCCTGCGGGCAGGATCCCCACTCTTGAACACTCCAGAACCTACAAAAACGCCATCACATCCCAGCTGCATCATGAGAGCGGCATCTGCAGGTGTGGCCGCCCCACCGGCTGCAAAATGCACCACTGGAAGCCTGCCAAGCTGCTTGGTCTGCATCACCAGATCGTATGGCGCCTGAATTTTCTTCGCAAATGTAAACACCTCATCATCATCCATATTGCGAAGAAGCCGAATATCTCCCATAACCGACCGCACATGACGCACCGCCTCAATAATATTCCCTGTGCCCGCTTCCCCCTTGGTTCGAATCATGGCGGCGCCCTCCCTTATACGGCGGAGGGCCTCCCCAAGGTTCCGGCAGCCACAAACAAAAGGGATCCGAAAATTATGCTTGTTAATATGATTTTCATCATCTGCAGGGGTAAGCACCTCAGACTCATCAACATAATCAATCCCAATAGCCTCAAGAATCTGGGCCTCAACAAAATGCCCAATCCGGGCCTTCGCCATCACAGGAATAGTAACCGCTTGCTTAATATCCTTAATCAGCTGTGGATCCGACATACGGGCCACGCCACCTTGTGCCCGAATATCCGCCGGTACACGCTCAAGTGCCATGACGGCACAGGCGCCAGCCTCCTCCGCTATCCGGGCCTGTTCAGCATTGACAACGTCCATGATAACGCCGCCACGGAGCATCTGGGCAAGGCCCACCTTCACTGAAAATGGAGATTTCTTTGAGGTTTCAGTGATTGCGCCATTCCCGTAGACTGTTACAACTCCACTTCCGGCCATTTTTGTATCAAATATTGAGGAATGAGAATTTGTATAGAGAGAGATATATAGAGAGAGGAGAAGATAAGAAGGGAGTGAAGAGGGGGAAAGCCGAGAAAGTAGGCGAAGGAGAATGGGACTTCAGCGGCTGCCCGTATTCCATTTATCATTTTTTTTTAATATTTTTGTGGTCGAATGAATATTTATTTCAGAAAAATTTTAGCTAGGGTTTGTGGAGAGTGGACTATAAGGGGTTGGTATGGCCTCTCCATCCTTGTCCCGTTGGAATTTTCGGAGGCGAGATTAGTGATGTTAAATGGGTTGAGTAGCGATGGACTCTGATTGCCCCACCAAAAAACAAACCCGTTGGATAGACTGAACTCCATATACATGTAATGAACCAGCTCTAGCTCGAGTAGCCTCACTTGAGCATGAGCTTGCTCGCTTGATGGGTCGAGTCAAAGTTACAAATGAAGTGACTCAACACACAAGAAGTGAGGTGATGTGGGGTGATCCTTCTCGTCCCTCATCCCGTGAAATATTTTGAGAAGCATGGTAGACTTGGTAGAGTGTTTTGTCATCCTTCATTATAATCAATTCTCTGCCTTTGATGAGCTTACAAATGTTGGTTGCAATATTTTCCTAAGAATCTTTAATGTTATTGAAAAAAATATGCTAGTACAATTTACGAAATAATTTTCCTCAAATGTCTCGATAATTTATCCCATGTTGGATTGATAATGAAAAATTCAAGTATGTTTAAAACAAGAGTGATGCTTTTTAGTTTTATTGGGGTTATAATTTCAGTTTAGGTGGCGTTAATGTGATATTAAATGATAGGTGGAATTGAATAAATCATTTAATTTCACATTTTATTCAGCCTATCATCAAGCGCTATCTAAATTGGGGATTATAATCCCATCCAGTGAGGTTGCACAGCAGTATTCTTAAAACAATTGAATGTTCTCCACATTATCTTTATTTTTCCAATTACAATACAAATTGGTTGGTCCAAAAAGCAAAAGTTGTGTGAAGAGAATTCCTCTCTTCTTAAATTTTAATGGCTTCTAAGCTTCCACATTGTTGAAGATTTATTCACTCAAAAAAAATTCTTTTTTAATAATGTCACGAGAACTTAGTGAACGAGTTTTGATGAGAAAAATCAAGAACCAATACAATATCTATGTTAATAAAATAAAAATTAAAAAAAATTAAAAACTCGTTAAAATAATCTCATAACTGATCCGTTCATCTCAAAACCAATTGATTCAATCCCAAAAATTTATTTCATTCATTTATTTAATTTATTATCATTAATTTCGCTTCAACCTTGACCATGGACACTTAAATTTTCCAATTAATGTCCAGTCAATTTTAAAAATTGATTTTAATGCGATGATTCAATAAAACATATGTACATCAATAATAATATTTAAATTTACATATTTTTTAATCATGGGCCCACACTTTTAGAGTGTGTTTGACATGATTTTTATTTTTATTTTTATTTTTGTTTTAATTCTTGTAGAAAAGCCTTTACAGAAAATTACTTTATTTTTTGTTTAAAAACTAATTTTTAAAAAAGCTTCCTATTTCATAAGTGCTTTTAAAGAAAATTACATTGTACTAATTTCCTCCAAAAATCTTTTTAATTAAAAAACACTTTCATAAAAATAATCAAACGAATTAAAAAGTAATTTTTGATTCTTAATTTTTTTTTTAACTTATCAAAAATCATGTCAAATGAACAAATATAAAATATTAACCATTTATAAATTCTGATGGCTTTTGAGTTTCCACGCAAACCAGTCAAGACGACATTCGCTGTTGTGCACTAGCAATAAGAGACAAAACTTGTAATTCGTCAGCCGTTGTTGAAAGCAACCAGAATTTTTTTACCAATGTTCTGACCAAATCTATGTATTGTCGACCTTTACTTAAAATTTGCAAGGGCCACCAGAATTTTTTACCAATGTTCTGACCAAATCTATGTATTGTCGACCTTTTACTTAAAATTTGCAAGTCAATGACAAAGTAAAAAATGAAATTGGTGTCTACAACTTGCCACAATTTTATTTTATTTTTTTCTGTTCTTTTTTCGAGTTTTTATAGGGTATCACGGGTGATGGTGCTAAAATATTGGGCTTACATTTGCTCGAACGTTAGATAATGTTAACAGGTCTATACTATTCGATTCTCAATATAAGCACAACGCATCACTCAAGTATTAAATAAGCACAAAATTAGCGCCGATCTAAAAAACTCCTGCCATCGACTTAATGACCCCCAAACTATCATTTCAAGTGGTTAATGACTTGTGTTATACAATATGGTATTGGTTTTTAATAACCTTTGTCCAAAGCTCAATCAACCTATTATATCAAGGTAATTAACTCACAATTTTATGATAACTAACACGACTATTGTACTCCATCTTATATCAAGATTTCACATTCATATGTGTAAAACTAATCAAAGCAACACACCCTAATCACAATTTAAAAGTTATAAGCAATTCTAATATTATTATCATTAGTTGTCAAGACTATCTAACTCATACAAACACAAATAAACAAATGAAAACATTACTGAGTTTCTCAAATTTTCATTTTTTAAATATATCTTAAAGTGATAAAATTGTTAACACACAACAATTTCAAATCACAAAAACTTGTTAAATTATAATAAGAAACAAATAGGAGAACGTCTCGATATTTTTACTCCAAATCTAAATCATACATTGATATCAATATATGCATATAAATATCAAAATAAATTGAAGAACGTAAAAGAGGGATATAGAAACTTGGCGAGGGTGGTGTTGTACTGATTCTTGTGCTCTGTAATGTAGAAACGATGAATCCCACTATCATCAATGCAAATGCGATAGTTAGATGGTTCATCAATAGTGATAGTAAAAAAATCTGCCCCGTCCCGAACGGGTTGGTGGGGGCAAGGTAGGGTAGGCAGGGGCGGAGCCCAAGCATGTCCAGTGCGGGCAGATGCCCGCACTGGAGTTTTGGGCCAAATTTTTTTTTCTTTTATTGATTTTAGTTTAACCCACTGGACTTTTGAAAGTTTGTTTGTTTTGTCATGGTAAAAGTGTGATTGCTTTAGATTACTACAATTGGAATACAAAATAATTTTGATTTTTCCAAATGTTTGAACGATAGTAACCTGTATGATTAATTACGCTATCATGGACAATCTGAAAGAATGCCAATGGTCTTAATATGAGTAAAATGGTTTAAACTCTGTAGAAAATAGAATGATTTCAATAAGCATGACGTGTTAATTCTTCTTTATTTCATTTTCGAAAAATTCTACAATGTATTAATTCCCAAACAATTAAATTCCTGACTCTGCAGGCCGTAGAACTGACTTGGAATCTCTCATTCTTTGGTTAGAGAGATAGAGATGTATTCATTTCCATGGTGTATTATAGAGATACTTTATCGAGTATAATACAGCTTTTTTCGAGGAATACTTCTTGGTGCATGGAACGCTTGATACAACTTGACGTTGATGAGGACAGAATGGCTAGGAAAGTAGTTGTACATAAGAGACTTTGACGGTGGTAAGTGTTACCTGTGTTAAGATATAGGATGCAACACTTCAAATGCAAGAATTCCAAAGTCAACCTTTAGTTGGATTGTTTTTTCGAGTTTAAGATTTATGAGTAAAGCTTGAGATGAAACTGCAGAATGAAGCTAATTTCTTTCTTTTACTGAAGCGGTTATTTGTCTAAATAAAGCTACATGAGTACAGAGGACCATGGTTATTTGAATGTATATTCATGATTGTCATCCCACTTAGTTGTCAAATATGTCTTGTTCTCATGATATTAATGTGTAGTATGGCTTGATCACATTTCATAACACCATGTTGGTCGAAGTAAGAAAAGGGATATCTATATGTTCTATTTATTATGTTTTTCCTCTTCTTACTAACCAGAATGCTCTCCGTTTAACAACTCTTTAGGCCTGGAGGCTCTTCAAAACAGTTTGGAGATACCTTTAGAGACTTCCTACAACTTGTCTACTGGGAGAGATAATATTCAGGTAACAACGTAATGCCTTGTTTTGGTTCCTTTGACATTCAGAGTCGAAATTTTTTTGCCCGCACTGAACTAAAATTCTGGCTCCGCCCCTGAGGGTAGGGCACCCATCGTGGGGGGAGGATGCCTAGCCCCAAACCTGCCTCCTAAAGGAAAAAATAAAAGATTAAAAATAATTTTATTTTTAGACAATTCACTCCGTTAAAAACTCATTTTGAATTTGTATTTTATCCTCTAATAATAACATAACTCGAACTTTTGAAAATGTAAAAAAAAAAAAAGTTAAAAAAAAATTAAACGGGGCAAAAAGTTGCCCCCCCCCCCACCCCGAACCCCCCCGGTTGACATCCCTATTCATCAGTAGCTTTTCCCTTTTTCTTGATCTGTCATATAATGCACTCTTCGAGTTGGTGCCATTGTACTTACAAATAAATGGAAAAAGTAAAATTAGAGGTATACTTATACCATTTGATAGTTGTTGGAAAATTACACCGATATTGTGCATATCATATTCACAAACACATGCCATTTATGTTCACAAAATGTAAACGCAATTTCGTTTTACCGAATGGGTTTGAGAAGATGAAACGGCAGATTCAATCATTTACTTTCTTTATTTTAAACCTACATGAAATCAAAGAAATGCTATTAATTTCTTGAAATCAAATACGAAGAAAGAAATCAGAAAGAATAAAGGTGAGATGCGAGTGATGCGATCGGCCAAGGTAATTGTTAGACACTTTGTCCTTAAAATGAATTTGCCCCGCATTGGTGCTAACGATTTTTCGGTAATTATCTCCCAAGATACAACGACCACGTCAAGTCATAGGAGCATTCCAAATGACTTCGACTAACGAACTCGAATAGAGTTCCCACTCTACCATAATCATGACTTTGATACAAGTGTTTTATGCAAACTAAGTGTAAGCATGGAATGATGTGGAATTATCTATTGACTTTCATGAATTTCTTGAATGATAAAATTCAAATATATGGTGTCTATATATAGTAGTTAGAAATGTATGTCAAAAGACACAACTATACCAAGAGTCAAATCTCTTGGAATTCATAATTAGTGAAAAATGATTATGCCAAAGGTCATGACCATTCATATGAAAATACATCTTTTCATCCAATGCTTTTTTAGAATATTCCACAATATTCTATACAATTTTTCAACAATTTCAAGTATTAAGCGGCTTACGTTTGACTTAATTTCTCATTCACCAAATTAAGAATTTCACTTAAATAATCATGTAAAATTGGTCACAACCAATTTTTGATATAAAATTCCAACAATCTCCCATATGAATGAAAGCAAAAAAACACTGCATCAGGTAAGGTAACTTCTAGTTTTGAACCTTCCTTAACGAAATATCATCGGATTTACTATCTAATTGATGAACGCGATGTTCTTGAACCATCAGCCATTGGTGTAAACCAAGACAACAGTACTCACACAATGTCTCTCATAAACTGTTCATGATTCTCATGACTTGGTTCATTTTAGCCTTGAACCTATCTTGATTTTGTTTTAGAGAATTCAAACCTTAAATAATTCTCATTGAAGCGACCCCACTTCACACTTACATATGTGATTTCCTATTAAGAATATTCTACCATACTCCATTTGACTTAATCAAAATATATGAATCATTAAAAGTTTATCTTAACATCCAACCACTCTGCAGAAAGCACTTTGGTATCATAGGAATGAGTTAGGAAATTAGTTTCCTAAGAGCTTTATGGAATCCTTATAGTTTAGATGTCCCTTTGAACTAAGATCTTGGGGATCTCCAGTCAACATGGTAGGGTTACCATCATAAGGACTCTTACTCAATAGACTTAATCTCATTTCTTTCGATATGCAGTTTACTTGATCTATTGGTAAACATATGTAAATGGATCCACAAGTTTACACCAATGAGATCAACTGCTTATAGTATTATGTCGTTTAGACTTACTATTACATGTGACTTAGTATCTTATCAAATTTAGCTAGCCAATGATCGATTCATTTGATAGATATACATTGTCACCACCAAAAATTCTTTTATGAAGCTACATGTTTTTCATTAACTTTATCTAAAGCTTTATCAATTTGCAAACATAATTGGAGGATTTCTATCAAACCATTACACTAGTCTATAATATTTACTAGTGAATTTCATACATGGGTATTCAATATCATCATTAAAGCATTGCAATGCATTTGAACTTTATGAATTTTCTCTAATATTCCAATTGTTCTAGTATATCAAATAACCGTCATGATCGGTTTTCATCCCATTTCATCCACTTTAGGACTTTCATCCCTTTTCATCTGGTGTATTTTTTATGTAGACACACCTGTCACATTCATTTATTTTAAACTCGTTTGACAACATTATTTTGTCAAAATTTTGGTTCCATTTTGCTTAGGAGCTTGTTTCAATCCATATAAGGGCTCAACAAGATTACGAACTTTATGACTTTCACTTGGAGACACCTTCAGGTTACTCCATGTATATCTCTTCTACTAACTCACTATTTAGAAATCCCAGTTTCATATCCATTTAGTGAATCTCAATATTATGTATTGTCGCAGTTGCAATTAGTAATCTTATCGAAGTGATTATAGTCATGGGTGAGTAGGTAAAGAAGTCAAATCCTTCTTCTTGCTTATATAATTTGGCAACCAATTTAGCCTTATATTTGCCAATGGATCCATCGGGTTTTAATCCATTTACATCCTAAGACTTATTTCCATGTATGAATGAATTTACATTATGGAATCTATCTTACTATTGATATCTTAAATTACCCCCACAATTCCTAAATTAGGGTTATATATTCAAGTAGTAGCGTTGTACCCACACGACTTGAACTTTTCACATAAGTTCTCAAGCATTTATGATAACCCCCACATTTTTGGATTATTCTTGAACTTAGGTTTATCAACTTTTTCATAGTTCAATCCATTTATCACTTAGATAATATCCGAATCGGATGCTTGGTGAAAGTTTAAGTACTTTCAAAATAATGATCGTTGCTTTACGTGAATAAAAAATCATTTTCCTTTCGAAAATGTACTTCAATCAACCATATTAATTTGATCATCACTAGACCTACAATGTTTTTCCAAGTATAAACCAACTTACTTGGTTCCATGATTAAAGTCAAAGTTAACAATGAAAAAGACTAAACATCTTCAATCATGTGCAAATTTCACATTTCTGATATTTTACAAATAATATTATTCACTTCAAATAATAAGGTACATTTTATTTTATTCACCATATTCACATTTGAATGAATTAATCAACAATCAGTTGAAAAATTGTGTTTGCAAACAGCACAACACACCTCTTAAAGTTATTCATAGAATATTTCATAATATTCTTCATAATTTTTGCATGACATAATTTTTATCCTCTACAAATTAATGTCATTTTACAATAATTATTTTTTAAGGATTTTCGACACCACCGCCAACTATAGACACCATTTTTGCTCTGTAAAATATTTTCATATCTCAATAATTAGGCAATCAATTACCACTTTAAAATGATTAGGACAAAACCACATTTTATTACTTGTATGCAACTATAATTTTGCACAAGCCGTCTCATTTAATTTCATAGAATTAATTGAGACTATCATCATTAATCAAGGTTTGTATGATTTTCAAACCAAAATCAATGGACATATACTGGATTTACAACTTCATACCGGATTGACGCATACTGTGTATGTAACTTACCGTATATGCGACTTACCATATATGCCGCTCACCGTATATATAACTCACCATATATGCGGCTTACTGTATTTGCAGCATACCGTATATGCAGTTTACCGTATTTGCAACATATTACAGTATTTGCATCAGCATACCGTATATTAAGCTTATGTGCAACTTACAATATATACCGGATTTGCATATATAGACCAAAAAGTCTATCCAAAATTCAAACACTTGTATGGATTTACCAAATGAATTCACTATTTGGAATTCACATTTATACAAATGATATTATAATGTCACATTCCATATCAGCTTTTCGTGAGTATCATATAGACATCCAACACAGTTGCCTATCCAACCGAAGGAACATAGATTTCCTCCATGAATATTTGTATAATCATTCCAAACAAGGTGCGGGCCATTGTATTGACAAATAAATTCTATACGTCAAAATCATGAAACTACATGTCCGTTCATAATTTTTAACTTGGAATTATCGACTTGCAAAATATAAAATGGTTCACAATGTCCATTTATAATTAATCAATTCATAATTTGAAATTATTAATATTAAAGATGTAATGGACACAAGCACATGCATAAGTCCACCATTTTCATTGCATTTAAAATGAAAAGTCACATTATTCCAATCATTTCCTCCCATGGTTGTTACAAAATATACAATGAGTTGTCAAAACGTATTCCATAATTTCAATAGGGATGAAATTACTAATAACGTGAATGACAATCAAAATCATGAATTGCATTAAATATGTATTTAATGAATCTTTATTTCACATGCAATAATTTGGAGTCCCTACCACTTCCCAAATTAATTTATAAACATTCATTTCTCATTTTGAGTTTAAGAATGCGAATAGATTTTGGCAAATGAAACTACCAAAAAGGACAAATTAACTGGTAAATGATTTTTATCCATTATCTACCATAGTAACATTATCATTCAATTGTTAAATGATTTATACACATCTTATGCACATTTTTTTCCATGCACTTTCTTTATTGGTGGGCAGTTGATTAGACAAATATTCAAACATAATTCAATATATCCGTAGGCAACAATTTAAAAGGAAAGAGATGTGAACCAATGGTCACAAAATCTTGCACGTTCCCATCGTTCATGAAAATGGATCATTCATACTTATACACAATCATGTGACAGTGGTCATATTATTATATTCAAATTACTGAATGCAGAGATTGACTCTTTGATTCATCTATTTCCATGCAAAAACATTTATAAACCATTTGCAGAGAATACACGTGATGGTATATTTGCCAATTATAAATAAGATTTTGGAATATAAATGCACAATAAAAACCACTAAATTCATTTTAAGATTGTTGAAAAATTAAACCAATATTGCGCATATCATATTCACAAACACATGTCATTTATGTTCACGAAATCTAAACATAATTTCGTCTTACCGAAATGGATTTGGGAAGATGAAACGACGGATTTAATCATTTCATTTCTTTATTTCAAACCTACATGAAATCAAAAGAATGTTATTAATTTTCTAAAATCAAATACGAAGAAAGAAATCAGAAAGAATCAAGGTGAGATGCGAGTGATGCGATCGGCCGAGGAAAGTGTTAGAAAATTTGTCCTTAAGATGAATTTGCACCGCATTGGTGCTAACGATTTTTCTGCAATCATCTTCCAAGATATAACAATCACGTCAAGCCATAGGAGCACTCCAAATGAAACGAACTCGAACGGAGTTCCCTCTCTACCATAACCATGAATTTGATACAAGTGTTTTATGTAAACTAAAGTGTAAGTATGTAATGGAACGATATGTAACTATCTATTAACTTTCATGAATTTCTTGAATGATAAAATTCAAACATATGGGGTCTATATATAGTAATTGGAAAGGCATATCAAAAGAGACAACCATACCAAGAGTCACATCTCTTGGAATTCATAATTATTGAAAAATGATTATGCCAAAAGTCATGACCGTTCATATGAAAATACATCTTTTCATCTAACTCTTTTCTAGAATATTCGACAATATTCTATACAATTTTCCAACAATTTCAAGTATTAAATGGCTTACATTTGGCTTAATTTCTCATTCACCAAATTAAGAATCCCACTTAAATAATTATGTAAAATAGATATAAAATTCCAACAGTAGTTACATACCCAACAGCCCAAAATAGACATGAAAATGTGTGAACGAATGGGGAAGGAAAAGAGGACGAACCTTGGATGAAGTCTCGAGCGAAGTCATGCAGTGTGCTCGATATATGCAAAATCAAATGCAAGCATATTGCTTTTATACATTTTGAACTCTTAAAAAGTTAAATCTATGTAATTCGAATCAAAGAACAATTACACAATTCATAATTCTTTTTTGTAGCGATAATATATTTGTATTGGACGTATAATTTTAATTATTTTGATATGAGTGAAAGCAAGCTTTGGCCCCATACATTTTGAGACAGGATCAAACATTATAATTAGAAAAAAGATAATTGGTACACGACGAAAAACATTTTTAAACGTGTTTTTCATCGCGACATTTACATGTGATAGTGGAGAAACCTAACCATACACGGTAAGAAGGCTAAAGAATACTTGACACAATGTATAATAAAATTGAAATTGGGAAAACGAAATCCACATTCACAGGGGACAAAAATATGTTTAATAAAATGTAAAACAAGTTGCATATGTTCTACTCATCTTCACTTAAAATAGCATCATTACAAAATTGATAACTGTTGACATATACAAATTCAGCCCAAATCGAACGGTCCAAGGAATGAAATCCAATTGGAGGATCCCCAAATCAGATAGCCCAAAGAACGAAACCCAATCAGACAATTCAGGATGAAGGCCCAAATAGGGAGGCCCATGAATGCGGTAACACCATCGCCCAAACTTGCAAGTCGCTCAGGATCTGAGCGAATGGAGTGCCATGCAGTCGCCCAGAGCTGCTACCCTATTCTTGCCCAAACCTTCGAGTCGCCCAAGGTCTTAGCAAACATGAAGTGTTATGGTTATCAAGAAGCGCAGTTATCAAAGCAATTATTAAGCAGCCCTATCACGTTCCACGATTCAAGGAATTCAATTGAAGACGGTTGAACGACAAAGAGTAATGACAGCAGTTAGAAAAGACAATTCCATGACAAGTTGGCCATTACAAGGAAAGTGGGCAGTTATAGAACGATCAAGCAGTTTTTAGGCTGTTGATCACAAAGAGATCATCCAGGGAGTATAAAAGGAAGAAAAGACATAGAGCAACGGACCCCGAATCAAACACTCTCAAACAGAGAATATGTAACTTTCAATTTCTTAGTTTAGATTTAAACACTTTTTTTTATAGTAACTCGTGTGCTTACGTCCCTTGGAGGCATTCTGTTTTTACTTCCCAATTGTAAAGTCATCGCCAATAAAAAAAGGCCCATTTTTGGGACTTTGTCTCAAGAGGTTTGTCCTCTACACAATCGTCTGATCCCTTTTTAATTGTTAGCGACTAACCCGCGCGAAACAATAACAAAAAATAGTTATCTCATTTATGTCAAGTCAATTTTAAAAACCGATTTTTAGATGCGATGATTCAATAAAACATATCTACATTAATAATAAAATTAAAATTTCATGGGTCCATACTTTTAGAGAACATTTGACATAATTTTTATTTTTATTTTTGTCTTGTAGAAGGGTTTTTTTGAAGGAAATTACCTTATTATTATTTTTTTGTTTAAAATCTAATTTTTAAAAGAGCTTTCTATTTTAGAAGTACTTTTAGAGAATGTTACATTAGATTAGCTTTCTCTAAAAATCTTTCTAATTAGAAAAAAGAACACTTTCATAAAGGTAATCAAGCGAATTAAAAACTAACTTTTGAATCTTATCATTATTATTTCAATAATGCTACTCAGCCAGGGTAAGGGACAGGGTAGAAAACAGAATTTTAAAATTGCTGATGTGGCATAAAGAAATGAAAGAAAAAGACCATTAAAAATAACAAATGTCAGGGGCCTCAACGCTGCAGCTTGAAAACGAAAATGCTGCAGCCTTTTTTCTTTTTCATTTATGCCATGTTTGGCTAAACCTAAAGACATTATTTATTTTTATTTTAAACTCTTTAGCTCCAAATATAATTCCGATTTTGTTTAGCTAAAAATAATATTTTTAGTAAATTTTAATAAAAATTGATAAATTTTTTGGATCCAATGAAATGTGGGTTCATAAATGAGTTTTAGA